>NW_022589726.1:17375627-17759305 GCF_004348235.1 Phoca vitulina | reverse complement strand
AGAGAGAGGGAACACAAGCAGGGGGAGTGGGAGAGGGAGAAGCAGGCTTCCCGCGGAGCAGGGAGCCCGATGCGGGGCTCGATCCCAGGACCCTGGGATCATGACCTGAGCCGAAGGCAGACGCTTAACGACTGAGCCACCCAGGCGCCCCTAAATAAAATCTTTTAAAAAAAAAAATTCATAATCCAGTTATAGTATATGTCAAAGACTGGCAAACTTCAGTCCGTGGGCCAAATCCAGCCTGCCAACTGTTTTTGTATGGCCCACAAGCTAAGAATGGTTTTTACATTTTTATTATTTTTTTTTTAAGATTTTATTTATTCATTGGAGATACAGATACAGAGAGAGAGAGAGAGAGAGCATGAGCAGGGGGAGAGGCAGAAAGAGAGGGAGAAGCAGGCTCCCCGCTGAGCCAGGAGCCCGATGTGGGGCTCGATCCCAGGACCCTGGGATCATGACCTGAGCCGAAGGCAGATGCTTAACCATCTGAGCCACCCAGGTGCCCCTGGATTTTACATTTTTAAATGGTTGAAAAAAAAAACAAAAAAAGAATATTTCATGACACATAAAAATTATATAAAGTTCAAATTTCAGTGTCCATAAAAAAGTTTTATGGGAATACAGCCATGCTTATCCTTTGCATGCTGTCTATGGCTTCTTAGGTGCTATAATGGCAGAGTTGAGTAGTTACAAACAGACCTCATGCCGCAAAGCCTTATTTACTATCTGGCCTTAGTTTGCAAACTCCTGATATTTATAAATAACTATTATTAAAATACATGGTTAATTAGGAGATTCCAATTATGACAAATGTCAGAGTGTATGTGTTAATCATTTTTTTAAAAGATTTTATTTATTTATTTGACAGACAGAGACATAACAGGAGAAGGAACACAAGCAGGGGGAGTGGGAGAGGGAGAAGCAGGCTTCCTGAGGAGCAGGGAGCCCAGTGCGGGGGCTTGATCCCAGGACCCTGAGATCATGACCTGAGCCGAAGGCGGACGCTTAAGGACTGAGCCACCCAGGCGCCCCTGTGTTAATTATTAATAAGAACTTTTATAATGTGACTATTCAAGTACTAATTTGTTTTTATTTGACTACAAATTTTAGAAATTAGGTTTTCTTTTTTTTAAGTAGGCTCCACACCCACATGGAGCCCAATGTGGGCCTCAAACTCACAACTGTGAGATCAAGCAAGACTTGAGCCATGATCAAGAGTCAGACACTTAACCGACCAAGCCACCCAGGCGCCCCTCTTTTTTTTTTTTTTTTTTAAGTCATCTCTACACCCATTGTGGGGCTCAAGAGTAATATGCTCTTCTGACTCAGTCAGGTTCCTAAGAAATTAGGTCTTCTAAAAATAAGGTTAGTTGTTAAGCTAGCTCCATAGTTCTCAACCTTTAGCATATTCACCTGGGCACCTTGAAAAATACAGATTCCTATGCCTCCTGGATTTTCTTGGCTTTGGGGCCCAAGGATCTACACTTCATTTTTTTTATTTTTCTAAAGATTTTATTTATTTAACAGAGAGACAGCGAGAGAGGGAACACAAGCAGAGGGAGTGGGAGAGGGAGAAGCAGGCTTCCCACGGAGCAGGGAGCCCGATGCGGGGCTCGATCCCAGGACCCTGGGACCATGACCTGAGCCGAAGGCCGACACTTAATGACTGAGCCACCCAGGCACCCCAAGAATCTACACTTTAAAAAAACACCCTGGGGGCGCCTGGGTGGCTTAGTCGTTAAGCGTCTGCCTTCGGCTCAGTGGGATCAAGCCCGCATCAGGCTCCTTGCACAGCGGGAAGCCTGCTTCTCCCTCTCCCACTCCCCCTGCCTGTGTTCCTGCTCTCGCTTATCTCTCTGTCAAATAAATAAATAAAATCTTTTAAAAAATAAAATAAAAATAAAAAAACACCCTGGGTAATTCTGGAGCAAATGGTCAGTAACCCAGCCTTTGAGAGGCACTAAAATGGTTGGAGAGCTTATAGTTCTTCCATATTGTAAACAGCTGTATTTTTCCAATTTGGTACTATAAGACAGCAGTTCTCAAAGTGGGCTCCAGGGATCCCCATAGATTCCTAAGACCGCTTCAGAGGGTTCATGGGTGTTCAAGTCATACATGGATAAAAGATCTATTTAAAGGGCAAGATAGGCTAATTCATTTTAATGTAACAAAGTATTAAAAGTTCAGAGATGTGGTTTCAGATTTTACACAATAGCTAACCTTTAAGAAACTATCACATTTTGGATTCTGGTATAGTATCAAAGAAGAACGACTATCTACAATTAATTATCTGAAAAGAATCTTTCCTTTTCCTGGGCGCCTGGGTGGCTCAGTCGGTTGAGCATCGGACTCTTGGTTTCCGCTCAGGTCATGATCTCATAGGTTGTGGGATCAAGTCCCACATCCAGCACCTCGCTCAGCACAGAGTCTGCTTTAAGATTCTCTCCCTCTGCCCCTTCCCTCCTCAAATAAATAAATCTTTCCTTTTCCTATTAGTATCTGCGTGTGAGCCCAGGTTATCTTCATATAGTTCAACCAAAACAACATATTGTAACAGACTGAATGCAGAAGCAGATATGAGAATCCAGCTGTTTTCTATTAAGCCAGACATTAAAAGGTTTAAAGCCCTGCCCCTATATTTTTCTGACACTATAATAGTTATTTATGTTGTTATTTTATTTATTTATTTTTTCAAAGATTTTATTTATTTATCTGACAGATAGCGAGAGAGGGAACACAAGCAGGGGGAGTGGGAGAGGGAGAAGCAGGCTTCCCGCCGAGCAGGGAGCCCAATGCGGGGCTCGATCCCAGGACCCTGGGATCATGACCTGAGCCGAAGGCAGACGCTTAACGACTGAGCCACCCAGGCGCCTCTATGTTGTTATTTTAAGGTAAATGTTTTTTCAATTTCTCCATTTTAATTTCTAAAATGCTCAATGTCAATAGATATAACCACGACAAACCCTTTGGAGTCCCCAACAATTATGAAGAGTATAAAGGGGTAGGTACTGAGACCAAAAGGAGTTTGAGACCCACTGCTTTAAGAAATACACAAACAGTAGAGTACCCTGGACTGATCAAAGAGAAGGTTAAAATTAATTTCTGGATTTTGAGCTCTGACATGCAGGGACAGGTTTCAAAAAAAGGAGCCAGCTTAAATAGACCAAATAGTTTTGTAGCAAATGACTGAAAACAGATGGGAGTGAGAATTAGGCTGAATCGTAAGTTAGGCAACAACACATGGCCAAAGCTTAGAACCTATCTGGGAACAGCTTCATATAGGCAACTACTTGACTAGAACTTTTTTTTAAGTCTCTCTAGGCTTTTGGAGGATTCAAGGAACTATTTTAAGCTATCCTCAGAAAGGTTAATAAAGTAAAAACAAAGAAGCAACAACTTGCTAAAGTGACAGCAGGAAGCAGAGTTAGAAATAACTAGAGAACATTATACCTATCTATGTTTGGCCTCAATGCATTTTAGAAGTTGAAAAATTCCTGGAAACTGGTAGGCTGTCAAAAATCTAATGCTGTGTTTTGGGTTTTTTCGGACTCATTTTCAGATAAACTATCATCCCTAAAACAATACACCAATAGCAATCAACCACAAAACACTAATTTTTTTTTTTTAAGATTTTTTATTTATTTGACAGGAGAGAGTACAAGCAAGGGTAGCGGCAGGCAGAGGTAGAGGGAAAAGCAGGCTCCCTGTTCAGCAGGGAAGCCGATGTGGGGTTCAATCCCAGGACCCTGGGATCATGACCTGAGCCGAAGACAGACGCTTAACGGTCTGAGCCACCCAGGCGCCCCCCAAAACTCTAATCTTTAAGGATAAATGTAAAATCTTCGTGGACTTAATTTCTTTTTTTTTTAATGGACTTAAATAGACTGCTAACAACAGTAAACCTGATAGGCTTTAATATTAAACCCTAGTATGAGTTCGGCCCTAGATAGGAAATTGCTACAATATCCCATAATGACAATCATGGAGATGCTTAGAAATTCTCAAGGAAAAAAAATCTATTTTCTAAGACTATCTACATACTGGCAACACAGTGATCTATTTGGAGTATTCTAATGCTCACTGAACTGACTTTCTTTTTTTTTTTTTTTTTAAGATTCCATTTATTTATTCATGAGAGACAGAGAGAGAGAGAGAGACAGAGGGAGAAGCAGGCTCCCAAGGAGCAGGGAGCCCGATGCGGGCCTCGATCCCAGGACCCTGAGATCATGACCTGAGCCGAAGGCAGACGCTTAACCATCTGAGCCACCCAGGCGCCCTCACTGAACTGACTTTCAACAGTCCCAAACACAGATGTGTAAAATACCAGAAAACTACTGCTTGCCCAAAACTTAAAAAAATAAAGAAAATGGTGCTACAGGAGAGAAGTTACTACCAGAAATACCAGAAAAACCATGTTAAATAAAACCAACATGGTGTTACTCAAGGCTGATAAAGCTTAAATAAATGTTACTGGCAAGGAACTTGGTGCCAATACAAATCATTTACAGCAGTCATGTTCTAATCAATAAACCATCCTATTTTTATAATATAGTCAGGCATATTCCTTTTCAGAAAGAATGATTATGCTCTATTTTTTTAATTTGGAAAAAAAGTAATTTTTTTACTGCATGGTAAATTATAAGCCCCAAATACAATCTGACCAATTTAGCATATAAATCTTCTTTGTCCACTATGTCAGCAAGAAGCACTATACCAGATAAGATAATAGGTAATTTCACTCAAAACAAGTTGGATTTTGTGAGAAGGTGGGGCAATGGCAGAACGACACAGTTCCACGGAGGCCCAAGCCACAAGCTCACAAAGTGACTTTTTAAGTTAAATCTTAGCTCCTGTTATGCTTTCTTAAGTTGATATTTATTAAGGATAAATGCATTCTTGAATAGAGAAACTTTTTTTTTTAAACATATAATGTATTATTTGTTTCAGGGGTACAGGTCTGTGATTCATCAGTCTTACACAATTCACAGGCTCACCATAGCATATACCCTCCCCAGTGTCCATCACCCAGCCACCCCATCCCTCCCACCCCTCTCCACTCCAGCAACCCTCAGTTTGTTTCCTGAGATTAAGAGTCTCTTATGGTTTGTCTCCCTCTCTGGTTTCCTCTTGAAGAGAAACTTTTTTTTTTTTTAAGTAAACTCTACACCCAATGTGGGGCTCGAACTCACAACCCAAGACCAAGAGTCGCATGCTCCACTGACTGACCCAGCCAGGCATCCTGAAAAGAGAAACTTTTTACATACTCGGGTTTCAAACATGAGAACATTTAGGATTAAAATTACCAAAAGATGAGAAAAAGCTAACAAAGTGAAGTCGCGACTTTGTAATGAGTTTTGTTCTCTGATTAAGTGTTCTTACATCCTTCATAAGATTACTGTAGTTAAAAAAAAAAAAGATCGGGGCGCCTGGGTGGCTCAGTCGTTAAGCGTCTGCCTTCGGCTCGGGTCATGATCCCAGGGTCCTGGGATCGAGCCCCGCATTGGGCTCCCTGCTCGGCGGGAAGCCTGCTTCTCCCTCTCCTGCTCCTGCTCCCCCTGCTTGTGTTCCCTCTCTCCCTGTGTCTGTCAAATAAATAAAAAAATCTTAAAAAAAAAAAAAAGATTACTGCAGTAACTCACATTTGCCTTAATTGGGAATCTTTCCTAGATGTATGCCTACAAAGTTTTAAAAACTAGATAACCATCCTGTTTTTATAATATAGTCAGGCAAATTTGTCTTTTCATAAAATTTTTCCTGAAATATAACACTCATCCATCCTCTCTAAGGAAGCCAAGCAGTATATGTTTACTTTCAAAACTAAACTGAATTTTCTTCATTGTATACAAGCAGTGGGTATATTATTCAGACACCTTCCCCCCCCCCCCCCCCCCCCCGCCACACACACTTTCTAAACAAAAGGATAAACAAGAAAAGCAAAGAAAACAAAATACTATGGCTTAAGGGGTGGGTGGACAAACAAACATTATTTCAACACAAAGTGTCCACCAGGGAAATTCTGGAGAGAAAATATCATGATGAAATATTTTAAGACATGAAATGACCCCAATGCAAAATTTTGTTGTTGTTGATTCTTGTTTGGTTTCTTGCTCAAAGGAGTTATTTCTTGACATTTATGTTCCTTACTTTCTGTTTAGCCATTCCCACTGGGTCAGTAGAACCACTTCAATTTCATTTTCTTTAATGTCTATTTTTCTTCCTGATTCTTCAATAGTAAGTTCTTTGATCTGAGTTTCTATTTATGAATGTTTGGACTGGAAAGGACCTTGAGGGGTCATCAAGTCCATCCTTCTGCTTTCCAGGAGAATTCATAACTAAACAATCTCAAATGGATGAGAAGCTATCAAAAGATGCATCCTGTCCCTAACAGCATGCTACTTCATTCCGCAGAGACATTTCCATTCACAATTTGCAATTTTCTAAAAGTGAAAGTAAAAATTAAAACCCCAAAAGAGGAAGGTGCTTTAAAAATGCATTTATCAGCTAAAATTGCTCAAACGTAAGTTCAACTATCAAGTCTAAAATTAACACACAGGAAAGTTGTTGGCTGCCAACACAGTCTTTAGTCTCTAGAGATGTCTTCTGATGTTCTGGCTTATTTCTAGCACAATTTTACCTATAGCACAGAGCATGACAAACTTAGCCCACCACATCAATAAACTATAATTATAAAAGTCAATTATATGTGTGTGTGTATGTGTGTGTGGTGTCTTTTTTCTTACAGGTAGTGTAGGTTTTTATTCCAAACAAAATGAAAAGTTATGTCTAGATTGGAGATGTCAATATTATGGGGAAGCTATGATATAACTGTTACATGGACAATAGTTAATTTTTTAATATGTTACTTAAAATGCCAAAGATTCCAAAACAGAATTTCATCTGATGACACAAAATATGCAACTATGCAGAGGCACTGTTAATCATTCTAGAATTATTTTAAAAATTAAAATAAAGGGAACAGGACCAGCAATGTTGGAAAGGGGGGGGCAATTATACTTAAAAAAATAGGGGAATTATTAAATAGATGTCTTATAAACAACTGGCAAGTAATGCAGTGATTTATAAACACTAGCATGACCTAGCTAGGTAGCAACTAATGTCTAACCTCATTTCATTTTTTAACAGGTCACTAGCCTAGGAGCTTAGGGATAGGTCAGAGACAATATATTTAGATTTCAACAGGATACCTCTTAATATTTCACAGGAAATATAAGTTAGATGATAAAACAAAAGGTTGATTCATAATTGAATTTTACCCAAAAGGTTGATAAGTGGATTAATATCAACCGAATGAGAGCATGCTGATGTTATATGGCACTGCTCCACCTTTATATATTTTTACCAGTGACCTAAACCAAAAACATAGGTATTTATGTCTCATTTATAAAATTTATCTATCAATGATACAAACATCAGGATATGATATGAGGAATGGCTAAGAGGCCAAATAACATTATTAAGCTAAAACAATAAGCCCAAATTAACAAGATGACAATTACAAGGATAAATGTAAGGTCATCAATTACATTTAAAAAATCAGTTACACAAATTAACGTGATCTTAGGCTTTAAGAACAGAGGTACAGAGCACAGCAGAAAAGAGGCCATACTCTCCCCTGTACTTTGTATTGATCAGATTATACCTGAGGTGTTATATTTCAGATCTAGAAAGAAACCCTAAATACAGGCAACCCAGTTCATGAGAAGCCTGAACTTTATTAAAAATGGTCACTTAAGGAATGCTGAAATAATTTGGGATATTTATCCCACTACATAACTGTCATCGAATACTTGAAGGGCTACCATGCTGACAAGGAATTAGGTTTATTTATTGTAGCTGCAAATGGCAGAACTAAAGAGCTTCAGCACAATGTAAAGAATGTTCTAAAAGCAGACCTCCAGTGCAGCACCTGGGTGGCTCAGTCGTTAAGCGTATGCCTTCGGCTCAGGTCATGATCCCAGGGTCCTGGGATCAAGCCCTGCAGTGGGCTCCCTGCTCAGCGGGCAGTCTGCTTCTCCCTCTCCCACTCCCCCTGCTTGTGTTCCTGCTCTTGCTATCTCTCTGTCAAATAAATAAATAAAATCTTAAAAAAAAAAAAAGTCACATGCTCCACCGACTAAGCCAGCCAGGCACCCGATGGAAAACTTTTTCATGAACTCTAAAATCAGAGTACCATTTTCAGAGAAACCAACAACAAAAGAAATTAACGCTTTTTCTTTTTAAATGAATGCTGCATTTGTTTTTCTGAAAGAAACAACATCTGCACCTTAATTTTAGTACCTTTATCAAGGGATAAGGCACAATTATATGCCAGCCTGCCAACTAGTCTCAAGAAGAGAGCTGTCTTTGTTATACATTTACATGGCAATGTTATTTGCTCCACCTAAAACTTCCTTGCAAGGAGAAGGCTCCTCCTTATCAGACGTGGATGAGGCTGCTTAACACTGACTCCCTCCTACTGCAGGCTAGGAAAAACTCCGTCTTGACATGTACAAAACAATAACTTGTGAGAACTTCAGAGCAGCTGTGTTCAGGCAGAGCCAGGGACTTTACTTGAGGCAAAGAAGCAGCTTAAGAGTTGGTTGAAAAAAACAATTTTCATTTTGAGTTGGAAGTGGGGAGAGGAAAGAAAAAGGAGGTACAGTAGCAATATCCATTAACATTTAAAAGCCCTGGTAAACAAAAATGCTTAAAAATTACAACACTGAAACCATCATAGGATGCAACCTTTGATCCACAAGTTTAAAGATGCGCAGTGTTGCCACTCCCTAGCTTTCTGCTAGGTGTTAACACTGATGAGATTTAAAAAAAAAAAATCTTGCATTTAATAGTGCCCAAGTTAAAGCCATCACAAATTCGAGAACGGAAGAATAAAACAAGGGACTTTGCTCTTTCATTGGATATTTTTTGTTCTGCTGCCAGGCAAACTGAAAATGTCTGAATGTCCAACAGCACTGCTCTGAATGTGAAATACTGGAATCCAATTCAGTAATTAATGCTAAAGGGTCAGTAATTAATTGGTCTCAACGTGTTGTAGGGGCAACTTTCTGGCCAGGAGAAAAAGCTTCAAATGGTTGCTGAAAACCAAAGGTTAATACAAAGCAACACACTCTGGTTTCTCTTCATATAAGAGATTTACCGGCATTTCAGACATTATTTTGCTTCTCAAAAGTAAAAGGAGAAGAGAAGGATGTAAAAGACAAATCTATGCAGTAGCAAACAAGTTCTTAATTAATTGGCCGTATTAGTTCAATTCATTATTAAATAATACACAACTATCAAACAAAGGGCAAAGGCTTGTCCCTTTGCTGTACAGAATTAAGAACAAACTGGTAAGACTACTTAGTATAGCTGCCAAACTTTTCTTTAGCTTCTTTTCTTACAGACATGTTACATTTCGCAATAGTCTCCACTTACCTTACATCCTCCCATGTTTAAGTACAAATTGTGTTTGATTTCCCCAACCCCTGCCCTAAGATATTATGACATATCTTTGGCTTCTGAGTTTAGACACAAAGGAAGAAACTAAAAATTTTTCACTTTCCTGAAATATATGTCCATCTTATTTACACCATTTAAAAATATGTAACATAAGCTAAGTCAAACTAACTGCAACCATCCATTTAACAAACTCCAAGAATATGAGTGGATAAGACACACATTTAACAAAACAAACTTCAGTTTAGTGTATTTTTCTGTGCTTAAACCGTCTTTACAAGAATTCTTACACTACTGCAAAGTTTTTAAATATAGGAATCAAGTGAGCTTGCCCAGAAAACTCTGTACACCCCCACAAACCTACACTTACTATGACACAACCTCTGGAGATACTGAAACACCCTCTGTTAAGTAGAAAACGAACTTTTAAAGTTAGGAAAGTAGCAACGCAGCAATCTAGGTAGGAGGTGCCCTGGGTAGTAAACACCCCAGTTAGAGAACATAACAAGCAATTCAGAGCAACATGACTCCCAATGGGGCTCCAACATGTACCGCTCAAGTCCCAAGCCCCCACCCCTGAGTTCAGGAAGAGATGAGTGTAGGAAGAGGAAGAGAGGGAGAAAGGAAATCAGAGTAGAAGCGACGAAAGCGTTCTATTTTTCTCCTCCTCTACCCCTACCCCACTATTCTTGCAAGCTGGTCACCAGACTAGGTGCCATATACAGCAAAAGCCCCAAATCAATATCCTAGGCTGCTTCTGATACCTAGGCTAAAGGCCTGTATATATCAGCTGTCTCCTTTCCAAACACCTCCTTTACCCCTCCGAATTCCCCTATACTCTTCCCAAAGTGATACCTTTTGGCTCGTAAGCCCACCTCTATTAAGTCTTTCTAAACTCATTCACTGAATTTTCTCCAAATTCATACTTTCTCTCTGAAATCATGTCCCTATTCTTTTTCATAATTCAATCGAAATGCCATGACTCTCATTTCCAATGATTTACCTCTACCTATCTTTCCAACCAAACCCAATGCCATGTTTTCACCTACTGTTCCCTACCTCCTACCTATTACCCTTAGCTCTTCAATGCCAAGCCCCTAACCCCACTTTGGTAAGCCTGAGTCCTCAACCAATTTAGTACCCCTCCCCTTCCTCCCATTCCACCCCATCCCATGATCCTCCCATTAGGCTCTACTAGACTTCCATTCCCTCAGGATTCAACTCCCCTCTCCTTGCCACGCCCTGTGCCCCCCGGGGCTACTTACCCCAAGTTCTCCCCACACTTCAGGCCTCTGGCCCCGCCTTCTCCCCCAGAGGAAGGAGGCGGTAGGAGGCAGAGAAGAGGGGCGGCACTCCGCAAGGTAAAGACGATCTCTCATTAGTGTTCATCGCCGCCAATCGTAGCTTCCTTCTCTTTTATTGGTCGGCATTAGTCCATGCCCCACCCACTTCCTCAGACAGGGCCTGGCCACCGCCTCAGCGCCCCCGTCCAACACCGACTGGGAGGGGAGACCCCGGCCTGGGACACCGAGAGTGGCCAGAGTTGAAAGAGAGACTCCGCCAGATCATGGATTAGTTAATGTTAAAAGAACTCACCCGCTGGTAGCTCCGTCGCCTCCCGCCCGCCCGCGTTCGTTCCCACAATCTGTCTCCAGCTCCTTCTTTCCCCCCTCAGAGGAGCAGATACTTTCTTCTCGTCCGGCCAGGGGCGCTCACCTCTCGCGAGATGTTGTGGAGGGGGTGGGGGGGGAAGGAAGGGCGAGATCCGTAGGCCCTAAGTTGGAAAGGGGCCGAAAGGCGGGGCTCGGGAAAAAAGAAGGGGCCGGGCTTTTGGTGGGCTGGACTGGACTGGAGAGAGAGGCTGAGCGAATTGAGTACATACAGTTACACGTGTTTGGCTGTGGAATATAAGGGTAAAAGAAAAAGGAAAGGGAATCCGTTCGGGTGCCTGTAGTAGTGGACATCCAAAAGGTGAAGTAAAGGCACCTGGCCGGCTCAGTCGGAACAGCTTGTGATTCTTGATCTTGGGGCCATGAGTTCAAGCCCCACGTTGGGTATGGAGATTATTTAAATAAATAAACGAAAAGCTCATAAAAGTCAGGACACTCAAAAGGTGAAGTAAATATTCTAGGGAATGAGATTATTTCAAAGGAGTGCACTTCCCCCCCTCCCTGGCCTCCCTAAAGGAGTGCACTTTAGAAACAAGAGAAGATGGGGCGCCTGGGTGGCTCAGTCGTAGAGCGTCTGCCTTCTGCTCAGGTCATGATCCCAGGATCCTGGGATCCAGCCCCCCCGTTTGGCTCCCTGTTTGGCAGGAAGCCTGCTTCTCCCACTCCCCCTGCCTGTGTTCTCTCTCTCGCTGTGTCTGTCAAATAAATGAATAAAATCTTAAAAACAAAAACAAAAAACCCAGGAGAAGATTAATACTTCAATGAAGCTGTTTAAAAAGGGGGTGGGGGGGAACCACCCCCTCCCACACCGACACACAAGGGGATTCAGGTTTCCAAACAGTCGAGTAATTGCATTTTCTTCTTTGCACTTAGAATAATATTACTGTGGCCATAACCCGGCTGTGTGTGTGTGTGTGTGTGTGTGTGTGTGTGACTGCATAAGGGGTGGGGTGCGGATAGTAAGGGTTCCAGTTGCAGGAACTGGAGACGTAAATAAATGTGCAGGTTGTTTCTACTATCCTGCAGAGTCATCACTTTCTTAATTGGAAAGTAATATGAAATACCCTTAGCCCTAGAACTGGAGTGAATGTATTGGAAAAAAGCAAGCCACCTAAGTAGCAATCCCAACCCTGTTTCTTAATTGGCCTGTGACTTTGGGTGAGATGCTTCTCTGAGTCTCTTTACCATGGGGCTAGTAAGCCCATTTTACTCAAAGAGTTGTAATGATCAAATGAGATAAAATATATAAAACTGGGAATCGAAGAACACTATACTTATTACTCAGCAAGTATTTCAATAAATACTTAACAGGACATACTAGGTGCAAGGCACTGTTCCAGGCATGGGGAGAAGAGCAGACTAGGTCCCCGCTCAGGTAGAACTTATATTTCAGTGGGGAGAGGGAGACAGTTAATAAGCCAATAAACACAACTATTTCAGTAGTGAAGAGTGCTTCAGAGTAATGTAGGTGGGGCCTCTTTGAAGAGGGAATGTGAATCAGCAGTTGAACTATGAGGAGGAGACAGCCTTGGGAAGATTTTGGGTTAAACTCAAATGCAAAGACTGTATTAAAATTTGTTTTCATCTGGTAACCAAGATGGTACATTTTACTTTATGTAGGGTTTTGCCGCAATTAAAAAAAAAAAACAACTTTAAAAAATTACCATAGTTATAAGTAGAATTAATGGACTCAAAGTACTACCTACAGAATCTCTTTTCTCTCAGGTAACTTCCTTTTGCAGCTTTGTATTACTTGGCTTTCTGAACTTCCTGCCTAGGATATCATCCATTCTCACAGCAGCCTCTAAAAGGTAGAAGGAATCCCGGTGACTTCTTCTTAGGTAACAAAGGTGAAACAGAAGCATAGAATCACTTAATGTTCTTGTGAAGTGATTTGAGAAAAGTTGAGAGAAGTGTTGGCTTCCAATCTACTCTCCCCTAAAACAATTTCTAGTTAAAAGAATGCAATGATAGAAAAAGACCCTCAGTATAAATGGGATATTTGTATATAACAGAGGTGGCATTAAAAATCAGGGAGTCTGGGCTCCTGGCTGCCTCAATCAGAAGAGCATGCAACTCTTGATCTCAGGGTTGTGAGTTCCAGCTCCATGTTGTGTGTAGAGATTACTTTAAATAAACTTAAAAAAAAAAAAAAAAAAGATCGGGGCACCTGGCTGGCTCAATCAGTGCAGTATGCAACTCTTGATCTCGGGGTTGTGAGTTCGAGCCCCACACTAGGTTGTAAAGATTACCTAAAAACAAAATCTTTTTTAAAAAGTGAGGGAGTAAAGGATTCTACAAATTGTGCTAGGACAATTGGCTATTACTCTGTACATACAAGATAATAAATATAATAACTAACATTTATAGATCTTACTGTGTTCCAGGAACTATTTTAAGTGTTTTACATGTATTAATTCATTTCTTCCCAAATTATATCTCCAACCCATATCTCTCCCCTGAACTGAAGACTTCAATTACCTACTTCAGAAATCTACTTGGAAAAAAAAAAAAAAAGAAAGAAATGCACTTGGGTATTTAATGGGTATTTCGAACTTACCATGTCCAAAACAAATTCTGCCTTTCTCTCCCACATGTGTCCCTTCCCTAGTCTTCTCTTAGTAAAATTCCTCCATTGTTCCAGTTGTATTTTTTAAAAATATTTTATTTATTTATTATTTGAGAGAGAGAGAGAGAGATTGAGTAGGAGGAGGGGCAGAGGGAGAAGCAGACTCCCTGCAGAGCAGGGAGCCTGACATGGGACTCGATCCCAGGACCCTGGGATCATGACCTGAGCTGAGGGTAGACGCTTAACCAACTGAGCCACCCAGGCGCCCATGTATTTTTTTATTGAGACATAATTCATATACCACAAAATTCACCTTTATAAAGTGTACAATGCAGTGAATTTTAGTATACTCACCAAGTTATGCAACTATCACCAATACCTAATTCTGGAACATTTTCATCACCTCAAAAAGAAAGCACATACTCACTAGTAGTCACCCTATTTGCGCCCCACCAACTCCTGGCAACCATTAGTCTACTTTCTGTCTCTACGGATTTGCCTGTTACAAACATTTAATATATACGGAATAATATAATATCTGACCTTTGTAGTATCTGAAAAAATGTCTGGCTTATTTCATTTAACAATGTTTTCAAGATTCATTCATGTTAGCATGCATCAGTACTTTATTCCTTTTATGGCAGGATAATATTCCATTGAATGGATATACCACTTTTTGTTTATTCATTCATCAGTTGATGGACATTTGGGCTGTACCCACTTTTTGGCTATTATAAGTAATTTTGCTTTGAACATCATATACAAGTTTTTATGTGGACATAGTTTTCAATTCTCATGATATATTCCAAGGAATGGAATTGCTGAGTCATATGGTAAGTTTTTATTAAACTTTTTGAAAAGCTGCCAAACTTTTTGAAAGCAGCTGTACATTTTACATTCACACCAACAATGTATGAAGGTTCTAATTTCTCCACATCCTCACACTAACACTTTTATTGTCCATCTTTCTGATTCTTGCCATCCTAGTGGGTGTGAAATGGTATCTCACTGTAGTTTTTATTTACATTTCCCTGATGACTAATAATGTTGAATGTCATTTCATGTGCCTATTGGCCATTTATATATCTTTGGAGAAATGTCTATTCAGATCCTTTGCCTCTTTTGTAATTGGGTTATTTGTCTTTCTATTATTATTTTATTTTATTATTATTATTTTTATTTTATATAGAGAGAAAGTGCACATGCACATGAGCGGCGCGAGGTCGGGGCCGGACAAGGCTGAGGGAGAGAGAGAATCTTAAGTAGGCTTCATACTCAGCAAGGAGTCCAAAGCAGTGCTCAATTTCACAACACCAAGACCATGATCTGAGCTGAAATCAAGAGTCAGACACGTGTCTTTCTATCATTAAGTTGTAAAAGTACTTTATATATTCTAGATACTAGACTTATCAGATACATGATTTGCAAGTATCTTCTCCCATTCTGTGAGTTGTCTTTTCACTTTCTGATGGTGTTTTTTGAAGCACAAAAGTTTTTTTTTTAAACAGTTTTAGTGTCTTCTATTTTTGTAAGGAATCTCTCCACCCAAAGTAGGACTTGAATTTGTGACCCCAAGATTAAGAGTCCCATGTCCTACTGACTGAGCCAGCCAGGTGCCTTGAAACACAAAAGTTTTTAATTTTAGTAAGGTCCAAATTTTTTTTTTTTTTTTGCTTGTTTGTACTGTTGGTGTACTGCCTAGTCCAAGATCACAAATATTACACTTATATTTTCTTCTAAAATTTTTATAGTTTTATCTCCTGAATTTAGACCTTTGATCCATTTTAAGATAAATATTTATATTTAGTATAAGGTCCAATTTCATTCTTTTGAAAATAAATCCTCAGTTGTCCCAACACCATTTGTTGAAAAGATTATTCTGTCCCCATTGAATTACCTTGGCACTCTTATCAAAAATCAGTTGGCCTTAAATATTCGGACTTATTTCAGAAGCCTCCATTCTGTTCTATCGTTCCATATGTCTATTCTTATGCCAGTATTAAAAAGGCTTGATAGGGGCGCCTGGGTGGCTTAATTGGTTAAGCGACTGCCTTCGGCTCAGGTCATGATCCTGGAGTCCCGGGATTGAGTCCCACATCGGGCTCCCTGCTCAGCGGGGAGTCTGCTTCTCCCTCTGACCCTCTCCGCCTCATGCTCTCTCTATCTCATTCTCTCTCTCAATAAATAAAATCTTAAAAAAAAAAAAAAAGGCTTGATAACTGTATTTTTGTAGTAAGTTTTGAAATTGGGAAGTGTGAGACCTCTAACTTGGTTCTTCTTTTTCAAGATTGCTTTGGATATTCTGGGTCCCTTGCATTTCCATATGAATTTTAGGATCAGTTTGTCAGTTTCTGTAAAAGAGCCAGCTAAGATTTTGATGGAGATTGCATTGAATCTGTATATCAGTTTAGGGAGTAATGCCATCTTTTTTTTTTTTTTTTTTAATTTTATTTATTTATTTGACAGAGAGAGACACAGCGAGAGAGGAAACACAGCAGGGGGAGTGGGAGAGGGAGAAGCAGGCCTCCCGCGGAGCAGGGAGCCCGATGCGGGGCTTGATCCCAGGACCCTGGGATCATGACCTGAGCCGAAGGCAGACGCTCAATGACTGAGCCACCCTGGCACCCCGAGTATTGCCATCTTAATGTTAAATCTTCCAATCCATGAACATAGGATATTTTTCTATTTATTTTGGTCTTCTTAATTTCTTTGAACTATGCTTTGTAGTTTTCAAAGTACAAATTTTTCACTTATTTTGTTAAACTTTTAAGTATTTTTTCCTTTTGATACTATTGTAAATGAAATTGTTCCTTAATTTCATTTTCAGATTGTTTATTGCTACTATATACAAGTACAATTAAGTTTTTAAAGTAATGGGGCTCAAACTCACAACCCTGAGATCAAGAGTTGCATGTTCTACCAACTGAGCCAGCCAGGCACCCCAATTAATTTTTATATACTGATCTTGTATCTTGCAGTCTTGCTGCACTATTTATGAGCTTTAATAGTTTTCTTGTGGATTCCTGAGGATTTTCTTTCAATGAGGTCATATCACTTGCAATTAGAGAGTTTTTTACCTTTTCATTTTCAATCTAGACGCTTTTTATTTCTTGTTGTTACTTAATTGCTCTAGCTAGAACCTCCAATAAAATTTGAATGGAAGTAGTGAGTGTGAGCATCCTCGTCTGGTTCCTTATCTCAGGGGGAAAGATTTTAGTCTTTCACTGTTAAGTGTGCTGTTAACTGGGGCGCCTGGGTGTCTTAGTCGGTTGGGCATCTGCCTTTGGCTCTGGTCATGATCTCCAGGTCCTGGGATCAAGCCCCAGTCAGGCTCCCTGCTGAGCAGGGAGCCTGCTTCTCTCTCTCTCCCTCTGCCCCTCCCCCATACCCTGCTCCTTCTCTCTCTCTCTCTCAAATGAATAAATAAAATCTTTTAAAAAAAAGTGTGCTGTTAACTGTAGGTTTTTTGTTTGTTTTTTTTTTAACTGTAAGTTTGTTGTAGATGTCCTTTATCACATTGAAGATGTTTGTTTTGGGGCGCCTGGGTGGCTCAGTCGTTAAGCGTGTGCCTTCGGCTCAGGTCGTGGTCCCAGGGTCCTGGGATTGAGCCCCACATCAGGCTCCCTGCCGGGTGGGAAGCCTGCTTCTCCCTCTCCCACTCCCCCTGCGCGTGTTCCATCTCTCGCTGTGTCTCTCTCTGTCAAATAAATATAAATAAATAAATAAATAAATAAATAAATAAATAAATAAATATGTTTGTTTCTATTCCTAGATTGTTGAGTGTTTTTATCATGAAAGTGTGTTAGATACACTTATGAAATACACTCATTGAGATGCTATTGTAATTTTTCTCCTTTATTCTATTAGCATGGTGTATTACATTGGTTGATTTTCATATATTAAACCAACCTTGCATTTGGGGGATAAATCCCACTTCATCATGGTGTATAATCCTTTTTGGATGTTGCTGTGTTTTGTTTACAAGTATTTTGTAGAAGACTTTTGTATCTATATTTATAAGAGATACTGATCTGTAGTTTTGTATTCTTGTGGTGTCTTTGTCTAGTTTTGTTATTAGGATAATATTGGGCATCATAAAATGAATTAAGAAATGTTGCTCCCTCTTCTATTTTTTGGAAGAGCTTATGAAGAATTGGTGGTAATTCTTTAAATGTTTGGTAGAATTCACCAATGAACCTATACTATCCTCTGATTTTCTTTGTGAGAAGTTTTCCGTTTTGTTTTTTTGTTTGTTTTTATTACTGGATCAATGTCTTTACTTGTTATAGGGCCATTCATTATATAGGTCTATTTGTATCTCTTCTTCTTCTTCTTTTTTTTCTTTAAGATTTATTTATCTGAGGGGTTGGGGGGAAGAGCAGAGGGAGAGGGAGAGAGAATCCCAAGCTGACTCTGCTCTGAGCATGGAGCCTGACTCGGGGCTTGATCTCACGACCCTGAGATCATGACTTGAGCTGAAACCAAGAGTGAGACAATTAACAAACTATGCCACCCAGTGCCCCTATATTTCTTCTTGAGTTGGCTTCTGTAGTTTGTACCTTTTTAAGAATTTTTCCATTTCATATAGATCATCTAAGTTGTTGGCATATGCTTCATAATAGTCCTTTATAATCCTTCTTTATTTCTGTGAGGCTGAAGGTAATGTCCCCTCTTTTATTCCTGTTTTTAGTAACGTGAATCCTCTCTCTCTCTTTTTTTAAAATACTATATATGCATACACTTGTATGTAAGCATATGTATGCAGTTTTTTTTTTTTAAGGTTTTATTTATTTATTTGACAGACAGAAAGCACAAGTAGGCAGAGTGGCAGGCAGAGGGAGAGGGAGAAGCAGGCTCTCCACTGAGCAGGAAGCCGACATGGGGCTCGATCCCAGGACTCTGGGATCATGACCTGAGCTGAAGGCAGCCGCTTAACTGACTGAGCCACCCAGGTGCCCTCTCTCTCTCTCTCTTTTTTTCTTTGAGAGAGAGAGAATGTGGTGGGGAGGAACAGGGGAGAGGGAGAGAGAGAATCTGAGTGTGGAGCCCGACATCGGGCTGGATCTCACAACCCTAGAGTCATGACCTGAGCCGAAATCAAGAGTCAGATGCTTAACCGACTGAGCCACCCAGGCACCCCAGAATCCTCTCTCTTTTTATTTTTGTCAGTTTTGTTAAAGTTTTGTCAATTCTGTTAATCTTTTCAAAAAATCAACTTTTGGTTTCACTGATCTTCTCTATTATTTCTACATTCTCTATTTCATTCTCTAATCTCTATTATTTCCTTCCATCTACTTGCTTGCTCCTCTTTCACTTTAGCTTAGGTTATTGATTTGAGATTTTTTTCTATTTAAAACACTCATTTATAGCTATAAAATTTCCTCTAAACATTGCTTTCACTACATTCCATAAGTTTTGATAGGTTATGTTCTCATTTTCATTCATCTCAAAGCATTTTTTCTTTTTTTTTAAGATTTTATTTATTTATTTGACAGAGAGAGAGAGACAGTGAGAGAGGGAACACAAGCAGGGGGAGTGGGAGAGGAAGAAGGCTCCCCACTTAGCAGGGAGCCCGATGTGGGGCTCAATCCCCGGACCCTGGGATCACGACCTGAGTGGAAGACAGATGCTTAACGACTGAGCCACCCAGGTACCCCTAAAGATTTTATTTTTAAGTACTCTCTACACCCAATGTGGGGATTGAACTTACAACCCTGAGATCAAGAGTCACATGCTCTACCAACAGAGCCAGTCAGGTGCCCCTCAAAGTATTTTCTAATTTCCTTTGCAATTTTTTCTTTGACATATTGGTTATATAGCAGTATGTTGTTTAATTCTACAAATTTATGAGTTTCCCAAATTTCCTTCCATTATACATTTCTAATTTAATTTTATTGTGGTCAGAGAACCATTCTCTTTTTTTTAAGTAGGCTCCAGGGGTACCTGGCTCCTCAGCAGACCATGTAACTCTTGATCTCAGGGTCATGAGTTCAAGCCCCACATTGGGGGTAGAGTTTACTTAATTAAAAAAATATATTTTTAAATTAAAATTAAAATAAAATAAAGTAGTTTCCACACAACACACACAACATGGGGCTTGAACTCACAACCCTGAGATCATGAGTTGCACGCTCTACTGACTGAGCCAGCCTGGTGCTAGCCAGGAGCCCCCAGAGAACTATTTTATTGTGATACTTTGCATTATTACAATACTTTAAAAATTATTATTGTTTAAAAACATTTATTTATGAAAGCTTAGTCTCAGGTCGGAAGTGGCTTCACACACTTAGCCCTCCGGGAAGGCCCATTACCTTCTCCCTTGTCCTGATGGGGAAACTGAGGCCCTGAGCCTGAGGCACATGCAGGGGGGAGGGGAGGGAAAACAAAAGTGGAGTCACTGACAGATGGGGAGGGGGGTGGGCACTCACACAGACACTGGGACTGAGACCCAAGTGGAGAGCTGAGCCTGGCATTGCTGGGGAAGACATGGGGTGTGTTGGGGGGAGGGGCCGAAGATCCAGAAGCCTGAAGGGGAGGGCGGAGAGGAGGGATGGGCAGGGGAGGGGGCTGGGGAAAGCCCAAGGGAGGAGGAGAAGGAGGGAGGAAAAAAAACAAACACAAAAACCAAAAAACAAAACCCATTTATTTATTTGAGAGAAATATAGAAAGTGTGCACAAGTGGGGGGGGGCAGGGAGAGGGAGAGGGAGAGAGAGAATCTCTAGCAGACTCTCCACTGAGTGTGGAGCCCAACTCAGGGCTTGATCCCACTACCCTGTGATCATGATCTGAGTTGAAATCAAGAGTCAGATGCTTAATCGACTGAGTCATCTAGGCACCCCAATACTTTAAAAATTATTAAGACTTGTTTTATGGCCTAACATATGGTCTACTCTGGAAAAGGTTTCATGTGCACTTTATTTATTTATTTTAAAGATTTTATTTATTTAATTAATTGACAGAGAGAGACACAGCAAGAGAGGGAACACAAGCAGGGGGAGTGGGAGAGGGAGAAGCAGGCTTCCCGCGGAGCAGGGAGCCCGATGCGGTGCTCGATCCCAGGACCCTGGGATCATGACCTGAGCCGAGGGCAGTCGCCCAACCAACTGAGCCACCCAGGTGCCCCTCATGTGCACTTTAGAAGAATGTGTATTCTGCTATTATTGGAAGGAGTGTTCTATAGATATCTGTTGAGTATAGCTGGCTTATAGTGTTCATATCTTCTCTATCATTGTTGATCTTCTCTTATTCTATCAATTATTGAAAGTAGGGTATTTCCAGGGCATCTGGGTGGCTCAGTCAGTTAAACCTCTGACTTGGGCTTGGGTCATGATCTCAGGGTCCTGGGATTGAGTCCCGCGTTGGGCTCCCTGCTTAGCAGGGAGTCTGCTTGTCCCTCTTCCTCTGCCCCTCCCCTTGCTCATGCTCACTCTCTTGCTCTCTCTCTCAAATGGATAAGTAAAATCTTAAAAAAAAAAAAAAAAAGTAGGGTATTTCCTTTCAGCAACATGGTTCAAACTTCAGTTACCATGGTATATGAATTGTGAGTACTTACATGAAGTGCAAACTTCACTGCTGGCTCATCAGTACACAAACCACTTTATAAATATGTGCATCATGATCAGTTAGTACCAATCCTGTCACTTCTTTCAAAGTCTGTCAGTGATTGGTCAGAGTGCATCTGTCATTCAGTTTACACACAGACAGTGGCGTGTGTAGTTGTGTTGCCTCCTTGTCTTCCAGTGGCAGCCATCTACAGAAATAGATGATCAATGGAGGTAACTGGCCAAAAAAGCGACGGAGAAGAAAGAAAGAAAAAATGATAATGCAGGAAGTGAAATTCAAATTGAATATAAGTGCAGTTGAGAAAAGACCACTGATCAAGGGAATATTGACACTGGTGGCATTCTAGAGACTTGGGATAAGCAACCAAAGGAACTCAGTGAAGGTGAACTTATTGCCATAAATGAAGAAAGTGACAAAAAGGATGAAAATGTTCTACAGGAAGTGACACAGGCAAAAATTTCACATTAAAGGAACTCTCAGATATTTCATGGCATAGAAAGTGCAAGGGATAAAATGTTGGAAGATGATACAAATTTAGAATGGAGACTACCAATTTACCAACGCATAGAAAAGATACTCACTTTGTATAGTAAGTTATGTGACAAAAAGGCAAGCACTGTTCTTTTTTTCATATTTCAAAGAATTATCTTCTTTTTTTTTTTAAGATTTTATTTATTTATTTGACACAGCGAGAGAGACAGCAAGAGAGGGAACACAAGCTGGGGAAGTGGGAGAGGGAGAAGCAGGCTCCCCGCTGAGCCAGGAGCCCGATGCGGGGCTTGATCCCAGGACCCTAGGAACATGACCTGAGCCGAAGATAGACGCTTAACGACTGAGCCACCCAGGTGCCCCCCTCTTTTTTTATTAACATATAATGTATTATTTGTTTCAGGGGTACAGGTCTGTGATTCATCAGTCTTACACAATTCACAGCGCTCACCGTAGCACATACCCTCCCCAATGTCCATCACCCTATCCCTCCCATGCCCCTCTTTTTTTAAATAAGATTTTATTTATTTATTTGAGAGAGAGAGAGACAGCACGAGCAGTGGGGAAGGGCAAAGGGAGAGGGAGAAGCAGGCTCCCCACTGAGCAGGGAGCCTGACCTGGGGCTTGATCCCAGGACCCCAAGATCATGACCTGTGCTAAAAGCAGACACTTAACCTACTCAACCACCAGGTGCCCCGCAAGCTCTATCTAACTACTCTTTTTTATTTTTTTTAGAGCGAGAGTAGAGGGGAAGGGCAGAGGGAGAGGGAGAGAGAGAACCTCAAGCAGGCTCCACACCCAGCACGGAGCCCGACTCCTGGCTCTATCTCACAACACTGAGATCATGACCTGAGCCCAAACCGAGAGTAGGATGCTCAACCAACTGAGCCATCCAGGCACCCCTGCGTTTTGTATTTTTAAAATTTTTCTCTTAATGGTTGCCCTGGAATCTACAATTGACATGTTAATTTATGACAAGCTTGTTTGCATCAATGCCAACTTAATTTCAATGACATACAGAAGCTTTGCTCCTATACAGCTTTATTTCCTTCCTCCTTTGTACTGTTGTCATACAAATTACATCTTTTTACATTGTATGCTCATCAACATAGATTTATAATTACCGTTTTATACAATTGTCTTATAAATACCACAGGAGAAAAAGACAGTTACAAGTAAAAATTACACTTATACTGTCTTTTATATTTATCTATGTAGTTACCTTTACTGATGTTCATTATTTCTTCATGTGGATTAGAGTTACTATTGTCCTTTCATTTCAGCCTGAACAACTCCCTTTAGTATTTTTTGTAGGCAGGTTTGCTAGTGATGAATCCCTCCCATTTTTGTTTATCTGGGGCTATCTTAATTTCTCCTTTATTTAAAAGAATTTTTTTAAAGTTTATTTATTTAAGTCATCTCTACACCCAATGTGGGGCTCAAACACATGACCCCGAGATCAAGAGTCCCATGCTCCTCCAACTGAGCCAGTCAGGTGCCCCTCCTTTGTTTTTGAAGGATAGATTTGCTGAATATAGAATTTTTGATTGATAGTCTTTTTCTTCCAGTACTTTGAATATGTCACCCTACTATCTCTGGCCTCCATGGTTTCTGATGTGAAATCATTTTGACGATCCCCTGTACGTGGTGAATCACTTCTCTCCTGCTGCTTTCAAGATTCACTCTTTGTTTTTGTCTTTTGACCGTGTGGTTGTGATGTGTGCAGGTGTGAATCTGCTTGAATTTTTCCTACATGGAGTTTGTTGAACTTGGATGTATAGATTGATGTTTTTCATCAAATTTGGGAAGCTCTTGGCTATTATTTTGTCAAATATTCTTTCTGTATTTTTTTTTATCCTCTACTCTCTTTCCATGTACACTTGATGGAGTATTACAGGTCTCTGAGGCTCTATTCATTTTTCTTCATTCTTTTTTCTTGTTCTTCAGACTGGATAGTCTCAATTGACCCACCTTTAAACTCAGTATTTCTCTCTTTTGTCTGCTCAAATCTACTGTTGAGCCCTCCTAGTGAATTTTTCATTTTAATTTTTGTACTTTTCAACACCAGAATTTGGTTCTTTTAAAAATAATTTCTGTATTTTTATTGATATTCTCTATTTGGTCAGTCATTCTCTTTCATTTAGTTCTTCATACATGATTTCTTTCATTTAGTTCTTCATACATGAGTTCTCTGAATATATACATATGTGTGTGTGTGTGTGTATATATATATATATATATATATATATTTAATTTCTATTTATTTATTTTTTTAGAGTAATTTCTACACCCAAGGTGGGACTTGAACTCATGACCTTGAGATCAAGAATTGCATGCTCTACTGACTGAGCAAGCCAGGCACCCCTGAATATATTTTAAATGATTGATCAAAAGTCTTTGTCTAGGGGTACCTGGGTGGCTCAGTTGGTTAAGCATCTGTCTTCAGCTTGGGTCATGATCCCAGGGTCCTGGGATCAAACCCCAAGTCAGGCTTTCTGCTCAGCGGGATCCTGCTTCTCCCTCTCTCTGCCACCCCCCCGCTTGTACTCTCTCTCTCTCTGTCAAATAAATAAATGAAATCTTAAAAAAAAAGTCTTTGTCTAGTAAGTCCATGGCCTTTTTTGTTTGTTTCTTTCCTTGAATATCGCATGATTTTTTATTGAAACTGGACATTTAAAATAATTTAACATGGCAACAATGAAAATCAGAGTCTCCTCCCCTCTCCAAGGTCTGCTTTCATGCTATTTGTTGTTAGTTGTGGTTGTTTGTTTAGGGGCTCTTCTGAAATAATTCCGTAGATTCTGTTTTCTTTGTTTTGTGTGTCCACTGAAGTATCTGCTCAGTTAGCCTAGTAGTCAGCTAATTATCAGACAGAAATTTCCTTAAATGCCTGGAACCAATAAATCTTTGCCGAAGGACTCTGAATGCATATTGGGACATGCCTTCAACACTCAGTCAGGCAGTTTACAACTTTGCCTTAGGCTTCACTTCCTGCTTGTGCAGAGCCTCAACGTTAGTCAATGGTGAGAGTTTAAGGGCTTCTCAGGTCTTTTCTTTCTTTCTTTTTTTTTTTTTAAGACTTTATTTTTAAGCAATCTCTACACCCAATGTGGGGCTCAAACCCATGACCTGGAGATCAAATCACATGCTCCACTGACTGAGCCAGCCAGGCACCCCATTCTCAGGTCTTTTCTGACCATGTCCGTTATGGACATCACAATCCCCAGATGTTACATTAAGATTTTTTGGTTAGCCTATTTTTTACCCTAACTGTTATCTACCACCACAGGCAGCGCAATGTTGAAATATTGCATCTCATTGTTTTGAACAAATGCTCCCCAGGAAAAAAGCTGTTTGTATGAGGCAACCTCTGGGTCAGGTCAAATAAAGATAGCCTTGAGTAGGATCCTCTAAGGAAACATCAGATAGGTCAAATAATGACAACTCTCTGAGAGTGGGGCTTTGAAGGAGTTCCAACCACATTTTATCTAGGCTACCAGGCTACTGGTTTTCATCATGACTGCAAGCTTTTTGTTTTCAAGGTTACCATGTTACCGGGGGCAGGAATATGGGAATAGAGTAAATTAAAATGACACATAATTCATTGTTCTTACTGAGATTCAGACTTCTTTCTTTCTTTCTTTCTCCTTTTTTTAAAGATTTGTCCATATGTTATTAGAGAGAGAGACCGATAGAGAGAGAGAATGAGCAGGGGACAGTTAGAGGGAGAGAATCTTTCAAGCAGACTCCCCACTGAGCGAGAAGCCCTATGTGGGGCTTGATCCCCCAGCCCATGAGATCATGACCTGAGCCGAAACCAAGAGCGGGACTTTTAGCCAACTGAGCCACCCAGGTGCCCCTCAGACATTTTTCTTGCATAAACATTTACTCCCTTCATTGTTGTAAATCTTTGGTTAATTAAAAAAAAAAAAATTTTTTTTTTTAAAAGCTGATCCTGACAGGGGCGCCTGGGTGGCTCAGTTGGTTAAGCGACTGCCTTCAGCTCAGGTCATGATCCTGGAGTCCCTGGATTGAGTCCCACATCAGGCTCCCTGCTCAGCAGGGAGTCTGCTTCTCCCTCTGACCCTTCCCCCTCTCATGTGCTCTCTCTCTCATTCTGTCTCTCTCTCAAAATAAATAAATAAAATCTTAAAAAAAAAAAAAAAAAGCTGATCCTGACAATTTTGCCAGTGTTCTCATCACTTCTATGGAAGAGTAGATTTGGGAAGGGGGAATTCTTACTTTTCCATTTTTGCTGATGTCACTCCTTCCAGTTGTTTTTCAGCCAAATCCTTTACAGTTATCCTTGATGTCTGTCTTTCTCAGACATCCCACATCAGCAAATACTGTAAGATAGCAAATCCTCTACTTTCAAAATATATCCAGGATCACACCACTTATCACCACCTTCATTGCTACCACACTGATCTAAGCTACTTCTCTCCCCTTACTCATTATTTTCTACCACCACCACCTCCTCATCTTTCCTCAGACTACCAAGCATGGTCCTGTTTTAAAATCTTTGCATTTTTCTACTAGATATACACATAGCTCCTTCCCTTACTTCCTTCAAATCATTGTTCAAATGATACTTCTTCAGAGATGCTCCCCTGACCACTGTATACCTCATACCCCATCAGTCTATTGTCATTTCCACTTCACTTTTTTCCTAAAACTTACCACTCCCTGACATATTATATTTACTTGTATATATATATTTTTTAAAGATTTTATTTATTTATTTGACAGAGAGAGACACAGCGAGAGAGGGAACACAAGCAGGGGGAGTGGGAGAGGGAGAAGCAGGCTTCCTGCTGAGCAGGGAGCCCGATGTGGGGCTCAATCCCAGGACCCTGGGATCATGACCTGGGCCGAAGGCAGACGCTTAACGACTGAGCCACCCAGGCGCCCCTATTTACTTATATTTATGATCTGTTTCCTCCCATTACTCAGGGACTTTGTCCACTGTGTTCATTGTTGTATCTTCAGTGCCTAGAACTATATATGGATCACCTTGGCACTCAATAAATTCTGGTTGAATGTATTGCCAAATATCTTCCATTTGCTCCTCCAGATCTACTCTTTCCCTTCTTCCCAGTGTCCAATATGAATATCATCAGTGAACTTTGCCCTCTGGCTTCAGCCAACACGTGGAACCCCAGGAGGAATTTGGAAGAAGGAAACACAGTGAACTCAGAGTACTTATTCCCCAGGCTACTCCCTGCCACATTGCCTTGGGTTTACCCTGTCTCTAGATCTAAGATCATTATCTCTCCCAAGGTGACCCTCTGTACATGGAGTCTTCTTTTCAATAACCACTGCTACCTTCCTCCTCCCTATTGGCCTCGGTATTATGACAGTTCCTTTGCTGGTACTACCTTGAGGATATTGTACTATTGCTGGTGGTTTCCCTGTGCCCATCCATACTTTTGTAAATAAACCTATCTCATATCATTATAATTTAAGACTGACATCTGTTTCCTTTGGGTCCCTGCCTGATACAGATGAATAATCCTAAAAACAACTCTATGAAATAGACATATTACCATTCCCGTTTTACAGATGAGAACTCTGAGGCTCAGAAAGATTACGAAACTTGCCCAAGATTGCATGGCTAGTTAGTAACAGAGCCAGAATTTACTTTAGAAATAATTGTGGGAGAATATTTTTATGACAACAGGATAGGGAAGTATTCCTGAGCAAAACTAAGAAAGCATACCCATGAAGGAAAAGATTGAAAAGACTGAAATTCTCTATATCAAAAGATATCATAAACAAAGTGAAGAGACAAGTCACAGACTAGAAGATATTTGCAATCCACCTAAAGGATTAATATATGGAATATATAAAGAACTCCCAGAAATCAATAAGAAAAGCATGAACAACATAATAGAAAATGGGCTAGGCATAGCCTATTATGGGGAATTTATGGAGGAAGAAACTCAAATGAATAAGAAGCATAGGAAAAGACGCTCCATCTCTTTAGCAATTAGGGAAGTGGAAATTAAAATAATGAAATTCCATTTCACACCATTCAGCAAATGAAAACTAATAAGTGCAGTGAGTGTTGGCAAGGCTATAGAGTGGAAATGCTTGGAACAACTACTTTGGAGAGAACAATTTGACAATATCTCATAAAGCAGAAGATACATATCCTCCATTACCTAGTAATTTCACTTGGAGAAGTCTTTCCTAGAGAAATATTTACACTTGTGCACAAGGAGACATGTGCAAGACGTTCATTGTAAAACTGTTGGAAACCGTTCCTCAGTGCAAAAATGGACTACCAAAAAAAAAAGGACTACCATACAACAGCTAAAATGAATGAATTACATTTACATTTATCAACATGGATAAGTCTCAAAAACATAATACTGAGTGAAAAAAGCAAGTTGGAAAAGAATACATACAATATGGTGCTATTTATAAAATATGCTAAGCAATATTATGTATAATTTATAGTATATATAATTTATGGATATTTATGTATGTTAAAAAAAGTATAAAGACACACAGAATGATACATAGCAACTTTTTGGTAATGTGGTTATGTCTGTGTAAGAAGGAGGGGAAGGACTGGTAGGTAAAGCTGTGTCTGTATCTGAAATATTTTATTATTAATATTTTTACTTTATATCAGTTTACATTCTTATTGAAGTCGTTTTTACAGCTCTATTGAGATATAATTGACATAAGATAAACTACACCTATTTGAAGTGTACAATATTTGGATGCCTGGGTGGCTCAGTCATTAAGCGTCTGCCTTCAGCTCAGGTCATGATCCCAGTGTCCTGGGATCGAGCCCCGCATCGGGCTCCCTGCTCCGCAGGAAGCCTACTTCTCCCTCTCCCTCTCCCCCTGCTGTGTTCCCTCTCTCACTGTGTCTCTCTCTGTCAAATAAATAAATAAAATCCTTAAAAAAAATAAAAATTAAAAAAATAAAGTGTACAATATTTTTAAATTATTTTTTTCTAAAGATCTTGTTTATTTATTTGAGAGAGAGCATGGGCAAGGGGGGCAGAAGGGGGGAGATACAGAGGGAGAGGGAGAAGCAGACTCCCAACTGAGCGGGGAGCTGATGCAGGGTTCAATCCCAGGATCATGACCTGAGCCAAAGGCAGATGCTTAACTGACTGAGCCACGCAGGCGTCCCTAAAGCGTACAATTTGATAGTTTTTTTTTTTTTTAAGTAAGTTTTGTGCCCAATGTGAGGCTTGAACTCAGGACCCCGAGATCAAGAGTTGCATGCTCTTCTGACTGTGCCAGCCAGGTGCCCCATACAATTTGATAGTTTTTAAACATATGTATATACTCATGAAACCATCGCTACAATCAAGATACTGAACATATACATCACCCCCAGAAGTTTCTTCCTGCATCTGTGTAATCTATCCCTCTCACCCATCCCCTTCCCCTACCTGTCCCCAGGCCACCACTGATCTATTACTGTGGATTATTCTTCATTTCCTAGAATTTTATATAAATGAAATGATACAGTATGAACTCCTTTTTTAAATCTGGTTTCTTTCATTCAGCATAATTATTTTAAGATTCATCCATACTGGTACATGTATCAATAGTTCATTCTTTTTTTTTTTTTTTAAGATTTTATTTATTTATTTGACAGAGAGAGAGAGAGAGAGAGAGCACAAGTAGGCAGAGGGGCAGGCAGAGGGAGAGGGAGAAGCAGGCTCTCCGCTAAGCAGGGAGCCCAACTTGGGGCTCGATCCCAGGACCCTGGGATCATGACCTGAGCCGAAGGCAGCCACTTAACGGACTGAGCCACCCAGGCGCCCCCCCCTTTTTTTTAATCTAAGTAAACTCTATGCCCAACATGCAGCTGGTGATGTAGGAAGTAATGTTGGGGTTCAGAGCTGATAGCCAAGAAAGAATTCTTGAGACATCTTTGGTGCAAAAAGGTTTTTTTTTTTTTAAATTTTTATAAAAGATTTTATTTATTTATTTGAGAGAGAGAGTATGGGTATGAGCAGGGGGTGGAGCAGAGGGAGAGGGAGAAGCAAACTCCCCACTGAGCAGGGAGCCTGTCTTAGGACTTGATCCCAGGACCCTGGGATCATGACCCAAGCCAAAGGCAGACGCTTAACCAACTGAGCCACCCAGGCGCCCCAAAAAAGAGGTTTTTAATTTTTTAAAAGATTTTATTTATTTATTTGACAGAGAGAGACACAGCGAGAGAAGGAACACAAGGAAGGGGGGCAGTGGGAGAGGGAGAAGCAGGCTTCCCACCAAGCAGAGAGCCCGATGTGGGGCTCGATCCCAGGACCCTGGGACCATGACCCCAGCCAAAGGCAGACGCTTAACAACTGAGCCACCCAGGCGCCCCAGAAAGGAGGTTTTTTAAAAGCACAGGGATAGGACCCATGGGCAGAATGAGCTGCACTGGGGTCATGAGTAATGGTTGATTATATACTTTCAAGTTGGGAGGCGTTTAGGGTTAGCGTAAGCCTCCAAGGTATTTTGGAAAACAAGGTTTTAAGAACCTTGAGGGGGCTAGCTATTGTTAGGAAAATGTCATCTATTACTATTTAGTAAAAACTCAGTCATGAGACCCTTCAGATGTGTATCAGTGGGTCATATGCTTAGAGGATGATTGCTAACATATATCTTTTTTTGTTTTTTTTAAAGATTTTATTTATTTATTTGACAGAGAGAGACACAGCGAGAGAAGGATCACAAGCAGGGGGGAGTGGGAGAGGGAGAAGCAGGCTTCCCGCTGAGCAGGGAGCCTGATGTGGGGCTCAATCCCAGGACCCCGGGATCATGACCTGAGCTGAAGGCAGACGCTTAACGACTGAGCCACCCAGGCGCTCCGCTAACATATATCTTGGGGGGTAGAGATAAAGGAAATTTCCAAAGGAATTTTTATTTATTTATTTTTTTTTTTTAAAGATTTTATTTATTTATTTGAGAGAGAGAGAATGAGAGAGAGAGCATGAGAGGGGGGAGGGTCAGAGGGAGAAGCAGACACCCTGCCGAGCAGGGAGCCCGATGCGGGACTCGATCCAGGGACTCCAGGATCATGACCTGAGCCGAAGGCAGTCGCTTAACCAACTGAGCCACCCAGGCGCCCTCCAAAGGAATTTTTATATGTTAAAGTAGACTTACAGGATCCTGGGGGTCAGGCAAAGATTGCCTTTTGCCCTTAGAAAGTATTAATATTGAGGCAGCTGAGTTCCTAGAAGAATGTCACTCTGCCTGTCTCAAGGATTTGTCAATGGACTATAAGTAATAAGGAAATTTAATTTTTTCTCTTGCCTTTTTCTTCCCGCATCACTGGGACTCATGACCCCGAAACCAAGAGTCACACACTTCACTGAGTCAGCCAAGTGCTGTAGTTCATTCCTTTTCATTGCTGAGTGGCATTCGGTTGTTTGGATATACCACAGTTTGTGTATAAGTCTTTCTATGAACATATGCTTTCATTTTCTTTGGAAAATACCTGGGAGTAGAATTGCTCAATCATATGTTAAATGTGTATGTATGTATGTATTTTTTATTAAGTAATTTCGATGCCCAGCGTGGGGCACAAACTCACATCCCTGAGATCAAGAGTCGCATGCTGGGGCCCCTGGGTGGCTCAGTCAGTTAAGCATCTGTCTTCAGCTCAGGTCATGATCCCAGGGTCCTGGGATTGAGTTCCACACTGGGCTTCCTGCTCAGTGGGGAGTCCGCTTCTCTATCTGTCCCTCCCCCCACTCATTCTCTCTCTCTCTCCCTAAAAAAAAAAAAAAAAAAAAAGTCACATGCTCTACTGACTGAGCCAGGCAAGCACTCCTAAATGTGCATTTATTTTTTTAAGAAACTGCCGAACTGTTTTCCAGTGAATATATCATTTTGCATTCCCACTAGGAGTCTATGAGAGTTCAACTGGCTCTGATAGGTATGTGGTGGCATCTCATTGTGGTTTTAATTTGGTTAAACATTATTCTGGGTGTGTCTGTGAGAGTGTGTCTGGATGAGATTAACATTTGAATCAGTAGACTGAGCAAAGCAGATTGCCCTCCCCAGTGTGGGTAGAGCATCCAATCCATTATAGGCCTGAATAGAACAGAACTTGGGGTAAGGGAAAATTTGCTCTCTGTCCAACTGTTTTCCAGCTGGGACATCTAATCTTCTCCTGCAGTTAGATTGGAACTCAACACCATCAGTTCCAGTTCTTAGGCCTTCAGATTTCGACTGGAACTTACACCGTTTGTTCTCTTTGTTCTTAGGCCTTTAGACTCAGACACAAACCATACCATTGGCTATCCTGGGTCTCCAGTTGTGGCACTTCTCAGCCTCCATAATTGTATGAGCCTATAATAAACTTATTTGTTATAAATAAACTAATTTGTTATGATAAACTTAAAAAAAATTTTTTTAAGATTTTATTTATTTGACAGAGAGAGAGAGAATACAAGCAGGGGGAGCAGCAGGGAGAGGGAGGAGCAGACTCCCCGCTGAGCAAAGAGTCCGACATGGGGCTCTATCCCAGGACCCCTAGATCATGACCTGAGCCAAAGGCAGACGCTTAACCGACTGAGACACCCAGGCGCCCCTAAAACATTTTTTAATTTAAATTCCAGTTAGTTAACATTAGTTTCATATTAGTGTAATATTAGTTGCAGGTGTATAATACAGTGATTCAACACGTATATACAACACTTATATGCTGGTGCTCATCACAGCAAGGGCCCTCCTTAATCCCCATCACCTATTTAGTCCATCCCTTCACCCACTTCCCCACTGGTAACCATCATTTGTTCCTTATAGTTAAGAGTTTGTTTCTTGGTTTTCCTCTTTCTTTTTTTTCCCCTATGATCATTTGTTTCTTAAATTCCACACGAGTGAAATCATATGCTATTTGTCTTTCTCTGATTGACTTATTTCACTTAGCATTATACTCTTTAGCTCCATCCAAGTTGTTGCAAATGGCAAGATGTCATTCTTTTTTATGGCTGAGTAAAATAAATCTCTTGTAATAAATCTCTTCACATATATTTGGCTACTAAGAGTGGTTCTAGAGTTTGAGCCCCATGCTGGGTGTAGAGATTACTTAAAAATAATTTTTTTTTTTTAAAAAAAGGATGAGTTTTGGGGTGCCTGGGTGGCTCAGTCATTAAGCGTCTGCCTTTGGCTCAGGTCATGATCCCAGGGTCCTGGGATCGAGCCCTACATCGAGCTCCCTGCTCCAAGGGAAGCCTGCTTCTCCCTCTCCCACTCTCCCTGCTTGTGTTCCCTCTCTTGCTGTGTCTCTCTCTGTCAAATAAATAAAATCTTTAAAAAAAAAAAAAGGATGAGTTTTCTGAATTGGTTTTGGGGTTTCTGAAATCGACTCTCTAATTTGATTAAATTTAAAGATGCTAATGACTATTTCCAGTAATAAAGTGAACACAGATAGTCTATAATGTGAACTGGTAGGGGCACCTGGGTGGCTCTGTCGGTTGAGTGTCTGCCTTTGGCTCAGGTCATGATCTCAGGGTCCTGGGATGGAGTAGTGCATAGAGCCCTGTGTTGGGCTCCCAGCTGGGCCGGGAGTCTGCCTTTCCCTCTCCCTCTGCCCCTGGGTCCTGTGCGCTCTCTCTCTCTCAGATAAATAAAATCTTTAAAAGAAGCATGGAGGGGCGCCTGGGTGGCTCAGTCGTTAAGCGTCTGCCTTCGGCTCAGGTCAGGATCCCAGGGTCCTGGGATCGAGCCACGCATCGGGCTCCCTGCTCAGCGGGAAGCCTGCTTCTCCCTCTCCCACTCCCCCCGCTTGTGTTCCTGCTCTCACTGTGTCTCTCTCCGTCAAATAAATAAACAAAATCTTTAAAAAATAAATAAATAAATAAGTAAATAAATAAATAAAAGAAGCATGGAGCTGGTTGACTGTGTATATGATACTTTCAGTTTTTTTAAACTAACAAATCTAATGAGGTTGGTTAGCTGGTTGCTCCTAATGTCACTGGACATAGTGGTGAAAGAGAGGATGAGCTGAGGGATTCAAATTTCCAGCTCAATCACCACATAAATGACCTGAAGACTTCTATGTCTGTCCTGAAGGAGAACCTTATTTCCTGAAGCTGCTGGGCTGACATTGTTGAAAATCAAATCCGGACTCTCATCCTGTGACTAGCTGAATTACAACACAAATTGAATTCCCAGCCTTGTAGGGTGACTACTATTAAAGTGAGGGCATTTGTTGGGGGAAGAATGAGATCCTTTAAGATGGGATGGGTATGTGTGGGAAGACCCTGATGAAGCTGGGAACACTGAGCCCCTAAATTCTGATGTGTCTTCTTTGCTAGTGAAAGAGACCTCCTCACCCCCAGCAGAAACAGCCTCTCACCCCCAGTGGTATTATCCTCCCTAACCCCATCTAAGGGGATTAACTCTGCATTTTTTGCCTGAGGAAACTGTAATGGCCTTCTCTGAGGCAATTGCCATGTAAGACAAGGCTGATTCTCCTCAAGACTCAACCCCACCACCCCTCTTTGTTTCTGTACCTATAACTAAACTCAAGTCCCAGTAGGCCCCTAAAGATGAGGTACAAAGTGTTATCCATGAGGAGGTACACTATACTCCAAAAAGACTACTGGAATTTTCTAATTTGTACAGAGAGAAAGCTGGGGGAATTGTGTGGGAATGGATAATAAGGGTGTGGGATAATGGCTTAAAGAACATAAAGGCCAAATTTATTGATATGGGCAGAAATTCTGCATTTAATGTGGCAGTTCAGGGAGTTAAAAAAGGGCTGTAACAATTTGTTTGGTTGTTTGGCTAAAAAATGGACCAAAAAAAAAAGATGGCCTACAGTGAGCAAATTGGAATAGCCAGATACGCCTTTGTTTAATATAGAGGAAGGGATTCAAAGGCTTAGGGAGATTGGAGTATTACAGTGGATTTGTCACTTAAGATTTGCTCACACTGGGCAGGTCCAGAAGATATACCTTTCACCAATACTGTGAGAAATAAATTCATGAGGGGAGCCCAAGAATCCTTTGAGAACTCTAGGATCATTCTTCTCTGTAGACCAGACCTTACAGTGGGCACTGCAGTCACTGAATTGGGAAACCTAAATGCAATGAGAGTAATTGGATTCTGAGGTGGCAAGGGCCAAATGGCAGCACTCAGCAACCAACAGCAAGGTAGGCACGGTTAGGGGCACCTGGGTGGCTCAGTCAGTTAAGTGGCTGCCTTCGGCTCAGGTCATGATCCTGGGATCCTGGGATTGAGCAGAGAGCCTGCTTCTCCCTCTCCCTCTGCCTGCCACTCTGCCTACTTATGCTCTCTATCTACCTGTCAAATAAATAAATAAAATCTTAAAAAAAAAAAAACAACTTCTAAAAAGGTAGGCACGGTTACCATATGGATAGCAGAGGCAATCAGAATAGTGTGATGCTTATAGAACTATGGCGTTGGTTAGTTGGTCATCGTGTTTCTAGAAGTGAAATAAATGAAGCCTACTAAGTTTCTTACTTGATTTGTGTAAGAAGAAAAGTTCTGGGTCAGGTGGACAAAAGCTTAGCTTGAATCACAGAATCACAGCCCCTCCTCAATCAATGCCCATACTTTAGCCAGTTTACAGACTTGGAACTGCTTTTTTTTTTTTAAAGTAAGTTCCACACCCAGTGCAGCACCCAATGCAGGGCTTGAACTCACGACCCTGAGATCAAGACCTAAGCTGAGATCAAAAGCCAGATGCTTAACCGACTGAGGCACCTGGTGCCCCATCAGAACCGCCTTTTTTTTTTTTTTTTTTTTTTTAAGATTTTATTTATTTAGTTGACAGAGAGAGACACAGCGAGAGAGGGAACACAATCGGGAGAGTGGGAGAGGGAGAAGCAGACTCCCCACTTAGCACAGAGCCCAATGCGGGGCTCGATCCCAGGACCCTGGGATCATGACCTGAGCCGAAGGCAGACGCTTAATGACTGAGCCACCCAGGCACCCCCAGAAACGCTTTAATGAAGGGGAGGCTGGGTCCCCTTGATGAAGGACCCTGGTACACTATTGAAATTTATACTGTTAATCTTTCTCCCAGCCCTCTGCAAAGGGACCTATAGCCTTTCACCAGGGTAACTACATTAGGAGAAAAATAATCAGAATTTCCAGAGACTACTGGGCACTGATTCTGAACTGACACTAATTCTAGGAGACCCAAAATGTCACTGTGGCATGCTATTCAGAGTAGGAGCTTAGGGAGGTCACATAATGAATAGAGTTTCAGCTCAGGTCTTCAAGGTGGGTCCACTGGGTCCCTGAACCTGTCCTGTGGTTATTTCCCAAGTTCCAGAATACAAAATCCATTCGACTATTTGGTCTGTGCAAAAGATAGATGGATCTTGGAGAATGACAGTGGATTATTGTAAGCTTAATCAGGTGGTGACTCCAATTGTAGCTGCTGTAGATATGGTTTAATTGCCCGAGCAAATTAACACATGCCCTGGTTACAGCAGATGTATGCAGCTATTGATCTGGCAAATGTCCTTTTCTCTATCCTGGTCAATAAGGCCCAACCAGAAGCTCTTTTCTTTAAACTGGCAAGGTCAGCTATATACCTTCACTGTCTTATCTCAGGGGTATATCAACCCTCCAGCCCTATGTCACAATTTAATTTACAGTGGTCTTGATTGTTATTCCTTTCCACAAGATATTGCACTGGTCCATTACATCAAGAACATGATGCTGATTAGACCTAGTAAGCAAGAAGTAGCAACTACTCCAGACTGATTTGTAAGACAATTGCATGCTGGACGGTTGGAAATAAATCCCATAATTCAAGGGTCTTCTAGCTCAATGAAAGTTCTAGGGGTCCAGTAGTGTGGGGCATGTGGAGATATCCCTTCCAAGGTGAAGGATAAGTTGTTGCATCTGGCCCCTCTTATAACCGATAGTCACAATGCTCAGTGGGCTGCTTTGAACTTCTGAGGCAACATATTCCTCATTTGGGTGTGTTACCATAGCTTATTTACCAAGTGACCCAAAAAGCTGCTAGTTTTGCATGGGGCCCAGAACAGGAGACAGCTCTGCAACAGGGCTTGTGCAAGTTGCTTTGCCACTTGGGCCACATGATCTACCAGATCCAATGGTGCTTGAAGGGGCAGTGGCAGACAGGGATGCTGTTTGGAGCTTTTGGCAGGTCCCTATCAGCGAATTGCAACATAGGACCTTCAGATTCTGGAGCAAAGCCCTGCCATCCTCTACAGAGAACTACTCTCCTTTTGAGAAACCGTTCTTGGTCTGCTAGTTGGCCTTAGCAGAGACTGAATTCCTAACCACGAGCCACTAAGTTACCACACAACCTTGGCTACCCACCACGAACTGGGTGTTATTTCACCCACTAAGCCATCAAATTGGGTGTGCACAGCAGCACTCCATCACCAAATGGAAGTGGTATATATGTGATCAGGCCTGAGCAGGCCCTGAAGGCGTAAGTAAGTTACATGAAGTGGCGCAAATGCCCAAGGTGCCCACTCCTGCCACACTGCCATCCATCCTCTCCCAGCCTATACAGATGGCCTCATACAGAGTTCCCTGTGATTGGGAGATAAAGGAAGAGGAGACCTAGGCCTGGTTTATAGATAGTTCTGCATGATATGCAGGGACCACTCTGGAGTGGACAGTGGCAGCATGACGGCCTTTTTCAGGGACATTCCTGATGGGAAATCCTCCTAGGGAGAACTGGTTGTTCTGCACCTGGTTGTTTACTTTGCTTGGAAGGAGAAATAGCCAGACATGTGATTATATACCAATTCATGGGCTGTGGTTAATGGTTTGGCTGGATGGTGAGGGACTTGGAAGGAACATGAGTGGAAAGTTGATGACAAGGAACTTTAGGGAAGAAGTACGTATATAGATTTCTCTGAACGGGCAAAAAATGTGAAGATATTTATATACCTCGTGAATGCTCACAAAGGGTAACCTCAGCAGAGGAGGATTTTAATCAAGTGGATAGGATGATCTGTTCTGTGGATACCAGTCAGCCTCTTTCCCCAGCCACTCCTGTCATCACCCAATGAGCTCATGAACAAACTGACATGGTGGCAGAGATGGAAGTTATGCATGAGCTCAGCAATATGGACTTCCATTCACCAAAGCCAACCTGGGTATGACCATTGCTGAGTGCCCGATTAGGCACCATTCCCCAGGGCGATCTGCTTGCTACCTGGTGGCAGGTTGGTTACATTGGACCACTTCTGTCATGGAAGGGGCAGCATTTTGTTATTACCAGAATAGATGCTTACTCTGGATATAGATTTTCCTTACCTGCGATGCTTTGGCCACAATTAGCATCCATGGACTTACAGAATGCCTTATCCACTGTCATGGTATTCCACACAGCATTGATTTTGATCAAGGAACTCACTTCATATCAAAGAAGTGCAGCAACAGGTCTATGCTCATGATCTTACCATGTTTCCCACCATCCTGAAGCAGCTGGTTTGGTAGAACAGTGGAATGACCTTTTGAAGGCTCAATTAGAGTCTGTTAGCTGGCAATACCTAATACCTGATTATCTTTGCTAATACATATAAATACAACTGATTTTTGCATATTGATCTTCTATCTTGTAACCTTGCTAAACTCACTTATTAGTTCTAGTGGGTTTCTTGAAGATTCCATAGGATTTTCTATAAACATTTATGTTACCTGTGAAAAAAGACTGTTTTGCCTCTTCCTTTCTAAAATGTATGCTTTTTATTTCTTTAGTATATGATTCCTACCAAGTAGGAATTCTCTAATAACCATAAGAATCAGGAAATTAATATTTGATACATTACTACTGTATAATCCACAGACCTTGTTCATGTTTTACCAGTCCCCAAAATATCCCCTAAAGCAAAAAGATCCAGCCCAGAGTCACATGTTGCATTTAGTTGTCATGTTGCTTTACTCTCCTTCAATATGGAAGTTTCTTGGTCTTTCCTTCACTTTCATGACCTTGACACTTTTAAAGATTACAGGCCAGCTATTTTGTAGAATGTTCCTCAATTCAGTATGTCTGATATTTCCTCATGATTATATTCAGGTTATGCATTTTGTCAGGAATTATAACTGTAATTACAAACGCAATTACAATTGCATCCCATCAGCCTATACATTATTTTGATTTGTCCCATTAATAGTAACATTAACTTTGATCTCTTAATTATGGTGTTGTCTGCCAAGTTTCTCCACTGTAAAATTATTCTTTATCCTTTTCTAATTAATGAGTATTTTGTGGGAAAGTACTTTGAGACTACGGAAATATCCTATTCCTCATCCAATTTTCACCCACTGGGTTTAGTATTCATTAATGTTTTGTGGATTACAATGATAGTTACTAAGTGGCATTTTCTAATTCCATCATTCCTTCTATTTTTATTAGTCATTTTACTGAGAAAAGCTTTTTCTTCTTCCCCTTTATTTATTAATTACTATCAGAATGACTCATAGATTCCTATTTTATTCCATGGATTCTAATCCTTTACTGTTATTATTTAGTTTGATACTCAAATTGTCCCAGATTTGGCCAGTGGGAACCCCTTCAAGTTGGCTCTTGCATCCTTTTGACATATCCCTATCATTATTAGGTCATTCCACACTTTCTTGGCACAATCAGATATTTCAGGTTTATCTTGTACTTGCTCCCACCCCCAGCCCTTGAATCAGTCCTCTCTCGAAGGAGCAATGGTCCTTTTTAATGGAGAATGGTATTTAGAAACCAATACCAGATGTGATCAACACTATGGCAGTCATTATTCTGAGGTCCTTTTAGAAGAGAATTAGGAGGAAAATATGTGTATGTATGTATATACCTATATGTATATGTATATATTTCACCCTGATACCTCCAATTCTAACCTAATGTTACAGGATTCATTCTGATTTTGTCTTTTTCCATAGTTGAGACCCTTGTCTGGCAGAAAAAATCTCGCTCCCTTTATCCTCAATATATTTATTTATTTGACCAATCCCCCTTATATACAACCAATCTGTTGCTATTGCTGCCCACCCCTTCCCTGTACCATAAATGTCTGCTTGGCCTCCAATACCCTGTGCCAGACTCCCACAGCAGTCCCCCCACACATAGAATCGGAACCCTCTTCACCCTCCTCAGGCTCCAACACTCCACAATGGGCCACTGTTGGTGCTCAACTAACTGGACTCCTATATTCTTCAGCTAATAGCTTTTAGATTGAATTATTCAGGAAGGAAGAAAAAAGGAAGTAAGACAAGTAGGCTCATAATTATTTTTTAATTAAGAAGAAAAAATCCTCCAATCATTTTGATTTCTCATTATAATTCACAGAATTGTTGGCTACTCTTCTACTTGTGGCAGAAAGGAAATCAGGTTTCATTATTAGACTAGGTGTGTCTAATCTGTGTCCATAATATTCCTTTTTATTTTGTTATTATTATTTTTGAAGGTTTTATTTATTTATTTATTTATTTATTTTTTTTTTTAAAGATTTTATTTATTTATTTGAGACAGAGAGAATGAGAGAGAGCGAGCACATGAGAGGGGAGAGGGTCAGAGGGAGAAGCAGGCTCCTTGCTGAGCAGGGAGCCCGATGCGGGACTCGATCCAGGGACTCCAGGATCATGACCTGAGCCGAAGGCAATCGCCCAACCAACTGAGCCACCCAGGCGCCCGAAGGTTTTATTTTTATAAGTAATCTCTACACCCAACGTGGGGCTCAAACTCGAAATTCCACCATCAAGAGTTGCATGCTCTACTGACTGAGCCACCAAAGTACCCCTATGTCCATAATATTTTTAATGGCTTACATAGCTATACCAAAAAGGACCATGTTTGAGGTTATTAGCTATATAAATTTATAAGAAAAAAATAGAATAGCTAGATCCAAGAGAGCTACCAGAGACTCAGTATTACTCTTTCATCTTTGACTAATCTCTGAAGAAGTACAAGCTTCTAACTAGAGAAATGCTTGAGGTACTTAAAGGAAGCCATGCCTTGCAGCTTTGGTTACACTGAGTCAGGTTTAAGATTTAAGAGTTATCTTGCTGGGGAATGCCAGATCTTAACCTACAATGAATGATAAATATTTCTCACTGATTCAGGGAGACAGTAGTGCATAAGGGCATGGACTCTGCAGCCAGACATCCTGGGTTCCAATCCTCCCTGTCATACTAGTAGTGGGATCCTGTAAAAATAGCTCAGTCTCGGGGCACCTGGGTGGCTCAGTCGTTAAGCGTCTGCCTTCGGCTCAGGTCATGATCCCAGGGTCCTGGGATCGAGCCCCACATCGGGCTCCCTGCTCAGTGCAAAGCCTGCTTCTCCCTCTCCCACTCCCCCTGCTTGCGTTCCCTCTCTCGCTGTGTCTCTCTCTGTCAAATAAATAAAATCTTAAAAACAAGAAAAAAATTGCTCAGTCTCTTTGGGCCTCAACATCTTCATCTCTAAAATGGAGACTACTTCATAGGGTTGTTTAAGCAGACTAAGTAATACCCTTGGAACAGTGCCTGGTATTAGAGGCAGCTTTGCCTTAAAGCTAAAGACACCTAGGTTTTAGGGGCTCTCACTGACACAGGCTACCTCCAAAGCTCTGAATTTAAGTTTGCATTTATTCAGGCGCCTGGCTGGCTCAGTCAGTTGAGTATGTAACTCTTGATCTCAGGGTTGTGGTTTGAGCCCCACATTGGGTGTAGAGATTACTTAAAAATATATATATATATATATATGAATTTATTTATTTATTTTTTAAAGTAAGTTCCATGCCCAAGGTGGGGCTTGAGCTCATGACTCCAAGATCAAGAGCTACATGCTCAGAGCACCTGGCTGGCTCAGTCTGTAGAGTGTGCGACTCTTGATCTCAGGGTTGAGTTTAAGCCCCATGTTGGGTGTAGAGTTTAATTAGGAAAAAAAAAAAAGGAAAAATTAATTAATTACCCACATCTAATGTTAGGAGTGGTCCTCTAATGGGGCACCCAGCTGGCTCAGTCGGTAGAACATGTGACTCTCGATCTTGGGGTTATAAGTTTGAGCCCCTCCTTGGGTGTTAGAGATTACTTAAAAAAATAAAATCTTGGGGCGCCTGGGTGGCTCATTCGGCTAAGTGTCAGACTCCTGATTTTGGCTTGGGTCATGCATGATCTCATGGTTGTGAGATTGAGCCCCAAGTCAAGCTCTGCACTCAGCGGGGAGTCTGCCTGGGATTCACTCACTCTGCCCCTCCCCTCAATCGCAGGTGCATTCTGTCTGTCTCTTTCTCTAAAATAAATAAGTTTTTTAAAGATTTTATTTATTTATTTGAGAGAGAGAGACACAGCAAGAGAGGGAACGCAAGCAGGGGGAGTGGGAGAGGGAGAAGCAAGCTTCCCACTGAGCAGGGAGTGCTCATGGGGCTCGATCCCAGGACCCTGGGATCATGACCTGAGCTGAAGGCAGATGCTTATGGACTGAGCCACCCAGGCACCCCTTTGTTTTGCTTTTAAATTGCTCCATCTTGTAGAAAGATAAGCTATAAGATAAGCCACAATGTAGGACACTTCTTTCATTCATTCATCCATTTGAAAACTATTTACTGAGTGGCTATTATGTCATAGGTACTCACAATCTTGCGGCTAAGACAGATATGTACATAAATAATTACAATATGACACAGTAAGTGCTATAACAGATGTACATACAGCCACATGGAGCTGTGTATAACAGATGTAAAGTGTATAACAGATGTACATACAGCCACATGGAGCAAGGAACAACAAACTCTAGAGGGAACTGACAAATCTAGAATTTTGATCAGCCTGTTTTAATGGATACATATGAGATTTGGAGGATGGAAGATTATTCAGGTTTTTTTTTTTTTTAAGATTTATTTTTAAGTAATCTCTATACCTAACCTGGGGCTCGAACCCACAACTCCGAGATCAAGGGTCGCCTGCTTTAGCAACTGAGCCAGCCAGATAACCCAGATTATTCAGTTTAAAGAAACAACATATTCAAAGGCCTTAATTCCTTCCTGAATAAATTATCAAGGAACTACATCAAGCCAGGTACTATCCTGGATGCTGGGAACATAGTGATAAACAAGTCAGGCAGAGCTGGGCTTTCATGGAGTTTATACTCTACTATTGGGACCACTAAATAGGGTAATGCAATAGAGTGTCACATGAATGTATGAATGTGTGTCCATTGTATTTTATTTTTTATTTTTTAAAGTAGGTTCCACGCCCAACATGGGGCTTGAACTCATGACCCTGGGATCAAGAGCCTGTCCATTTTATTTATTTATAAAAATTCTTTTAAAAAATTTTATTTATTTGAGAGAGAGAGAACACGAGAGAGAAAGCATGAGCAGGGACCCTGGGATCACCTGAGCTGAAGGTAGACGCTTAACCAGCTGAGCCACCCAGGAGCCCCAAGATTTTTTTTTTTAAGGTAATCTCTACACTGAACATGGGGCTTAAACCCATAACCCTGAGATCAAGAGTCACATTCTCTACTGACTGAACCAGCCAGGTGCTCTGAGTGTGTGTCTATTTTAAACCAAATGGAGAGAAGGCCTTTCTGAGGAGGAAACATCTCATGTGAGGCTTGAATGACAAGGAATCAGACAAGAGAAGATTGGGGGCAGAGGAGGGCACTTAAATGCAACAACTCCTGGTAGCAAAGGACCTAGTATAGCCAAAACAGTTTTGAAAAGAAAACAAAGCTGGAGGACTCACACAATCCCATTTCAGAACTTACTGGAGAGTTATAGTAATCAAGATGGTGTGATTTTGGTGTAAGGATAGATATTTATATCAATGGAAGAGAAAGAATCTAGAAATAAACCTAACTGTGTAAGGTCAATTGAATTTCAACAAGGATGCCAAATTAATTCAATAGAGAAAAGATAGTCTTTTAAAAAAATGGTATTGAAACAGACATCCATATGCAAAAAAAGAACATAACTTGCACCTTATACATAAAAAAAGTCAACTTCAAATGGATAAATCTAAATATAAAACCTAAAACTACAAAACTTAAATAAGAAAACATAAGTGAAAATCTTTGTAATCTTGGGTTAAGCAGAGATTTTTTTTTTTTTAAAGATTTTATTTATTTATTTGACAGAGACAGAGATAGCGAGAGCAGGAACACAAGCAGCGGGAGTGGGAGAGGGAGAGCAGGCTTCCCGCCGAGGAGGGAGCCCGACGTGGGACTCGATCCCAGGACCCTGGGATCATGACCTGAGCCGAAGGCAGACGCTTAACGACTGAGCCACCCAGGCGCCCAGAGATTTTTTTTTTTTTTTAAGATTTTATTTATTTGACAGAGAGAGACACAGCAAGAGAGGGAACACAATCAGGGGGAGTGGGAGAGGGAAAAGCAGGCTTCCTGCTGAGCAGGGAGTCCGATGTGGGGCTTGATCCCAGGACCCTAGGATCATGACCTGAGCTGAAGGCAGATGCTTAACGACTGAGCCACACAGGTGCCCCAAGCAGAGATTTCTTAGCTGGACACAAAAAACACAAACCATTAAAAAAAAAAAGAAAAACTGATAAATTTGGACTTCATCAAAATTAAAAATTTGTATTTTTCAAAAGCTCCTATTTAAAAAATGAAAACCAGCCACAGACTGGGAGAAAATATATGTAAAACACATATCTGATAAAAGGCCAGTATCCCACAATACAGAAAGAACTCTTACAACTCAATGATTAGAAAACAAAACGCCTAATTTAAAAAATGGGCAAAGAATTTGAACAGACACTTTATCAAATGAAAAATACAGATTATGAATACATTAAAAGATGCTGAACATCATTACAGAAATTGCAAATTAAAGATTTTATTTATTTATTTGAAGAGAGCAGGAGAGAGAGAGAGAGAGCACGAGCAGGGGGGTGGGGTAGAGGGAAAGGGGGAAGCAGGCTCCCCGCTGAGCAGGGAGCCCGATGGGGGACTTGATCCCAGGACCCCGATCATGACCTGAGCCTAAGGCAGATGCTTAACCAACTGAGGCACCCAGGTGCCCAGAAATTGCAAATTAAACCACAGTGCTATACCACACACCCACTAGAATGGCTAAAATTAAAAATATAGACAATATAAAATGCTAAGGAGGATGAGGAGCAACTGGAACTCTGATATACTGCTGGTGGGAAGGCAAAATGATATATCCACTTCAGAAAACAATTTGGCAGTTCTTTTCTTTCTTTCTCTCTCTCTCTTTTTTTTTTAAAGATTTTATTTTATTTATTTGACAGAGAGAGAGAGAGAGACAGCTAGAGAGGGAACACAAGCAGGGAGAGTGGGAGGGGGAGAAGCAGGCTCCTGGCCGAGCAGGGAGCCCGATGCAGGGCTCGATCCCAGGACCCTGGGATCATGACCTGAGCCGAAGGCAGACGCTTAACGACTGAGCCACCCAGGCACCCCTGCCCTGGCCAATATCTTGCCTGTAACCTCATGAGAAGTCCTAAGGCAAAATCAACTAGCTAAGCCAGTTCTGAATGTCTGACCCAAAGAAACTGTGAGGTAATAAATATTTGTGGTTTTAAGCCATTAAGTCTGGGGTAATTTGTTAAACAATTATAGATAGCCAATATACTGAGAGATGGGGGAGTAATCTGAGGTGACGTTGAAGAGGTAGGTGTAGGTAGGGACCAGATCTTGTAGACTTAGAGGTGTGTGAGAACTTTGGATTTGATTCTAAGTTCAACGGTAAGCCATTGGTCATTTTATTCAGAATAATAATCACTTTAAGTAATCACTTTACTATGGAGTTGTCAAGAATGGAGGCAGAAAGGGGCGCCTGGGTGGCTTAGTTGGTTAAGCATCTGCCTTCGGCTCAGTTGGTTAAGCGTCTGCCTTCGGCTCAGTCTGTTTCATCCTCTCCCTCTGCTGCTTGCTCTATTAAATAAAATCTTAAAAAAAAAAAAAAAAAAAGAATGGAGGCAGAGAGACCAATTAGGAGGCTATTGCAGTAGCCTATATGAGAGATGATGGTGGCCTAGGCTAGGTGGTGCCAGTGGAGATGAATATATATAGAGAGAAGGAAGTAGAGGAATCCAGGTTGAGTCTAGGGTCTTTTGGTTTGAATAGTTGAAATAAGAATGACTATACAAGGAATATATTGGGAGAAGTCATGGATGAAAGCAAGTCCTGAAGGAGTGTATAAGCATAATGTGTTTGCTGAAAATTGCAAATAGGTCAGTATGGCTGGAGTTTATGGTGACTGGATGGGAGGAGAGAGTGATGAGAAAGTAGGCTGAAAAGACAGGCATGGAAGAAAGACCCTGTTTACCACCATAAAGTGTCTGGACTTTGTGTAGTTAGCCACTGGAAGCCACTCAAAGATTTTAAGTAGGATCAAATTCACATTTTAGAAAGATAACTAGCAGCAGAGTTTGGATTGAAGATGGGAGAGATTTTGAATAACTCCCTGATTTAAAGGAGGCAGCAGAATATAGTAGGAAGAACATATAGGGCACCTGGTGGCTCAATCAGGTGAGCGTCATACTCTTGGTTTCCGTTTGGGTCGTGATCTCAGGGTTGTGGGATTGAGCCCTGCATCCAGCTCTGCGCTTAGAAGAGAGTCTGCTTGAGATTCTCTCTCCCTCTGCCCCTCCTCCTGCTCCGCGGAGTCGCTTGCATGTGTTCTTTCTCAAATGAATGAGTAAGTCTTCTTTTTAAAAAAAAAGATTTTATTTGTTTATTTATTTGAGAGAGAGAGTATGAATGAGGGAGGGGTAGAGGGAGAGAGAGAAGCAGACTCCCCACTGAGCAGGGAGCCCGATGCGGGGCTCGATCCCAGGACCCTGAGATCACGACTGGAGCCGGAGGCAGACGCTTAACCGACTAAGCCACCAAGGTGTCCCTGAATGAATAAATCTTAAAAAAAAAAAAAAAAAAAGGAAGAACACAAATGGCTTTGGAGTCAGACTGACCCAAATTCAAATCTTAACATAGCAAATTACCATCTATTACAAGGTGAATTGTGTCTCCCCCCTACCTCCAATTCATATGTTGAAGTCCTAACCCCCCAGTACCTCAGATGTGAACATGTTTGGAAATAGAGACATCGCAGATGTAACTAATTAAGATAAGGTCATACTGGAATAGGACAGGCACCTAATCCAACAATTAGTATCCTTAGAAAAAGGGAAAACTTGGTCACAGACATGCATACAAGGATGATGCCATTTGAACATGAAGGCACAGATCTACTGGTCAAGGAATGCCAAAAATTACCAACAAACCCCTGGAAACTAAGGGAGATAACTGTGAGATAATAAATTTCTGTTAAGCCACTCAGTTTGTGGTACTTCATTCTGGTAGCCCTAGCAAACTAACAGACCATGGACAAATTATTCTATTTTGCTAATCCCTAGTCTCATCTGTAAAATGGGGATAAGTGTGTCTACCTAATAGGGTGGTCACAAGAATTAAATTAAATGGCATTTGTAAAACACCTGGCATAAGCAGGCAATACATAAATATTATTTTATATTTGTGAGACACTGATGCTACCCAAAGAAAATGGGACATTTCTGGAGATTTTTGGAAAGATTGCCTACAGTATCAGGGTCATGTGCAATATAACCAAAAAGTAACAGGATGAATAAGATGATCTCGGAATCCCTTTTTCCTGTTGGGTTCTTTAGAAAGGAGCCCTGGGATTGTCTTGCTGTCTATTGGGATAGAACACTAGTACAAGAACCACAAGCATCTTCAAAGGCAGGAAGATTGAAGCTAACTAACATCCTGTGGTGGGGTCAAGTTGGAAAGGGAAAGAGGTGAACAAAGCTAGAGAAGAATGGGCCAGATACCTTAGGCCTGCAGTTTCCCAGCTCGCTTCCTTAGGTAAAAAATTTAGGCTGCTGATTGTCCTCTTCTCAGCTCCATAAGGGAAACCCAACGGAGGCCTCATCAGTCTCTGGAACACCTAGTCCTTTCAAGCAGGGAGTCCCTTGCCAAAGCAAACAATCCCAGCTCTACGATTGTGCTCTGGCTGGGGTAGGGGAGAACAAAGATCCCTTTCTTTGCTTCCCCAACTCTATGGCTCCAGCCAAAGGCACTGTTTACACAACCTTCCCTGGTGAAGAATTTGTTCCTTTTCTCTCTCTAGGTTGCAGCTGGAAAAGATTGACTCCCTCCTTGCCTGTTTCTTTTCCCCAGATCCCTGGTCAGGAAAAGTGCCCAATACCTGAACCTCCCACCCTCAGACAGGATGTCAGCACACTTAGCAGTAACTCTAGGCCCTTTTGTGATGTGGCAGAGAACCTCAAAATTTTAATGGCAGAAAGCCTATCTGGCTGGGAAAGAGGCTGGCTAGAGAGATGAAGAGACCAGCTTGTCTCCATTCCAATTCTGTTTATTCCTCCCTCCTTATTCCCAAGGGATTCCTAGGCTTTCCCAAATCCATCTGTACAACTGAATCAAATAATCAAAATCCAAGGCAGATTTGGGTTCCTTCTTTAAAAGGATGATAAGGTGGGCAGGATGAAAATAGTGTTTCTAATGGGTAAAGTTTTTCTTTAGTTTACTAATTCTAGGTACATGTTTCCCTCAAGCCCTAAAACAAAGCAAGGGGAAGAAAGAAAGCCCTAGAGTGGTGGAGTCTAATTTTAGTACTGGCAGAGAATCTTAGTGTTAAATTACTCCTGGTAAATTAGTAACCAAGAAAGAGCAGAGGTAGAGATAACTTACAAGATCTTGTGTTCCAAAAAGAAGTTTTAAAATCTAATTCCACTTATTTCTATGACATCTCCAGGAAGCACATCTCAAGGAAATGTGCTCATTTCACACAAGGGAAGGAACTTGAAGCGTAAGAAGAGTTTACCAAAAGTGACTTGAACCCAGGATTCTGGGACTTTCAGTCTGGTCAACTCTACAGGGCCAAGCTACTTTCTGAAAATTTTATGGGTCTTTTGCACTGCACAAATTTTCCTGAGCTAAATCCCCACTGACTATTCTCCTGTTGCTAAGGGAGTTCTAGGCTAGCTGTTTGTTACCTTTTGCAGTTATGTTTTGGAAACTTATTTAAAGTCCCCACTCCAACTGCTGGGAGATGTGAATGGAAAGGCCTTAGGGGTACAAAGGGGATGTAAGTGTGTCTGGTCTTAGATTCCACCGCTACACATACATAACCCTCCCTGCCCCACAAGATCTGCAGACTTGGTTTCTGTAAAAGCAGCTACATAATTCCTGGAAGGCTCTAATCCACAGTAGTTAAAAATATCCATCTTGAGGGCAGAGCTGAGCCAACTAAACTGAGCCTGCCCAGAAACCCAGGAAATAGGCAGTGGGGTAAAATGAACCCAGGCGGAGGCAAAATGTTACCTATCTGCAAGTTAACAACAGGGACAGTAATTTTAAGATAAACAGATCAATCACCTTCACTGAGAAATCTAAAAAACTGTCTAGATTTGTCTTCCCCTCTCCACCAATGATACTGTGGCCCCTATACCTTGTGATTTGATAGAATGCAAGCAGCTTTGGTCATGGGTTTCTACTTTTTTTTTTTTTTAAGATTTTATTTATTTATTTGACAGTGAGAGAGACAGTGAGAGAGACAGCGAGAGAGGGAACACAAGCAGGGGGAGTGGGAGACGGAGAAGCAGGCTTCCCGCCGAGCAGGGAGCCCGATGCGGGACTTGATCCCAGGATGCTGGGATCATGACCTGAGCCGAGGGCAGATGCTTAACGACTGAGCCACCCAGGCACCCCTTCTATTTGGTTTTATCACTTCCTACCTAGATAACCTCAAGGACTAAGGCATCACTCTTGAACCTGAGCCTTAGTTTTTCTCATCTGTTAAAACAAGAAAAGATATTTACTTCATACAAATTAAATGGCTATAGTAAAAGATTATGCCATAAAATTTTCGTTTAAAGGTCTTTCCTTCTTTAGCCTTTCTGAGCTACATTACATTCAATGAAGTTAAGAGGCAGAGGGCCAGATAAGTCAACTTTTGGAGTTTCCTTTCAGCGTAAGATTCAGATGAAATGTTACTCCTTTTGCAGATTGAAAAGTTGTACTTCTATAAGCTTTCTATCACTACATAATAAATTATTACAAACTTAGTGGTTTAAAACAACATCCATTTATCACCTTACTGTTCTGTAGATCATAAGTCCAGGAAGGCTTGATTGTATTCTCTGCTTAGGGTCTCACAAAGCCAAAGTCAAGGAAGGTGTTGACTGGGCTGGAATCTTTTTTTTTTTTTTCTTATGTAGGCTCCATGTTTAGCATGGAGCCCAACGCGGGGCTTGAACTCATGACCCTAAGATCGCAACCTGAGCTGAGATCAAGAGTCGGACGCTTAACCAACTGAACCGTGGGCTGGAATCTTATCTAGAGGTTCTGAGGAAGAATCTACTTCCAAGCTCATTCAGGCCACTGGCAGAATTCAGTTCCTTGCAGTTGTAGGACTGAGGTCCCCATTTCCTTGCTGGTTGCTGGTTAGGGGGTCAATTTTGGTTCTCAGAGACTACTTTCTGTCCTTGCATATGGTCCCCTACATCTTCAAAGCCAGCAGTGGCACACTGATCCTTCTTTCAAATCTCTCATTTCTCTTCCTGTCACTAGCCTGAGAAAGCTCTTTGCTTTTAAGGGTTCATGTGATTAGATCAGGCCCACACATATAATCTCCCTATCTTGGTCAACTGTGCCATGTAATATAACCAAACCACACCCATCATATCCCATCAAATCCACAGGTTCTGGGGATTAGAGTAGGACATATTTAGGGGAGTCATTTAAAAAATTCTGCCTACCACCACACTTATTTAAAAAGATGAAAGGAAAGGATCTCTTATGGGGTGAGGGGAGGAAGTGGGAAAAAATTATCTCTAACTAACCATTTATACTAATAAGAGAAGCCAAGCATTTGAGATGAGAGAGGCCTGACCTCATCCTGGTATTCTATCCATCATGTCTTCTGCTATTTCTTCAGTTGCTAGTTTGACCACAATGTACTTACTAACACTCATAGTGCCTTGAGATAAATGCTTCAAAAATAAAAACATTTTAAGAAATGCCTGGGGACTAAAAAACCTTGTATTTTAATTTTCCTCATCAAACAGTGAGAACACCAAGCTCCCCAAAAGTGTGTCCTAAGAATACATTTTGGAATGCATGATAATTTTAGATACAACTCAATATTAAGACAAAGTTTCATTGCTCACAACTTAGAGGATGAGGACAGTATTCTCTACTTACCAGAGTGATGCTATCCTCTTCCTTTTTCTATTTCAGAATTCAACTTGAATATTCCTTCATCTCATTTCTCTTGAAAGGATGTTAGACACAGAGCAGCCTCTAAGTGCCCAGACACCAACTTAAGCTAAATCACCAGTGTTGTTCCTGAACATATTTCTCATCTGGATGACCTGAGAAAGCCTCAAAACTAATAGATCCATCCTGAAAGGGAGGCTGGAACAGGGTTACTCATTACTGCTGTTTAGCATTTTGATTATTTCCAAAGGACATCGTTTTCCTCTAATTAGAATGGCACTCCTCCCCTGGTTCTGAAGAAACACAACTGACTTTTGAAAAAACAGGAGTAAGAGGGAAGCAAGCCTTGCTGCCTTCAGCATCCCTGGGTTCTCTCTCAGATGTTTCATGGCTAGAATTCATCAATTTTGGATGGTCATAAAAAAGGGAGAAGCTATCTACAAAATGCCTTGTAATATGCCCTGAGCTCCATGGAGAATAAGAAAGCAAATTATAATCAATATATATTGAACTTTGATGGCACCATCCTTTCCAAATACTCAAGGTGCCTCTGTGTGTATGCACATAATTCCTGGGATGAACATTATTATCCCTATTTAATAGATGGGGACAAATTGAGGTCCTAGAAAGTTACTGGTTTGTGATCTGCCCAACATTATAGTGGCCAGTGGTAGAAGAGAGATTAGAACATCTCCTGATACACCTGAAACTAATGTAATATTGGGGTCAACTATACTAAAAAAATAAATAACATGAAAAAAAAGTCTGATTTCAAACATGGGCTCTTGCTAAAACTACAAGGATAAGTAGAAAGCTTTCATTACATGTTATCAAAGTTGGAAAGATCTTCAGAAAATTTGCTTTTGGACTCTCTACTAAAACACAGCACTTCTCTTCCCCAAGTTGTTAGCAACTTGGGTTGCCAATAATTATCTCTTGGGACTTGAAACTAAGAGGTTGCCTTAATTCCTCCCGAAGATATTTGCTTCCAAACTCCTTGCAGCACCATCTCATCATTCACCTCAGAGAGAACAAAAACACGTGGGCCACTAAGCTGTGCTCTCCCCAAGCACCTAAGTTGATAAGGGGTTAGCTAGGATCAATCCCAAAGAAAGGGCCAAGGAGAAAAACAAAACAAACACCTGATGACTTAGAAAGGGGATGGGCAGCAGAGGCCCTACCAGAGATACAAATTTAAGAGACCATAATAGAGGAACAGAGTCTATTCCTTATCTCAAAATACGGAGTTCTTGCAAAAGCCCCACAGCCCAGAATACACTTAGTTGAGGGTAGTATAGCAATCTGGAAGCAAGCTGTGGATAGGGTCCCTCTCAACCCCTGATCACAATAGCAAAATGACAAGGGCGAATGATTTTGGGTGACCTGCTTCCTAAGAATCAGTTTACTCTGGGGTTAAGTCTCTGTACTGGGCTTTAATTTTATAGCCAATTAAATCAAAAGAAAAACTGTTGTGGTCATTCACATTATCAGGTAAGGACTTTAACCCAGTTACTTCAAACATGCGTAGGATAAGGTGTATCTAGCCTTCAGAAAATATAATTCTTCACTTTTATATTAACCCCACTGTCCAAAGTCCCTCTTCAAGAATTTTTTTTTTCAAAGATTTTATTTATTTTGACAGAGAGAGAGACAGCGAGAGAGGGAACACAAGCAGGGCGAGTGGGAGAGGGAGAAGCAGGCTTCCCGCTGAGCAGGGAGCCCGATGCAGGGCTCGATCCCAGGACCCCGGGATCATGACCTGAGCTGAAGGCAGATACTTAATGCCTGAGCCACCCAGGCGCCCCTCTTCAAGAATTTTTAAGGGAAAAGGTTTGTTTGCTTATTCTGCCCTTTCCTCTTGCTTGGGATAATAAGTCACCGGCAATATTGGGCTTGGGGAGAGTCCCACAAGACCGACAGTATGGTATTCTTACATCCTGGCTACAAGACATGATCCTTGTTCTAACTCCACGTCTGCTATGAATGTTCCTGAGAGAATCCTTTGCCTTTTTAAACTATCCTTGGACTTTTCAAACTCTTGGTTTCCTCATTTGTGAAGTAAGGTGGGTGGTTTAGATGATTAAATAAAAAATCTGACAAAGATATTGCTGAGATGCATCATCTAGATACTTCTAGGGATACAAAAATGAACATGACATAGTCCCTTCAAGAAACTGAGTCTAACTTGGAAGATAAAAGACACACAGATGCATACAAATCCACCATTTATCATAGACCATAAGCATTATAAAGGATACAACATGCTCTACAGTCCTTTATTTTGGTTAATGCGCATTTGACTGATGGTAGATGGAAACTAGATGAAAGCTTCATAATGAAGAGGCAGCATTTAAACTCAAGTCTTTAAAGATAACAGGGAGTTTGAAAAAGAGGAAAGGGAGCAAAGATCCAGGAAAAGAAAGCAAAGATAGCCAAAGGGCAAGGTCTGAAGATAAGGACAGGAAAGAGGGAAAGTATTTGAAAAATGACAATACCACTTTGGGTAGAGTGTATGGGAACAATAAAAGATAAAATCTGAGTAGGCTGAGGTCAGACTGTGTTTGAATTGGTAAATGACAAAACTAGTCTTATACTTAAGGATTGATCTGGCGGTGGTGGATAGAAGTAAATGCTAGAGGGAAGAGACTGGAGGCAGAAGGCCAGTTAAAAGGTTATTGCAATAGACCAAGTGGGTGGCAATGAGGGCCTGAGCTAGGATAGCAGCAGTGGAAATAGCCATTCGTCAAAATTTTAAGCCAGCCCTGTTTGTTTCTACTGACCCAATCCTCCCAGATAACAGGCTAGCCCAGGTGAAAATTAATAAAAAGGACCACTACTTTGAATAAAGCTTTCCTGACACAGAGAATGAAGAACAAGTGAGCCCAGACTCATGCTGAATCTAGAACTGTCACCACCCACCAGGCTTTATACTCTCACCAAGGGACTCAGCCAACCGTGGAGAACAAATATACACAGGAGACACAAGAAAAATCTTAATAATACAGTATTTATTTGTCTTCCCTCTGTCAAACCCTGAGCCAACCACTTTCCCCAGGCTGCCTGGGGAGGTATAGGAAAAGGAACATACAGGGCAGACAAGACACGGGAGAAAGACCTATGGGAGGTGGAGACGGCTCCTTCACATGGCGAAGAGGATGAGAAAGGCCACCATCAGGCAAAAGAGCCCCATGGCCTCCGAGAGGGCAAAGCCCAAAATGGCGTAGGAGAAGAGCTGCTGCTTCAGAGAGGGATTCCTGGGAGAAGGGGAGGAGAAAAGACTGAATTTCTAGTCCACACAAAGAAAAAGACAAACATCAAAGATGGGCTCAGGGAAAACTCGTCTCCTAAAGCCCATCTTATGCAATGCGTCTCTCAGGGTGACACCATCATGCCCCAATTCTTGCCTGATACATCAAGGGCTCTACAGAGACTGAATGATGGGAGTGGACAATCCAAAATTCTGTAACATGGCCCAGGTACAAACATTACCTCCTCCAGTGGATCACCCATATCGTAACTAAGACCTCTAGGGCCTGGACATTTAACTATCCAGGGCCCACCAGAATGGAAGAGGTATCCAGAGTGGAAGAGTCTATCAGAGCAGTGTTTTGAAACTTTAAGTAGCAGAACCCCAAAATACAAAATGTATAAAAACCAAACTACAATGGTAAAAAAGTGGAGGATTTTAAAGGCTTGTTTGACTGGTCTCCCCTTCATTCTTTAAGATGGTTTCTGGGCATACTTCAAAACCCTAGGGCTTTATGGAACACAACTAGAAAAACCCCATTCTAAAAACAAAAACAAAAATAAAAACAAAAACAAGAAAAACACCATTCTAGAGGACAAGGGAGCCAGAGGGACAGACTACCTTCTTTCATTTCAAAGTAGTCAAAGATTTGGAGCTTTAAGCAGCTACAAATGGTCTGTGGGGTTTGTAGACAAAATGGAATAAAAGACTCCCAATAATTTCTACTTCCTTTACTGTCCCTTCCGGAAGCCCTGAAAGATAAGGTAAAGTACCACCAGCTTCTAACAGAATTGTGGACACAGAAGCAGTAAGGCTTATTTCATATAAATTCTAAAAAATAAACCTATTTCCTCAAAGGCATTAAGAGAACTTGCAGGTCTCTAGAGGATTAACTTAGTTCTAACAGTGAGTTGCCCAGAGTCGGCAGAGACCAAATAGTCCCAAGTGTCAGGAAGCTGTGGGGCTGGCTGCAAAGGTGGAAATTTTCCCAGGAGTGATGGGGGGAATTCCCAGGGACGGGGAAAAGCAGCAATAAAGTCACAATGCTAACCTGAGGTGCTAGACCAGTGGTAGCAAACTTTCTCTGTAAAGGGCCAGACAGTAAATACTGTAGATGTTGTGGGTCACATATGGTCTCTGTTGCCCCCCTTTTTTCATGACACTTTAAAGACGTAAGACCCATTCTTAGCTCAGCTATAGAAAGACCAGGCGGTGGCCCAGATATAGCCCGCCCACCTTGGTTTGCTGACTCCTGCTCTAAACCAAAGCTTTTCAATGGAATTTTCCAATATGGTAGCCACCAGTCACGTGTGGCTGCCTGGCCACATTATAAATACATAAAATTTAAACTTTATGTACTGTTAGTTACTTAAATATTTATTTATTTAAAAGTAATCTCTACGCCCAACATGGGGCTTGAACTCATGACCCTGAGATAAGAGTCCCAAGCCCTACCGACTGAGCCAACCAGGAGCCCCTAGTTAATAAAAATTCAAATTCAAATAACCACATGTGGCTACCGTATAGGATAGTATAGCTCAAGATCCCCAAGTATTTCTGCCCAGACCTTTGGAAACATATGTGAGAGCCAATGGAGGGCCCATCTTACCTGGCATAACCAATGATGAGGCTCCCAAACACAGTCCCAATTCCAGCCCCAGAGCCAGCCACCCCTACCGTGGCAGCCCCAGCCCCAATGAATTTGGCTGCTGTGTCGATGTCCCTTGAAATGGCGCTGGTCTGGAAGCTGCGGCTAGGAATACGTGAGGTCAGGGGACGTGGGGCTGCCAAGCTGCTGAGGCTCTGTGAAGAAGATGGGTAAAGATTTTAAGAAATCCCCCCCCCTTTTTTTTTTTTTGCTTCGGTAGCTTTTGTACTATTTAAACTATTTATGCTATCATATTCCATGGCTTCTCCTCCAAACAAAAACTTTTTACTCCCTGGAAAATCCCCTAAAATGCTGCTAAGCAGAACTTTTTGATGCAAGAGGTGAACATCAAATACCTTCAAGATTCAGGTATGGCCTAGAAGTGTAAGACTGAAGCCCTAGCCTGTTCTTGGTGCCCTGAAATCATCATCTGCCTGGGACCAAATGCCACCAGCTGACGTCAGTGAACTAGGTCAAGTAGTGGTAGTTATCAGCAGCACACACGGGCGTGTGCTGCCAGTGGCAAAAGCTGGCACACTAATCCTATGTGGTATCAACTGTCCTCCACCTTCACCTAAAGCCAATAGCCTTGATCCTTCACTAACTTCAGTCTGTGATGATTGTCCTCAGCACTCCCCCTACTGGCACTGCCACGTAGCCCTCTTCACCCTTCACCCCCCAAAACCACAGGCCCAATCCCACCTCATAAGGTACCTCATCTGTCAGTGTCTCCGGTGGTTTTAGCACCACTGCAGACAGTGATCGGCTCAACAGCTGAGAGTTGCTCCTGACCTAGGGGGAATGACACAAAGGCAAGAGGGTCAAGGAAGGTTGTGGAGGAGTTTCAGAACCATCCCAAGTTGTCACGAGGATGCCCCATTCATTCTCTTGAGCTTAAATCAGAATCTTGGATCACTCTTTTACTTTCAGCAAATTTTAGATTCAAGAACCACACCAGTTCTCTTGCTTCCCAAGCTTCTCCTCTGTCTTATGGAAAGAAACCTACTTCCTTTCAGGCCACAAGGCATTACCCTTGTGCTCAAAATTTACCCCCTCTTGTAGCCATTTCTGACTAACCCCAAGCAGAAGCGGACAACATGGTGGTTACCAGCCAGGGTTTAGTCAGATAGATCTAGATTCTAATCTTAGCTCTATTTCAGCCACGTGATCTTAGGACAAGTCACTTAAATCTTTCTAAACCTGCTTTCTCATCTATTAAACTGGAACGTGGTACCTCAGGGTTTATGTGAGAAGTAAATGAGATTATGTATACAAATCGGTACACCCAGTGTTCAATCAATGGTACCCATGAATAGCACCACCCCTTTTCACTTACAGATGTATGAATCAGTTGCCTCCATCATCTAATAACCTGTAATTTCTGGGGTGCCTGGGTGGCATAGTCAGTTAAGCGTCCAACTTTTGGTTTCAGCTCAGGTCATGATCTCAGGGTTGTGAGATTGAGCCCTGCATCAGGCTCCGCACTCAGCGCAGAGTGGAGATTCTCTCTCTCTCTTCCTCTGTCCCTCCCACTTGTTTTCTCTCTCTTCCCCTCTAAAATAAATAAATCTTTAAAAAAAAAAATCTGTAATTTCTTCCATGCTGTTGCTTCTGAATCAAATATTTTTCCAATGTCTATTTACATGTGTTTTAACTTGCTACCCAAATTTAAGCTCCCAGAGGGGAACTCTGGACTATGGCTCTCTTAACACTCAGGGCAAGATCCTATACACAGTGCATACTCAGTCCAAGTTAGGCTATTTCCAGCTGGGTTCCAGTTTATAGGAACACAGAGTTTTAGGATAGAAATAACCCGATCTTAGTCTAGACTCTCATTTTCACTCTTCTTATAATATGGTTGGATGAAAAGATTTAACTGGCTTCCAAGGGATCTGAGACAAGGGGTGTCTGGTTAAGTGTTCACTCTCTGCTGTCAGGCTAACGCAGCTAAGGACCTTCCCCCAGCCCAGCTGTGAAGACCAAGGTGCGGCAAGGAAGAGACAAGATGCCCCACCTTAAAAACTCTCCCAGAAAAGGCAGGCACTCACCAAGAAGGGGGTGGAGACGAACTTTGCACAGGCGTACATTTTCAGGGGATGAGGGGCTGTGGCAGAAGAGCTGAAATTACAGAAGTAACATTGTCCTTGTTTATCAAAGGACATCCTTATTAGCAGAAAACGTGCTCTGGAAAATTTAAATGGCCCAGAGAGCCGACTGAATGACCTCAAGTCATCAGCAGAGATGGAATTAAAACCCTGAAGTCAAGATTTCCCCCACACAGCTTCTAAGATTTCCTTATAATCAAGTGACTCCCCCTGGTCTAAACAAGTAGCCACCTGGTCTCAACTTTAAGACCTGTTATTCATTTCCATAGCCTCATGAGTTGGTGTCCTTCAGAGGAAGTTCCCGTGTCTTCTGCCTAAGCTTTCCTCAGTATCTATTCAAAAGGAACTCTTCTCAAGGTTTCATTGTCCGGGATCGAAACAGCTGCCCTTTAAAGACTCTTGGGAGATGTTTGTTGAAGGCCAAGACCCTGGAAGAATCTCCAACCATCTTTTCACTGAATTACCTGAAGTTTTTGGGTTCCTCAAAACACTTCCAATTTCCTACATTAATTAACATAGTGAGGTAGATCAGTGAGGAATCCTCCCATTACTCTAATTAGCCATGACTGTTAAAGTATTCATTTTCACCATCACATTAAGAGGCATTCAATTTTGTATGCCCAAGATCTAAAAGAATGCTGACACCCTGTAGGTGCACTAAGTTTGTAGAAGTGAAGTTATTTAAGAGAAGAGTGGTTGAGTTAAAGACCTACAAAAAGGATTTCTCTGAGAGGCCCACCTGAACTAGTTACTTGAGGGTCAGGATGATCTGTGTATTAAAAATGCATATTCAAAAAATTTTGCATATTCAGATCCCACTTTACACCTTCCTGATCAAGAACTCTGGGTATAAGGCCCAAGTATCCTGTATTTCAAACAAGCTTCTCAAGCGATCCTTAGGTACACTGAGAGTGTGGTCTTAAAACTAGTCTTGTAATGAAGGTAGTGGTAGAGTCAGGACTTCAAATCTTCTCACACTTAAGTTAATGCTTCCTAATATGCTACAGGTTGAAATATTCAGGGGTTACTTAAACCTGTTAAATAACACTCCCTTAAATGAGCTGTACTCAAGATTTTCCCAGGTTACCCTTTTGAATACAGAATCGGTCACTTTCAGATTAATCAATGCCTTCAACTCTTATCCCGTCTCCACAATTGCCCATATATAACTCTAACCCAATTTTGCTGCAGACTATAAAGGTTTTCTTTGGTCAAAATCCGAAATTTCCCTAAAGCTTAAAAAAAAGAAGGACGGGGGTGTGGGGGGGTGCCTGGGTGGCTCAGTCAGCTGAGTGCTCCACTCTTGGTTTGGGTTCAGGTCACCATCTCAGGGTTGTGGGACTGAGCACCAAGAGGGGCTCCGAGCTCAGGGCGGAGTCTGCTTGAGATTCTCTTCCTCTTCCTCTCCTTCCCCACCCCATGCTCTCTGGCTCGCTCTCTCAAATAAATAAATAAAATCTTAAAAAAAAAAAAAGAGGAGAACTAGGCACTTGGCTGGCTGTCAATAGGGCATGAGACTCCCGGGTTGTGAGTTCAACCCCCACCTTGGGTTTAGAGCTTACTTAAAACGTAATAAATAAATAAGTAAATACTGTTTGTTTCCCCCCAAGGCAATTAAACCTCAACATCATGTACAACACATAGTTGGGGGGGTCAATTAAGTAACATGTAAAGAGTTTAATGTGGTGCTGACATGTAACAAGCCCACAACAAAGGCTCGCAATTAAGGGAGCCTGCATGAAGTGCAGATGCCTCCACTGGCCACCTAACCATGGCAAGTCTGCAGTTGTTAGCCTACAACACCTCAGGTAACAGTAGCATCCAGAATCAGTGGGCCGAAATCATGGGTTTATTCCTCCGTGATCAGTCACGGAGTTAGAGGGCTACTGACTTAACCATTCCTTTCCTTAAACCTTCTTTTCCTCCTGAGAGCAGATCTGGGGACTCTTAGTATACCCTTGACAAGAAAGCTGGCAGGTGAAGACCACCCCATGCTGCCCCACACGACTCTTTTGGGTCTGCTGCCTCTAATAGAAAACCTCGCTATTAGCCCACCACTTGTTTTTTCCACCTTCAGTTGAGTGGAGGAAGAGAACGGTACTGCAGGACAACCAATGGTTCCAAAGAAACTGGTCTCTTTTCTGCCGTAGCTCTCCCAGGCCACGGCCTGAATGGAGAGGGTGTTTTGGCTGCTTTGTTCTGCCATGTTCACGTTTACTTTTAAAAGACTATCGGCTATCTCCATTGCTTGGGGCAGCTGAGATCCCGGGGCCAAGTCTGGAGGTTGCAGGATAAGGAGAGAACGAGTCAGGATGAGAAGGGAAAGCAGATAGGGAGAGTCCGGGGTTTGTAACAACTCTGAATAGACAGGAGGGTGAGAAAAGACCTCTGCAAGGGCCGAGTGGAACAGGTGAAAATGAGCGTCCCGGTATTTGACTTTCGCCAGCTCCAAGGCGCTCTTCCCTCCCCCCTCCCACGAGACATCCAAGATGGCGCCAGGCCCGCGCGGTTGGAGGTCGCTGGCACGCGGAAGGGGCAGCCCTACGGCGCGGGAATACCGGGGACAAGGGAGGGCGTGAGGATCAGGGTGGGAGCATGCAAGGAAAGGGCCTCAAAGGACTCGTGCGAGTTGGGGGTGTTGCGCGCGCGTGCGCAGCGCATCGCGGGCGCGAGGGCCCAAGGCCTTACCTGCTCCCAGTGCAGAGAAGACAGAGAGGGGCGGGGGGAGGCGGGAAGAGTGACAGGCAGGCTCAGCGCATGCGCGGCCTGGACCAACGAGTCGCCTTCTAAAGATAGAGTGATTGCAATACTGAGGGTCGGCCCAGGCGCCACAGCGCCGCCTGCCAGCTTTGTGGCGGCATTCGGCCAGTCGCTCCACCTGGTGTTTGAGAGGAGAAACTGCAGGCCGAGCCGAGCCTCTGCAGAAATGAAGACAACTCTGCAGTGTAAACTGATCCGTAACGTGGCCTGCGGTTTGGTCCGCTCAGCGTTTGGGATCTTGGACTCCTGTACCCTTTCCCAGCATGTGCAGTCACATTAACAATCCCACACACACACCAGAAATTCAGTGTTAAATAACATACATCGAGATGGGGGTTCAGTGCCCAAAACGTAGCAGAAGGAAAATGAAGTCATGGGACTCCTGCCTTCTGTCGCCCAGGGACCCTGACTTTATGGACGGGAAACCCGTTCAATGGGCGATAGTGAGCAAAATGCCCCAGCTGCCTGTGGTGGCCTCGCCTTTATTTCCCTCTCTCTCTTTCTTATTCTAGTTATCAGCCAGGAATGAGGAAAACAGAAGATAGGGGCCAACGATGATTGTGACTCAAGTGCCCTGACACTGAGCCTTCTCTTCGGAGTCCTGAGACAGTCAAGGAATAGTGGGCACCAGAGACCTGTAGCGAGGTTGTGAGGTCACTGCAGGCATGCCCCTGCCTCTGCCCAGGCTCCATCTGTGGGAGTTGAGATAAGCCGTCCTCCCACGAGGTGCTCTCATGGAAGCCCTTCGGCTTCTCCCTCGTGCCCTTTCGCTCTTCCTTTCCCCGACGGAAATAAGTGGGGGTGGGGGGCTCCCGGCCCTCATGCCTTCCTTTAGGCCTCTTTGTCTCCCAAGACAGGCTAGGAGCCGCCCCCTTAGAAGGAGGGCGACAAGGCCTGCCCACTTCCCCTCATGTCCAAACCGCAGCCATCCAGGCATCGTGCTTGAAGGCAGCTCGAGAAGGACGGGGAAAGCTCACCAAACCCCCATAAAAAATAAAAAATAAAAAGAGAGCCGCGACTGTAAATAAAGCCAAATCCGCCACCCTCTGAGGGGCCGTTTGTCCTCCCCTCCTTGGCCCCGTCCTTCCCGCCGCCCCCTCCCGGCTCCCGGGCCCCGCGGCGCCCCGGCCCCGAGCTCCTCCATTTAATCGGATTTGGGAGAAGGGGAGGATAAATCACGGCAGCAGCTTTACGGTCCCGGAGGAGAGGCGAGCCGCAGCCAGGCACACCCCGGCCGGCGATAAAAACCGCCGCTGAAAGCCCACGGAGCAATTTCCCGGGACCCCGAGCGACGCCATTACAGGAATGTAATTTTGCCCGGATGAGGCCCCGAGTTTAATTATCCTCGCGGAGGAATTTCAATGCGGCCAATCCATCTTGCAGGCGGGCGGCAGAGGGATTTATATGGGCCCGTTATTTCACACCGATCCTCCATCTGCATTTTTATGGCCCTGAGCTCCTGAAAGGGAGGGGAGGGAGTGGGGAGAAATCGGAGAAGCGGGTGAGGAGAGAAGGGTGGGGGACTTCCCGCCTTTCCTAAATCCACGATTGCAGCTCGGTGAGGATTCTCACTGGTTCCCCGGAAATCCCCAAATATCCCTTCAGTTCCAGTTGTTGACTCGGGGTGAGGGGGGGGAGATAGGTGAAGAAAGGAGCTGGGATCGTTGGGAGTCAATCAACAGGTATTTACCAAGTACCAAGCGGTACCAGGCACGGTGTAAGATGCTGTGAGGAGAAAGGGAAGCCGGGCGGGCAAGGATATCCCCTGAGGGCCCCATACCCCCACCCCCCGAATTCCATTCAGCTCTCGGCTTCACGGCCTCCCAGGCAGGAAGTCCACAGTTCTTAGGAGCCGCCACCACCAAACGGTTGTTGCAGCTGTTTGTTGCGACAGTTTAGACCCCCTCTTAGATATCACGGACAATCAGAAAGGAGGGTTGGAGAAGGGGCCCGTGAGGAAGCTAAAGTTGTTATAGCCTGCAGTGTTTAATTCTCCCTTAAGCCCATTCGGTGTTGGGCTCTGGATTCACATAAACCTGGGTTCCCAAATCGTTGTGACCTTGGGGAAGCTGTTTAACCCCTCTAAATTTTTTTCCTATGCAGATTTGGAGTAGTAATGGTGCTTACCCCACAGCGAATATTGGGATAATATATGTGAAGCTTTTTGCAAGGTGCTTGGAACTCAGAGTTCAATAAATGATAGTAATAATAATACTAGGTTTTTTTTTTTGAAGATTTTATTTATTTATTTGACAGAGAGAGAGAGACAGTGAGAGAGGGAACACAAGCAGGGGGAGTGGGAGAGGGGGAAAGAAGCAGGCTTCCCGCTGAGCAGGGAGCCCGATGTGGGGCTCGATCCCAGAACCCTGGGATCCTCACCTGAGCCGAAGGCAGACGCTCAATGACTGAGCCACCCAGGCGCCCCAATAATACTAGTTATTGTTATTGTTGTTATTATCATTATAGCTGGAAGCATTGCAATTCGAGTCTGCACTGCTCCCTGGAGACTTGATTGCAAGGTCCCTGCAATGATATCTCCTGAGACTCAACTATCAGGTACTGAACTTTTTCACCTCATAAATCATGCAAAACAAGTTCTTTGACAGGTCGGTGGATAGAGAGATCTGTGGGGATGACTGAGACTTCCGGAGGCTGGCTATTACTGCCAGGCCTGAAGTCAGAAATTCAGTCAGTAGGGGAACAGTGAGACCGCAAAAAGTGGCTGAGGTATGTGAGAGAAGGGTGAATTTGAAGACAACAAAAGCGAGCCTTAGCGAAGGGTCTAGGGATCTTCTTAACTCAGGGTTTGGGAAAGGGTCCTTCCACCACTTCAGCCAGGGAAAACTAGGATCCAGGAAGGAAAGGGTGTGGAGCCAGACTATCCTTTCCAATCAATCCCTTTCTTTTCCTACCAGACCATGTAACAAGGTTGGCCTGATTGGCCAGTTTTTCTAATGACTCTTAGTGGCACATTCTGACTGGTTAGCAGCCTCCCTGCACAGTAGTGACGAAGAAATGAGATTGATCTTTTCTTTCTTAGGATTGGTTAACAGCCCTCAGGGGGGCCAGGGACTCATTTTAATTGACTGGATAGGCTAGGAGGGAGGTCCAGCACCTCTCATATAGAAATTCTGAGTGTTCTTTTCCATAAAGGTCACCAAGAAAGAGTCTTGATTGGCTTATGCATGTTTGCCTTTGGATGGGAAACAATAGCTTAGAGAAGAATAATCAAAAGAATCATGCAGGAATGCCACAGTTCAATTTGAAACCCCAAACAGAGAGATGGATTCACAGAGAGAAACATAAGAAGGATAAAAAGAGAGAGTAGGACACAGAGAAACGCAAAGGAAAAAAATTGCCAGAGAGAAGAGGAAGGGTTTGAATAATTTATTTTTCACTCCTGATGGCTTAAGATGAGGCTACTTTATGATGCGTTTTGCGAGATGCACATGTCACCAGCATGTGGCATAGAAAGAACAGCTGTCCAGGAAGCAGGAAACAGTCTAGTCCCAGCCTTGCTACTAACTACCTGAATAACTTTGCAAGTTACTTCATATCTCAAAACTCCAGTTTCCTCACTTGGAAAAATCAGGGAGAAAAGTAGGTGATTTTTAAGTTTCTCTCCAGGGTTAACTCCAGGGTTAACTAGGATATTCTTTCTTTCTTTTAAACAGGCACTTGTGTACAAGTTAGAGTGGTACCTTTGCACTGCCAATAAGAACTATTCTTTTTTTTAAGTGTATTTATTTATTTATTTATTTTACTAATCTCTACATCCAATGTGGGGCTCAACCTCATGACTCCAGGATCAAGAGTTGCATGTTCTTCTGACTCAGCCAGGCAGGCACCTCAACAAGGACTATTCTTAAGTCTTGAACTCTATTTGGTAATTGTTAATTTCAAGCACCTGCTGCTGGTGGGTACTGACTGATGGATTTCCTACTTTCTCTGGCTAAATCAATTCCCCAGGAGAGCAGGACTTGAGCCATCAGTAAACCTGCCTATTCCTGAAGGAAGAAAACAGTAGATGGAGGGAGAGAAAGAGTCATTAGTATCCAGGCTTCTGAGGGAGGGACCAGTGGGAAAGTTGGTGGCAGGATAGCCAAACAAATTTTTTGCTGGAGAAGAACCTAGGTTCCTTTGAATTTGTATGATGAATTTGTATAGGTCCTACATATTTATCAAGAAGTTATGATTAAGTATCTGTGTGAACATAGATTTGGTGCTTGCCATTTGGTAGCTCCCAGGCCAAGGAACACAGACAACACAGAAATAAAAGTCATTGTGATATAATGTGGGGCGCCTGGGTGGCTCAGTCGTTGGGCATCTGCCTTTGGCTCAGGTCATGATCCCAGGGTCCTGGGATCGAGCCCCACGTCAGGCTCCCTGCTCAGCAGGGGAGTCTGCTTCTCCCTCTTCCTCTCTCTCTCTCTCTTTCGCTCACTCTCTCAAATAAATAAAATCTTTAAAAAAATTTTTTTAAAAAGTATGAAATATTTGAATCACTTGAAAGAATGCAAGTAACATATATTATTTACTCAACAGATATTTATTGCTATCTTACTATGTGCCAGGCACTGTTTTAGGTGCCTGAAACACAGATGTGGACAAAACAAGACAAAAATCCTTGCTTTCCATGAGATGCCTGGCTGGCTCAGTTGGTAGAGCATGTGACTCTTGATTTTGGGATTGTGAGTTTGAGCCCCACATTGGGAATAGTTTACTTAAAAAAAAAAAAGAAAGAAAAAAAATACTACCAATGCCAGTGAGGAGCCCCACATGCTTCTCTCCTATAGTAGCCCCTGAATTTTATGTTTATCACTTCAAGGTTTTTCTTCCTAATTTTGCCATATATTGTTTATTTTGACTCCCCCTTTTTCTTTTTTTTACCATGCTAAGAAAGATGTAATATTGTTTGTAGACTCCCTTTGCTTCCTCTTTTCATTCAACATTATCTTCCTAAGATTCATCCATGCTGATGTAAGATAGCTATAGCTTATTCATTTTCATTGTATAATAATCCACCAATTTGTTGATTCATTCCCCTGTTGATGAGTATTTAGGTTTGTTTCCAGCTTTTTGCCATTACAAACAATACTGCACAGCATATTTCTGTACATGTCCCCTGGTATACATGGGCAAGAGTTTCTGCATAAAGGGAACTGTTAGGTTGTAGGATATGAACTTTTCTAGATAACGTCCATTTGTTTTCCAATATTTATGCCCAACAAAGTTAGTAAGAGTTTGGTTGCTCACCAACTTTGGTATTTAGCTAATTTGTTGGATATAAAATGGTATTTCATGGTGGTTTAAATTTATACTTGCCTAATTATTAATGAGGTTGAGCATATTTTCATATATTTATTGGCCACTCATGTTTCTTCTTCTGTGAAATGCCTATTCATGTATGTCCTTTGCCCATTTTCCTATTGGGTTATTTGTCATCTCCCTATTGATTTTTAGGAATTAACAAATATATATGGCCTAGTTCTGATCCTTTGTTAGTGCCAGCTCTCTACTTCCAGTTTGTAGAGGGGTTGGCATTTTAGTAAAGGTTTAAAGGATGGATGATTTCAGTTCCAGCTCAGAGTCCTCATTTAATTGGATTAATTAATTCTTAATTCATTCATCAAATATTTATTGAATGTCTAGCCAGACATCATGCTAGACACTGAGAATACAAATATATTCCACATTTACTCATCCTTTACCACTTCCAAAATCTAGTTCGGTCCAAGCCACTGATATCTCTTGCTGGATCACTACAATAGCTTCCTAGCTGGTCTCCCTGATTCCAATTTTTTGCCACAGTCTACTCTCCACACAGTAAGTAGCTAAAGTGATCTTTTAAAATGTAGATTAGACAATGCAACTTAAAACCTCCCAACAGTTTCCCAGTGCTCATGGAAAAAATTCCAGGGTTTAGCTTGTTCCTGCTGATACTCAGACACACCATTGTGTTCCTACTCAGGCCCTTGGCTATTTCCTATGCCCAGAACATTCTTCTCCCAGATCATACTCACTCTCATTTCATTTAGGTCTCATTTCAAATAGCACCTCCTTAGAGAGGCCTTTCCTGACCACCCCAACTAAATAGTCACTACCTTCCCTTCTTTGACTCCTTTCTTCCTTTATTTTTCTTTTTAGCACTTATCATTATTTTATTTTTATTTTTTATTGCTTTTTTTCCCCACTAGAAGATAAGCCCCACTGGGCCAGGGACCTTGTTCACCACTGTAACCTCAGCATCTGGAACAGTGTCCGGCACATAGTAGGTTCTCAGCAGAAATTTTGTGAATGGTTGAACAGTGAATAATACAGAGTCCTTGCTCTTAAAAAGTTTATAGTCTAGCAGGGAATAGAGAGAATTAAAAGGCAGATAATTTCAACACAGTGCAATATTATTATAAGAGGGGTAAACACTGGATTCTATGAAAACACATAGGGAGGTTATGCATCCTAGTCCTGAGAACTGGTAGTCAAGGAAGGCTTCCAGGAGGTGGTAACATTTAAGACCCACATGGAGGACCTGCGTTGGGAGGGAATAGAAGGATGTTCCATAGAGAAGGAGCAGTAAATACAATGGCTTTGAAGTGAGGGAGTACATGGTCTCTTCCACAAAGGGCAAGTAATTCAATGTGGCCAGAAGGAACAGTTGCAAGGGTGCAGAGAGGAGACTGGTTGTTAGTGGCTAGGTCCTGAAGGATCTTGATCATCAAGCTAAGGCATTTAGATTTTATCCAGAAAGCAGCAAGGAGTCATTTAAACAGAAGAGTGAGGAAACTCTAGCACTTTATTTTATTATTTATTTTTTTAAAAGATTTTATTTATTTATTTGAGAGAGAGAGTGTGTGGACTGGAGGGAGAAGGAGAGGGAGTGAGAATCTGAAGCCAACTCTGTCCTGAGTGCAGAGCCCGATGTGGGGCTCCATCCCACAACTGCAAGATCACAACTTGAACTGAAACCAAAAGTCAGCTGCTTAACCGACTGAGCCACCCAGATGCCCCTATTTTATTTTTATATTTTAGTAATCTCTACACCCAAAGTGAGGCTCAAACTCATGACCCTGAGCTCAAAAGTTGAATGTTCCATTGACTGAGCCAGCCTTGAAGCTCTTGCATTTTAGATTTGCACTTCTTTCTAGCTCTAGTGTGGAGAATGGGAGGACTGGGGGCATAGCATGCAATAGGAGGTTGTTGTCAAAATTCAGGTGGGAGCTCAGTAGGTAGAGCATGCGACTCTTGATCTCAGGGTTGTGAGTTCGAGCCCCACACATGGTGTAGAGATTACTTAAAAATGAAATCTTAAAAAAAAAAAAAATCCAGGTGAGAGATGGTTGTTGCCTGAGCTCTGAGGTGATAGTGGGAATGGAGAGAAATGGGCAGAGCTCAAGAGGTTTAGAAGGAAGAACTGATAGGCCTGAGGGATTGTTGTGGGGGATGAAGGAGAACGGAAGATGAAGATGGCACTCAGTTTTCCGGCCTGGGTCACTGAATGGTGCCATTCTCTGGCTCTCTCCCAAGCCTAGTCCTCTTCCATCTCCACATTGTAGGAACCACCCTGATAGGCTCTCCAACCCAGGAGCCCTGCACTTTAGGCTGACGTTTCTCTAAACTTGGTCCTGTACCCAATGACGCTGCATGAATCTAACCTCTCCGGGCTCTACTCCCTTCATTTTCAACAGAGTAAATGAAACTGAAGGGGCACCTGGCTGGCTCAGTGGGTAGACCATGCAACTCTTGAGCTCTGGGTCATGAGTTCAAGCCCCACGTTGGGGGTAGAGCTTACTTAAAAAAAATTAAAATGAAACTGAAACAACCATCTAGATAACCGTGGTTCTGTCTTACTTTTTCAACCCTGCCTGAGTCACTAGGCCCACCTTGTGTATTAGATTGGGAGTTCATCTAAGATCAAGGATCTTCCCCAATATTTCTCTATAGAGGATAAGACAGGGTTGTGGCCCGTGGGAGCCACTAATGAGTGCTATAGACCCCTGGAAGACTCCCAGACATAAAGGGCAAAAGAATGGTGGGACAGAGTAAAATGACTCACAGGCATGCACTGTAAGTTAGTTACATTGTTCTCAGACTGGGAATAGCAGAAGTCTTGGTAGCCGTGAAAGGACAGGGAAGAGGAAATCAGTGTTTCCTTTTGTAGCCAGCTGAAAAAGTTTTGGTGAAAGGTGGATTTGGGAAGCTGTGAGAATGAAGAGGGGCAAATTGGTTGGTGGGCAAGTTTGGGGGCTTTCTAGGCATAAAGGACAGAATGGAAAGGGCAGGAGGAAAAGAGTCAGCATCATAGTGAGATGAACAGGCTTACCCCTAATATTTGTGGGGCCCAGGGCAAGATAAAAAAATATAGGCCTACATACCAAATGTCTAAATATGTAAACATTGTAAATCAAAGGAAACATACTGCTAAATAAAACATATTCTACCCTTTTGACAACTATGTCAATACCAATGGGAAGATTTATAATTAGAATTCTGGGACTCTTCTAGCTGCTAGTCTGACATTTGGGGTTCTGTTTCCATTCCGGGCTCTGTCCTACTACCTGGGGCCTCACACAAAAGCGTGTGCTCAATGCAGCCACACATCTAAACCCCATCCACAATCCAGGCCAACAGGGTTAGTGGTGTTCCCCCAAGAGCTCCTTCTGTGCTTTTAGGAGATTGGACTCATGGGGCACCTGGGTGGCTCAGTCGCTAAGAGTCTGCCTTCGGTTCAAGTCATGATCCCAGGGTCCTGGGATCGAGCCCCACATCAAGCCCCACATCGAGCCCCACATCGAGCCCCACATCAGGCTCCCTGCTCCGCGGGAAGCCTGCTTCTCCCTCTCCCACTTCCCCTGCTGTGTTCCCCCTCTCACTGTGTCTCTCTCTGTCAAATAAATAAATAAAATCTTTTTTTTTTTTTTAAAAAAAAAAAGGAGATTGGACTCAGGATGAGGCCCTGGAAGGGAGCTCAGGGCCCCTTGGCAAGGGGTTCTGGCAACTGGAGAATGGTTTAGAATGGGGGAGGCATGAGCTCTGGTTAGGCATGTCCCCTTGGCCTTAAGTTATCCTCATTCTGGAGGAGGAGACCATCTAAAACAGGCATCCAGGGTAGGGGTCCATTATGCCAGGTCCAGGGGCACAGACTCTGAAATCATATAGACTGGGCTCAAATCCCTACTCTGATATTAACTCTTCTTTGAATCTGGGCAAACTCTCTGAGCCTCAGTTTCCTTACTTATAAAATGGGGATAATAATATCTCCCTCATGGGGTTATTGTGAGAATATATAAGCTAATATGTACAAAGCCTCTGGTATTTAATAACAACCACTCATTCACATTGTTTTCCTTCCACACACCACCATGCTTTCCTCAAAGTAACCATGGAGGTTGGGGAATAAATATGAAGTTTTTTCTCAGGCAAAGCTGTCTGGGAGGAGTGGGCCTGGGAAAAAAGGAGTTTTATGAAGGAGAGAGTCATAATGTAGGCAGTAACAATCCCATCTCGGGCTGGGACCATGTGGGAGAAGGAGGAAGAGTAAATTGTCTTATATGCAGATAAATGAGAAATAGTAATGGCATAATTGCTGTTACAATCTGTTTTGCTGACAGTAGCAGCTGTTTACTTGGTTTTCAGGTTAAGACAGGGGAAGGAGGTGTGAATAATCTAAAATAATAGAAAATCCAAACATCAGTTTTTTGGTGACCAGGAACACAAACAGAGAAACACATGGTTGTAAACACATATAGATTCTGTCTTTCAAATACAGAGACTGACCTTATTAAGCTGATCTTGTATTGTTCCTGAACATGTAGAGATTCTTACCATATGCTGTCACTCTTACTATTCTTGCAGCTGAAATGCCCTTTTCCTCCTCAGCCATTCCAAATTCTATTCTTTATTTCAGATCCACTCCTTCCATTTTTTTTTTTTAATTAGGCTCCACGCCCAGCATGGAGCCCCAATGCAGGGCTTGAACTCACAACCCTGAGATCAAGACCTGAGCTGAGACCAAGTCAGATGCTTAATGACTGAGCCACCCAGGCACCCCTCCTCTCCTTTCATATTAAGCATCCCTCCCCACCACCCTCCCCACCTTCCCTTGAGCTCTTCCTAATCTATATCACCTGGAACTCATTCACAGTCTTAATGTGTTTACTGTCTTGTATTGTTCTCTTATTCTTTCCTGTGTGCAAGTCTTGTCTCCCCATTTAGAGTTTAAGCTTTTTAAGGGAAGGAACTGTTTCTATTTCTCTAACATTTCCCATTTGTCTGTATCTGTGTATTCAGTCGATATCATTTATTGTGTTCCCATGTGCCTGAACTGTGTTAGGTCCTAGGGGTATAAAAATTTTTCTTTACATATAATATATATGTATATATCATACACATATTTACATATATACACTGTACATATATGTGTGTACATACACACAGACACACACATATATATCCTTCACTAGAGGAGCTAATAATGTAATGATTCATGGTTTGATAACTGCTTGTAAATGTGTTGCACACATAATGGGCCCTCAATATAGGTTCGCTGGATTGACGGACCATGCTTCTTTTCAACTAGGCATTCAACGAGGGAACAAATGAATGCAATAACTGAATAATGATCCCCGATACAGCTGTTCCAGGTGTACCCTCCTATATGGACCTGGTTCTGGCAGACTTAAAAGTGTAAGACTAGTTTGAGGGGAGAAGTGGTCTTTGACATCATCAAAACACATAGTCTTTTCAAGGCAGTGTTCACTGCTTCCCTTAAGGTGATTAAATCACAAAACATTTAACAGATGCCAGTGAATACCTTTTGCCAGTTTGCCTCATTCAGGTTGGTGAGTTATGAGGACTGTGCCCATCATCATAATAAAAACAGCTATTATTGAATACTTATTATGTGCTAGATGTAGTGCTGGTTTCTTTACATGAATTATCTAAATCCTAACAACAGCAACTCTATGAAGTGGTTATGATTATTATCTCTACTTTACACAAGAGGAAATTGAGGCACAACTGCTGAGCAGATAGGACTTGAATGCAGGAAGTTTGATTTTACACTGTGCTGTCTACATAGTGAATTGGGAGAGTGGAGCCGCCCAGGCGCCCCAAGAACTGAGCTCTTGAGCTGGCCCTGCCACTTGCTTGCTGTGTGACCTACAGAAGTCATTTCAGCTCTCTGATCAGCAGCTCCTTCTGATCACATAGCTCAACAGTGACCACAGGGTCTTAAAGGTTTGAATTCAAGTCCTCTGCTCTTTCTACCAGCCTCAACTGTCTAAATCTTGTGGGGATCGCTTAAATCTCCTCTTTCACCTCCTTGTGGTATCTGGGGCAACTTGTTGTACTGTCATTCATGAGATGGATGTCCTTTTTTGATAAGTTATGTATGAAGATCTTGATGGCTTCATGAAAGGCTTGGCTGATGAGGAGTATAGAGAGAGCTGCAGAAGGACTCCTGAACACAAATTCTTCCCGTGACGCTATCCCTCAATTGCTAGGTTTAAATGAAAACATTTTCCAGTATACAGGATGCTTGCTATCAAGGAAGCATTCAGAGAGCACATAGCTACAACTAAGCTGTGATGGAAGGGCAGGTGGTTGGTCCAATTCACTTCTGAGTGTGGAGCTTAATCTACACGGGCAATAGATGGAGACCAGGTAACATAAAAGAGCAGGCGAGAGTCGACTTCTCTTAGGAGCCTGCACACGGAAACCGACGCTGCCGAAATCCTCCGTTTTGTCCCTTCATAGATGGGATTTTGCCTCCTACGTATGTAGACAAAGGATGATAATTATCTGAACAAGTGTGCCTGGCTGGCTGGCATCAGTATTCTAAATTGGTAGGCTTAAATAAAAATGGATTTGCTGTACTACTCATGTTATTATTTCGCTCGGTTCTCGCTCCTTAATCTCCCTTGTTTAGTTACCACTGGTAGCTGTGGGTCCTGTTCACTAGGGCAGCCTCTGGTTGGGGTGCCTGCTAGCGTCCTTTCCTAGGGCTTCTTTAACACCAGCCAACCTGGCAGGATGGCCTTTATGTCCCTGCCCTCACCACCTTCCTTAGCCTCCAGTCTCATCTTGTCATTTTCCAGAATGATTTGCATGGTTCTCCTATATGCTTTTTTCCCAACCTTCTTCATCTCTGCATGAAATTCTACAGAGACCAGGGACAAAAACCTACTAAAGAATGATCTACCTCTCTCTTACACACACACACACACACACACACACACACACACTGGCAGGCACACATGGTCTCTCCTCTGACCTTACCATGCCCCCAAAGATCAAATCAGGATCACTCCCAAAACAAAAAACAAGAACAAAAACTGTAAAACAAAACAAAAAATGGAGGAAAAAAACCTTAAAAACATCATACTGCTTCTAGGAGATGAGTCTACCCTTTTGGGGGATCCACGCGAAGTTACTAAAGGACTGAATTTTTGAAGCAGCTACTTCTATGTCAGGCTGCAGCTCTCGAGGGCCTGGTGACCTGTGGTTTGGGGTCCTACTTGATGTGTATGTTATTTGTTTGTAGAGGTGTTTTCCTTAAGCAGAGAGTAACTTTGATAATAGGTTAGAATTCTAAGTGTGTGTGTGGGAGAGGCACTTGGGGGGATGAGGAAAAAAGTTCTGTTCTGACCGCTAGGGGAAGGGATTCAGAAACAAGTTTTGGTGTCTGCCTTTCTGGGAACCCCAATCTTTGGGGGACAGACTCTGGGTCAGATAGGGTGAATCAGAGGAAGGAACAGTTAAACTCCGTTTACAAACAAACATACAAACAATTGCAAATGAATTCACGCCGGGACACCCATCAGCTTCAAACGGAGAACAGAACTGAGAAAGGAGTCGAGGGCACAAGGGCAGAATTTAGAGAAAATTTGGGAAAGCTTGGAGGAAGCGTGTTCGGAGAGGTTGCCTGGGAACCGCAGCCGTAGGCAAGGCGCAGCCCAGCCGCCTTCCCCCGGGTCTCTTCCTCGCGCGGCGCTAACCCGGGCAGCCGGCGAGATGCGGTCTCGGCGGGGCCGGCTCTCTGGGTCCTTGCACCACCTGACCCCGTCGGCTCTCGCCGCCTTCCTCGCCATCCCCGGGCCCCTTCCTCCACACCCGCTCCTCCTGGCTCCCCCTCGATAATCTTCTGACATCTCTTCAAATCCAATTATTGAATTAATTGACGTGCTAACCGAGAGGCAAACAGAAAGGGGCGGCAAACACCGGGCGGTTCAGATTTATCCTCCGGCCTCCACAGGCCCCGGCCGGGCGAGATTTACTGGGCCTCGAACACGGCGACAGTTCAAACCTTTGATTAATCATGTTTTTCTCCCGGCCCCATAATTTAGTTGCTCTTTTTCCCTCCCTGCCTTTTTTTATCAGTGGAAACAGAGACGGAGTCCTCATCAGCTTCAATTACAAATATTAAGCCCCCGGACAGCACTTTGACAGAGAGGCGGCCAGCCCCCCTCCGTTCCGCCCCCCTAAATCATCCCCGAATTAACATCACAATCGGCGGCTGGCGCGCGTTCAGATTTAAATGGTGGCATATTGTTCGCGGACGGTCTAGTTCAGACCAGCGGGTTCGCAGCTCCCGGCGGCAGCCCCCGCCTCTCCCCCCGCCGCCTCCCTCCGGCCTCCCCGGAGGCTGTGACTCAGGAGCCGCGGGAGGCTTCGGCGCCGTGTCTCTAGCAGGGGAGGCTGCAGGCGGGGGTGCGCCGGGGTGGGGGCGAACGGGCTGGTGAGAGGGGTAGGGTGTGGGGGGCGGGTCGCGCGGAGAGAGAAACTGCAGAAGCGGGGTGACGGGGGAACGGGGTTTATGCAAATGGCAGCAAATGAAGGTGCAGAAACCGCGCGTTTGGGAATGCCGCTACACAGCCCTTTGGGGGTAGGTTGTGGCCGCCTTGACCCCTCGCAGGGTCTGCGGGTCCCCCCTTGGGTCATGGTGGAGTGGCCAGGAGGTAGGGCATTCTCTTGCTCTTTGAGTCTTGCTGGGTGAAGGAAAAACGTGTGGCAAGATTTCTCTTTCCCGAGCGTATTAGGGAAAATCTGCCCTAAACCACAGCCAGAAGTCTTGAAGATAGGTCTCAGAAAGGACTTACTTACGATCGTGAGGTTGAACTACCCCTTAGGGATTTTTCGGGTTAGAAGACCCTGGAAATAGCCAGATTTCTCTGAAGGCTTTTGGGGGGAAAGATACAACTATTTGGCCCTGTCCCACTCAAGCGGAGGAGACAAGGGAGAGTCATTCCCCTGACCCCATTAATCCTTTAGGAATAAAGGAGATCAGGAAGAAAAATGTCAATCCAGGAGTCTAGGTTTCCAGATATTTTCATATCCACCTGCCTCGTCGGTCTTGCCCGCATCAATCTCTAGGTCTCCATTTCTGCCTAGCAACATCACAACCAATCAAGATGCAATTAAGCCTGGCAGCTCGGCTCATCCTTAACTGGGATTGGCTGCTCACAGTGTGCGCATCCCAAGTTTTCATTGGCTGACGGCCACCTGTATGGAAATGAGAATTACCCGGGACTCTCAGCCGGTCTCCGCAGTTTGGACCTGTAGCTTACTGCGCTGAAACCTGCAAGCTCAGAGCAGGAACTCCTGGGCTCGTTTCTTGCCCTCTCTGCCTTCTCTTACCCCAAAGAGATTTCCCGAACTTTTCCCTTTTCCCTCGGCACCTCTGCCTGAGGCCTGGTCTGAAAGAAATACGACCAAATAACGCAGAAATAATGCGGATTTGTATGCTGTTTGTATCGTCTTTGCATTCTCTCGGTTCAATGTCATGATTTTGCCCCTTCCGTCCAAAGCCGCCACAGTTCCTGCCCCTTTCTCTCTTCCTCGTCCATCTCTGGGGCAGCTTCTCCTTGTGGAATCCCTCTGTCCCTGCCCACTCTTGCCCCAAACTCTCCCTTAGGGCTCAGCTCCACCAATTCCCGATTGCCCTCTCCTCCCACTCAGGATGCTGGCATCTCGCACAACGGTCTAAAGAATGGTTTAGGAGGGAGTTAGGAAAAGGACCCCCCCCAACACACACACACACACACACACACACACACACATCCCTCCATCCTCGCTCCCCATCCATTTTCTCCGAGGGAGCCGAGTTTGACAGCGAATTCATTCCGAGCGGGGAGGGTGATTTATTCTTCAAATATACCGACAAGTGCGGGCATGATGGAGCCCATTAAAATGTTGGGAGATTGTTTTTATGATTGAAGTCTGTATTACTCCAACCATAAAGAAAGAGAGCAAGGAGTCATTAGCATTTTCATGATGGTGTATTTCTGCTTGTCTCCGCGCCATCACTCATCTTTACTGCCCGTCCCTTTGCTCTCGCTCTGCTACAACGAGGAGAGACTGCAGCCTGAGTTGGGGTTGGGGGTGGGGGAGGCGGGGGCCAGAGATGCCCCAGCCGCTCTGCCCTTCACGCCAAATCCTCACCCTCCTTGGGACGCAGATCAAGGGGTGAGAGGCCAGACATAGAAGATATGCCTCACCTCTCTCCTGCGAGCTCCTCATGCGCCTGAACGGTGGGAGCAGGGGTCCTGCCAAAGGGTGCTTGGAGATCTAGGCAGACCAGTTGGGGAAGAGGGTGTACCCCTTCCTTTCTTTGACTCTTCCCTTCCTGGCCTACACACCATTTAGAGCTCTCCAGGGTTATCTGCATATGGGTAAAATCAAGAATTCTTGGCTGAGTGCCCTGGGCTGGAGATATCAGAATAGAAGAGGACAAGAGGGAGGAGACCCCAAGTCCCTGGGTTTGGAGACTGTGTTGGCAAGAAGATGGGAGCCTGCACATTTGGCTTCTGTCTCTGCTACTCCTTAAAGGGCCCTTTGACCTTGCTCTGGGATGAGTTTAAGCCTCCTGTCTCCACCCTAGTTCCCCAGCTCCTGCTCCTTCCTAATTCCCTAAGTCCTTGATTCTTTTTACCCAGACATTTACACCAAGACTCTCCAGTAGCCCAGGGAACAAGTTCATACCCTCTATGAAAATAAGGGAGATAAAAATAATCACTGCCAAGGTAGGAGCCTGGAGAAAGTTGGCTATGAGTAAAATGGTGTCTCCAGGTGCACGAGGATTGTTGGAGCCACCTGTCTTCTGATGAGATTCTTAACATAAAGAAACATTCTTTCTAGGTTGGGAACAACTTGCCTCTATATCCTATTGCCCCAAATTGTATGGTGGCTCTTGGGGGAGTTGGTTGGGATAAAGGCTAGTTAAGAGGTGGGAAATGGAAGTGTTAGCTAGTTAAGATGGGGAAATGGAAGTGTTAGCTAGCAAGACATTAACAGTGATAACAACAATTAGTGGACCACTTTCTTCTTGGTCCGGTGCTTTCTTACTGATGTCTCACAACAACTTGAGAGGTAGGTTTCACAACTACCATTTCACAAATGAGGAAGCCAAGGGTCAGGTGCAAGGGTGTAGGGTAGCCAAGGTCACTCAGCCAGTAAACAGAAATATCAAGATCTGAACTCTGGGCTGTCTTCACTAACTGATGCTGCCTGAGAAGGAGTTTAGGGTCTCAAAAGTGGAAGCCAGGATGACAGAACACCCCATTTACTTCACCTGGGCTCATAAGGAAGTGGAGACTATCCAGTAAGTGCTTACTAGGAATATTCATCCCTTGGCCACTGGTCTGGGTAGTTGGGTATTAGTTAGCACTGCTGGGATTAACCCCTCTCTAATCATTCAGGGAACATTAATTGAACACCTAATATGTGTCATTTTTGATTGGCCACACCCCCAACCCCCTCTCCCTGTCCCAGACCTCCTCCTACCCCATTGAGATAGGTACCAAATAGAGCTCTGGTTTCCTGGGCTGGGGTGGAGGCCTAGGCAGCTGGACAGATGGAACAAAGTGGGGTGTGGAGGTGAGAGCCCCCCTACAGCCTGCACAGTGCCCAGAGGCAGCTATAGCGGCAGCCCCAGATTTACAGCTGCCCTGGTGCTGGTGCCATAAAAGCAAACGATCCTTCTCTGTACTAATTTCTGTGTAATTAGATCTCTCCTGGCATGGAAAGTGGGGAGTGGGGGTAGCCAGGAGGGGAGGGTGCCAAGGACTCTCCACAGAGGTGGGAGGAGGGGCCGCCGGACACACATGGCTTCATGTGGGTCAGATTGGGCACATGGGTCTGTGTGCATTGTGACAGAGATGGGAAATGCAATGTCACACCCGTGGTAGGTAAAGAGGCAGATGGGTCCTAATGTGATAACACCTTTGTGCCTAGGATGGGGGAAGAGAAGCTCGCAATCATGTACAAAGATCCTGAAGCTAGAAGAATAACTCCGGCTAGTCCACATGCCCATGGAAGGTATTGAAATCCTTGGAGGAGCTGCACACAGATTTCCCCACAGGCAGCAAGACACCAAACAAAATTCCTCAGAGAGGCCTGAACAGCAAGGAATTCTTGCAGATGCATCGCATTTACATCCACATTCACAAAGCAGTATATACATTATAGCTACACATTTACCTGCATGACAGCAGATACACACCTCTCTTAATCAAATGCGGAAATTATAGCATCTGTACTAAATAGGAACTCAACAAATATTTGTCCCCTTCTCTGCCCCCACCCATTGCCTGCCCACCTCTTGCAGACAGAAAACTAAAGGACGAAAGAAGCCTTTTCTTTAAGTAAGGCTTTCTTCAAGATACTTGAAGATGGATCCCATGAAGCCAGAAAAAAAAAAAAAAAAAAGAGGAATTGCAGAAGAAATCAAGAGGAATGTGGAGCTGGTTAGAGAGTGAAAGATTCTGGAGTTCTGCCTTTCCTTAGGAAGAGCAAAGTCTCAGAGAGGAAAAGAATAGAGTTGTTATTTCTACCTCCCTCCCCCTACCACCTCCACCCCATGGTGACAAACAATGACTATGGGGTATGGCAGTTATGCCATTTGGAACAACACTTCTACCAGCTAAGTATAACTTCTGCGCTGGAGTGTGTTTGTGGAGGGGCCTCGGAGGGCCTCTTACCAGTCTCCCTCTTTTTTTTTTTTAAAGATTTTATTTATTTATTTGACAGAGACAGACACAGCGAGAGAGGGAACACAAGCAGGGGGAGTGGGAGAGGGAGAAGCAGGCTTCCCGCAGAGCAGGGAGCCCGATGCGGGGCTCGATCCCAGGACCCTGGGATCATGACCGGAGCTGAAGGCAAACGCTTAACGACTGAGCCACCCAGGCGCCCCACCAATCTCCCTCTTTAGCCTAAATTTCTGTCACAGTAAGCCTGCTAGGGAGTCAGCAGCTTCTGCTTCAATCCTTCTGCTGAAATGGAGCTCTTTACTTCATAAACAGTTTGCCCCATCGCTGGACTGCTGGAGGGATTGGGAGATCCTTTCGTGGAACTGAAATCCATCTTCTTTTTAATTTCAGAATATACCATTTTTAACTACCTGTCATATCTCCTTGAGTTATTCTAATGTTTTAAGACCAGTTCAATCAAAGCATTAATCGGCCCCCACAACAGCAATAACAATTAGATACCCATTGGAAAATCAGGAGATTTTGATCTCCACAGATGACTGTCATGTACTTATCTTAAGCCCTTGTTCTAATGGGTAATTCCTGATTAACCTGAGTAATGAAAATGTATCACAATAAAGAAAGATTTGTCATGCCTTGTTATCACTTCATAAGGCCATCCTTCTAGATACCTGCCATAACACCAGGATATTTCTGTCCCAATAAAACATGATCATGATGTGCTTGGCTAATAAAAAGGAAAAAAGCTGTGTATTAAAAATATGTTTAAAATGATTTGCATGAGTGATGTAAATATAAAGCACCACCATCATCATTGTCAAAATCATCCTCAGTTTATTTGCCTTTTGAAATCCCTGCTCGACCTTGGGGGTGGGAGTAGATAAAGGAAGAGGGAGGCAGGAAATTAGCATCTATTAAATGCCAGGCGCTGTGCTAAACACTCACAGTAGCCCTGTAAGATAGGTATTATTATGCCCTTATAGGTGAGGAAATTGGGCTCAAAGCAGTTAAGTCACTTGCCTGAGGTCATGCAGGGAGTCACCAGGGCATCAGGATTTTTAACCCAGGGACGTCTGATTCCAAAGCCCCTACTTCCCCCCCAACCCCAGACTGGTTAGTTTTGCTTGGATGCCAGCAGTACCCTACCGAGTGGACCTCGACTACTCTTGTGACACTAGTGAGGACGTATGCTGGGCTCGAAGACCTCACCCTTCCTTCCCAGACACCCAGACTCCCCGCAGGGGCCAGGAGTTCAGAGCCTGAACTTTGTGGCTTTTGTGCTGGTCACTTTTCTGCCTTAACCCGGGGGTGCCCACATATAATCACGGGTAGCACTAACATGCCCCATCACTACTGTACAGTGAGACATTCATAGACGCAGTGTCACACTCTACCCACCCCGGGACTCACACAGGCTGGCTTTACCTTCTCTTCTCCCAGGTGGTGGCGTGCATAGCCAGCAGGGGTCGCCGGCACACCAGGAATTACTACTTGCTGGGCCTGTCTCCTTCTGCCCTACAGGGTGGAAATGTTACTCCTCCTCCGCTCTTCTCCTAAAATCTCTGGCTAATCCCTCCCCTTCCCTGCTTTCCCTTCCTAGGCAACCCCCCAACCCCTGCCCCTCGCCCCGACCCTATAGGTCTCTAATGATGAGCTAAGTAGTTGCTCATTATGCAGCACCCTAATCTGCCCAATCCCAATCTGGACCAGGGACCAGGGATTCTGACTGTCGATCCTGCCTTAGGAATGGCCAGGGAGTTGGTAAGAAGCCTGGAGTGCCCAGCCTTCTGGTTCACCCTTGCCTGATTAGGACTTTCCCTCCTCTTGGGCCTCCCCACTACCCATTGCTTCTCAGCATCCTTCACTCCACCCTGTCTTGACCATTCTTTTATTGTCCCAGTGTTCACGTAAGCATTTGTCCCAGACATCCCCAGACCCCCAGGGTCCTTTAGCTCCCTCATCTTGGGAGGGCCTAAGAATGAAGGAGGAGGCAAATCTCTCGTGGAGTGATCTGTGGCCAGTGGTTTTGGATGAGAAATCATGGTTTGGGGAGGATATGGGAGGGACCCATGTACCCTGTCTTACAACAGAAAGAGGGCCAGGTGTCTGCTCCCCGCAGGAAAGGGGTCCAGACACAGGCAGTGAAGGCAGCTGTGGCCGCCTTCTGGGAGTGGCATCTCTCTGCTCTTTTCTGCCTCTCCCCTCCCCTGCTGTAGCAACAATGCCCCAGCTTTCCCAGGCCCCCACCTTCCAGCAGCCCCCTCCCCCAACTCCTGGAGCCTAGTGATTGGCGGCTGCCTGCTGCAGGGCCGGCTGGCTTTATAGCTTTGCGGCAGCTGGGGAGAAAGCAAGGCCAGAGACAGAAAAATGGAAACCAACCAAGAAATGGAGAACGATGAAAGAGTCAAAGAGAGGAAGATGGAAATAGAGGCAGAGGGACCTCAAGAATAACAGGCACTCTAAATCTAAATGATGAGAGGGAGAGACTGAAGCAGAGATGGACACAAAATCATAGAGATGCTGATAAAAGATGAAGAAAATGTGATAAGGATGGGGAAAAAGGGAGACAAAAAGCAGACAGAAAACGTCTGGATAAGTCCTGAGAGTAGCAATGTGCTGGGCTTTCCAGGTGGGCAGGTTTCTTGGTAGTATGTAGAGGGTGGGATGGGCATCTAGGGACTCCCAGAAATTCTATGATATCGAAGACACTCTCCAGCTTGCAGCTAATCCAGTTCTCCCCACACTTGTGCTCTCGTTCATCCGTTCTAGACTTTTCCATGGCCACAGTCTCCTGGAATTTTTAAAAATATTTTATTTATTTAAGAAAGAGAGAGAGAATAGAGGGAGAGGGAGAAGCAGACTCCCTGCTGAGCAGAGAGCCCAAGGTGGGGCTCCATCCCAGGACCCTGAGATCATAACCCGAGCCGAAGGCAGCTGCTTAACCGACTGAGCCACCCAGGCATCCCTGAAGTTTTAAGATTATTACAGAAATGTCCTCCTTAAGGATGACCCGTGACGTAGTGTGGAAGAATCTTGTACTATTTTCCACGAAATGGATGGGAAAACTGAGCTCTGACACCTGGGAGGGAGGGATTTGAATATTAGAGCTATCTTTTCATCGTCCACAGATTAGCTTATAAGGTTGTTGACCCTCTCGTGGCACTTCAGTTGGCGCATGCCACATTTACCTTATATTACAGTTATTCTTCTGTATATCGTTTTTGCTAATATATAAGCTCTTTAACAGCAAGATCTGTGTCTGCCCTTCTTTGTGGCTCCCACAGTGCCTTGTTCTTATTTATTGAGTGAACCAATGAATGGCCCCTGGAGATGTTTAAGCAGAGGTTGGATGACTACCAATGAGGGATGTAGTCCAGGGAATTTCTGTACCGAGTGAGAAGTTGGAAATATATCTCTAAGTGCCCTTTCAGCTTTGAGGGCCTATCAGTCTCCATATATGAACCTGAGTTTCTCTGTTTCTCCAAATATGCAGGGGTAAGACACAAAACAGAAACCCCCAAATTATAAAGTACCTACCGAGTGCCTGGCTCTGTGCAAGGCATTTTACACATTTGATCTCATATCATCATCACGATAACCTTTGTGGAGAGAGTTATCCGCATTTTGCAGATAAGGGCTCAGAGAAATGGAGTGTTTTGCTCCAGGTCACATGGTTAAGAAGTATGACAAATTAAATCTGGAGACCTCTAACACCTATTTAATTGCCACAACACCATGATTCCACCAATCTGGGAGATTTCCAGTTTTAGAAAAGCATGGGAGTTGAGAAATAGGGGAGACAGAGGAGGGAAGATATAGCTTCTAAATTTAGGGTTAGGAGAGGGATTCTGGATTCTAACCCTGGGGGAAAAAATCCACTTTCGTGAGTTAGAATAGGACATTTCTACTCTCACCTGATTATCAATAGACCTGGAGAAAGAAAAAAATATGAGGGACTGGGACTGGCAACCTGGAGATAGGGTACTAAGCACTGGGATCTCTTGCCCCAGGTTATGGCCTTGGTAGCATAGGGCAGAGCGGTGCATCCAGTATGCAGTCTTGGAAATTTCAGGCATGTATCTTCCTGCTAGGAGGGATGCTGGGATTCTAGGGGAGTCTAGGGATGTCCAGGCTGTGGGGGTCCCATTCTGGGGTGGGGCTTTGGTTAGCACTGTGAAGGAGAAATTTATTACACAGCTTTAAATTTGTAATTTTAAGTTTTCTATTAGCTACATTAAAAAAAGTAAAAAGAACCAGGTGAGGGTTGCCTGGCTGGCTCAGTTGGGAGAGGATGCAGCTCTTCATCTTGGGGTTGTAAGTTCGAGCCCTACGTTGGGCATAGAGATTCCTTAAAAATAAAATCTTAAAAAAAAAGAACCAGGTAAAAGTAACATTAACACCATATTTTATTTAACCCAATATATCCAAATTATTATCGTTTAAACAAGCAATCAATATAAAATTATTTTAAATTCTCTCTCTCGGGCGCCTGGGTGGCTCAGTTGGTTAAGCGACTGCCTTCGGCTCAGGTCATGATCCTGGAGTCCCTGGATCGAGTCCCGCATCGGGCTCCCTGCTCGGCGGGGAGTCTGCTTCTCCCTCTGACCCTCCCCCCTCTCATGTGCTTGCTCTCTCTCATTCTCTCTCTCTCAAATAAATAAATAAAAAATCTTTAAAAAAAAAAAATAAATAAATTCTCTCTCTCTCTCTCTCTCTTTTTTTTTTTTTGGTACGAAGTCTTGAAACTCCCAACATTTCAGTTTGGATTAGCCACAGTTCAAGCGTTCAGCAGTCACGGGGGCTGGTGGCTGGCACAGAGGACAGGGAGGCCTAGAGCGTGCCTCACGCCTGACCAGTCAGAAGCAGTAGGAATTCTTTGATGTCGGATCCAGGCATCTTGGTTCCTGCCCTTGATTTTTCTGACACCTTGACTCAGGAGTCCTTGTTTTTATGTGAGTCTGGAGACATATTCCCAATTCCCATGGGTCAGAATTGTGTATCTATTACAGGTTCTGTGAAGTCCAGCGGCACATTAAGCTCCAGCTGCAACACTTTCCTCAAGCTCCTCTTGCCAAGCCACCAGCGACCTCCAGGCTGCCAGTCCAGTGGTTTCCAGGAGTCGTTTCCTTGACCTCTCTGCTACCTCTGACCGATCCTTCCCAGTCTTCTCCGAGACTTCGAGTTCTCCAAACTTCCCTTTCATGTGGATGGTCACGTGGGTTCTGCCCTTGGCCCTCTTACCCTCTCACTCTACATGCGGGGACACCTGGCTGATCTTTCTTCACTCTCATCACCTTTACTTTCAAGGATCTTAAGTCTCTGTCTTCAGTTCCAAACTCTCTTGAGCTCCAGACTTACATTTATCTATCCAACCACCTACTGGATCTCTCTCTCCTTTGGAAGATCCCAAACACGTTGGAAATTCAACAAGTCAAAATTGCACCAGTCATATTTTCCCTCCATATATTTCTCCTTTTATACAATTTATTTGGTGAATGGCATTGTTGGTTATCTGGTCATTGAAATGAGAAACCGGGGATCAACCTGACTCCTTCTGTTCACTTCCCATTATCTAATTATCACCAAGTCCCATTAATTCTGCATCTTCAAGAATTCTGCCTCTTTTTCTCTTGACACTGCTTCAGTTCAGTGCTCACCATTTTTGCCTGGGTTATTACAATGGGTTCCTAACTGGTTTCTGTGGACTTTCATGATCTGTCAATAGAGTGTAAGCTTCATATGGGCAGGCATTCTTATGTTTTGTTCGTGCTGTTTCCCAGTGTCTAGAACAGCACCTGCCACATAGTAGGCACTCAATGAATATTTGTTGAGTGAACGTTTGAGTGTAGATCTCCCAGTCCAGGGACGCCTGGGTGGCTCAGTCGTTAAGCGTCTGCCTTCGGCTCAGGTCATGATCCCAGGGTCCTGGGATCGAGCCCTGCATCAGGCTCCCTGCTCTGCAGGAAGCCTGCTTCTCCCTCTCCCACTCCCCCTGCTTGTGTTCCCTCTCTCGCTGTGTCTCTCTCTGTCAAATAAATAAATAAAATCTTAAAAAAAAAAAAAAAGATCTCCCAGTCCATCTTTCCAGCCTCATTTCACAGTCTACGACCTTCACTCAGCAGCCCTACCTGAGTGTTTAAGCTTCTGAGCCAGTTATGTCTTTGCACATTCTGTTCCTTCTGTCTCTTTAAGATTGAGCTTCTACATCGTCACCCATGGTAAGCTTTGTCTCCCCCAGTCTTGGTTGATTATCCTTCCTCTGTGGGCCCAGAGCCTGCCGTGCCTATCTCTAAAGTAGTGCTTATCTTGCTTTCCTGTTTTTGTTGTTTTATGTTGACTAGAAGCTCTTCGAGGGCAGTTTTTGACTGTTTTTGACCGTTCCATCTCTACTCCCAGCATCTGACCCATAAAGAGCACTCCATAAAGTTCTCTGAATTAATGCATGACATGTCTCTGTCCCAAATGACATCACATTTTACTCTTTTAGGCTACACCGGGCACTTCAACAGTATTGGTGATGTTTTTCTAAAGCTGGTTAGTGAGTCCAATGACGTTCACTTTATTATTCTTCATCCCTTCTATGTGGACACATATATCCTTTTGTATGTACGAAATATTTTAGTAAAATAATTAAAAAATTTATTTTTGGAAGGACTGGCCCTATGTGCTGGTCTCAGTACTGGACTTCAGGAACCTGAGATGTACAAACACAGAACCTACCCTCAAGCTGCTTAGAGTCGAGAGAAGGAAGACTTGCAAGCATGCTGTGGTGTATTTTTGCCAAGGGCTGTATGTGGCACCTCAGGGGTAAAACTGAGAAAAGTCGAGTAGGAATTCATGGAGGAGGCGTCCCGTGAGTTGTGAAGAAAGCGTGCGCCCAGAGGCCTGCAAAAATGGTGGAGTGGTTGTGTGACACCGGAGTCCAGGGTTCCTTAGGGTAGGATGGGAAATGGAGAGGCAGGTTGGAGTGGGATGGTGGAGACCCTGACTGACATACTAAGTGATTTGCACTTCAGTTCCTGTAGGTCCCAGGCAGCCACTGAGGTTCTGTAAGTGGGGAGTGATGTTTGCATTCGTTCTCTTCCACCGACTGACACCCGGTTCCTATCTGCTGCTACTTGGTCTGACTTTTCCTTTCACACTAGTGCCGGGAGCCCATTCAGATCCAACGGTTTCTGCATGGATGCTGGGAGGCAGGGCAGAAGAAACAATCCATTCCGGAAGGGAAACAAGTAGAAAGGCCAAGTTGCCAAATACCACACAGAGAGTAGATGAGAATAACCCCTGTAATGCTCTGGAGGTGGGAAAGAACACCTATGCTGTATCCCTCAGAAGTGCTCTTAGCCCAGCAGCCGGGGTCAATGGCCTTGTGCAGCTACCCGTGTGGCTCCTAGGGGTGGGGGGCGGTGTGTGTGGCATGGCAGGGGCTGTGCGGTGGGGGCAGGGGCTCTGGGTCCGTTTCTGTCTCCCTTCCTCCCCTTTTGCACTAAGTGGGGCACCCTTCTGGCAGCCAGAATGTCTGGGTTCCAGATTCTTCCTTCCCCAACCTCCCCCAGACATAAATCACAAGTGATTTCATTAAACGCACCTCCTGCTGGGGATGTTGGCTCATAATTCCTCTCTGATTAACCCCCACTACCCCGGCAAGTTTATAGGCCAAGCGAGGGGAGGGGTAAGGGGGAGGGAAAAAGGAGGGATGGGGGGAATCCCAGGCGAGTGATAGATGCCTCTGTCAGCCCAGCTCGTATTTATTAATAGTCTTAATACGGGAAGCAATAAAGGAAGAGAGGGATTCTATTAATTAAATCATTGTTATAATTAACTTTCATTAAAGGAGGATCAATAAAGAGGAGTTGAGATGGAGAGAGGAGAGATCCATTATCTCTAATTTCCTTGGAAGGGATTCAGGGAACGAGATGGGGTTGCTAGGAGACAGCAACGGGAGGGAAGAAGGAAGGATGGAAGATGTCATCCAGGTGGGGCTGGAAGGGGGTGCATTGGGGGGATTTCAGGTGGGTGCAGAGAGGGATTGGTGCAGGTTGCCCGCCCAGAGGCCCTGAAGGGAAAGGAGGGTGGCTGCTAAGGGAGCTACTGGGATGGGGAACAAGGGGGCTGTAGGCACGGCTTGTGCTGGGCATTGCCGAGAGCCTTGGTGAGCACGCAGGTCCTTAATAAATGCTTTACGACGCCGTGTGTGTCTAGCCTGTGAAGCTGGTTAGAGTGGATGAATGTGTTTTTGTGACCGTGGAGTCAGAGGGTGCATACGTGTACTGAGATGGCAACAGAGGGAGAGGAGGAGGCAGGGATGGAAGGAATATCAAATAGGCTTTAGCGGTATGCGGTTTAGGGCATTTTTTACTAAGTGGCTCCTCAAGGGTGTGAACTCCTGACAGGAGTAATGCCCGTCTCTGGCCCATGGTACAGTGACGGCTGCTATGGGGGGGTGAAGGTCTGAGCAGTGGAAACTTCCCCTGCCTTCTGAGACATGCACCTGGGCCCAGAACTCTGGTTCCCACCCCAGGACTGAAATCCTGAGCAGGGCCCACGTTGACCCATCAATCTGCTGCCCCCGCTCCCACAACAGCAGTCTTCTCCAAGCCAGACCCCCACCCCCCAACCTGAGACAAAGCTCCCGCCCTCCTCCTCTGCCCACCAGGAGGCACAATGTGGAAATGCTGCGCAAGCACTGGTCCCACCAAGGCAGGGGGGAGTCCCCTCCCTCCCTCCCTCTCCCCTCCACTGTGGTCTAGGAGCCAGGTATCCGGACCTTCATTGCTCTAGTCACACCTCATGATAAGAACACATTTTATTAGAATTGTTATACATATCATATAAATATATTTGTTCAAACTACAGATTGAGGGAGGGATAAAGAGGGAAAGCTCTTATTGCTGTGGGGGAACCTGGAGAGGGAGGAAGGGGTGAGAAATGGGGACACCTGGGACCATCTGGTCCCCTCATCCCTCACAGAAGGCACAAATGCATTCTTTCTTTCCATGTGAGGACACTGGGGGAGGGAGGGCAGGGAAGGGCAGGAGATAGAGTACAGAAAACCTCAAAAATACAAAAGAAACCTCCAAACTTCATACCTAACGGTGTGGAAAAGGCCGGGGCGGGGTGCAGAAGGCAATGGGGTGGGGGGGGGGCAGAAGGAACCACTGAAGCTCAGAACTGAAAGACACCTGAAGAGGCCATGGTGTCCTCGCTGCTGCCTCGATGCAGGCCCCCGAGAAAACTCAGGTAAACCAACACAGACCCCGAATAAGAGGCGGTGGGGTGCCCCAGGAACTGGCTTTGGGGCAGCAGAGAGTACGTGTGAGTGTGAGTGTGTGTGTGTGTGCATGTGTATGGGTGTGTGTGTGGGTGTGTGGTGTCAGTGACAGAAGCAACCAGGGTGAGGAGGGGGTGATCCTATTCACCCTGGGGAAGGTCTCCTCCAGCCTGGTTCCTCCAAAACCGCTTTCAGGGGGTAAAGTCAGCCCCTGCGTGGACAAAAGAGCAAGGCGGGAGAGGATGAAGGTGAGAGCTTGGGATGAACATGGTTCAGGGAGCGGTTCTTAGGGAACAGAATATCACGGAGCCCAGGGTGGCAGAGAAGGCATGAGACCTAAGTGTACGTCTGTGCATGAGCGTGTGTCTGTGTGTAAGTGTATCTGGGCATGTCCTGGGGCCGGGGCGGGGGGTGAGATCACTCAAAGGTAAAGGGGTCCTGGGTGCTGAAAAAGAAGTGTCCATCCATGTGTTCCTCCAGGGCATCCTTATCACTCTCGGCTGGGAAGCGCTCCTTACAAATGGGGCACTCTTTCCACGGGGGGGTGGCAGGGCCCCCAGTGCTGGCCTCTGACAAGGGACCCACCGCAAAGCCACTGAAGGAGACAGAAGGAAAGGAGAGGGTCAGTGCGCTCCGATGCCCTCTTGCCTTGTGGACCTCAGGGAGAGGGACCCACGCACGCGGGCTCCCAGGTGCCCCTGTTCCTCACGCAGCTCCCTGGTGGCTCTCTCCCCACCTCGCTCATAGCACCTCTCTCCCCACACTACCGGAGCCTGGTTTCCTGGCTCTCCGTGTCCTCTCTTCTTCAGCGCCTGCTGTAGCGCACGGCCCATCCCCCAACCCCCTGCTCTCCTCCCTCCAGCTCCGTCTGCTGCCTAATGAGGCTGAAAATGAGTCTGACATCGTCCTTCATCTTCCTGCTCCAGCTGAGAAGGATGACAGCATCACCCCTCCCTGCCCTGAGCCCATCTCACATGGAGGCAAAGCCGGGGGCTAGATGATAAAATCTCTCTTCCCCCTGCCTTCCCCTCTTGACCTGCGAAAGGAAAGGGAAGGCCGAAGGGGCAATCTGATACCGGAACCCCCGCCCCTGCAGCTGCATCGCCCGAGGGTTTCCCGGCAGAGTCAGGGAAGAGGGTCAGGGAAGGGGGACATCTCAGGGCTGGCCAGATGGACGCTGGATCCCAGTCTTCTCTCTGATCCCATCCCTGGGGGCATCGGTCACCTCCCTTCCTCCCCAGATGGAGCTTAGGTACCTACCTGGTGGTTGGGGAAGGGAAAGGGGCAGGAGAGAGGGGATGCAGGGCAATTTGGGCTCCACGGAAGATGGTGCTAGAACAACACAGAAGCCAGTTAAAGGCAGGGCCTCTGAGTGCACAGTGCACTGATAAGATGGGGGCAGGAATTACCTGAAGGCACCTGGGATTCGGAGTGGTGGGTGACTTTCTGTGTCAACCATACCTATGTCTCCTTTTCTTGGCCAGGGCCAAGAAGGGGGAGCTTGGGCGAAGGGCATGGGGACCATTCACCCAGATGCCCTTTCCACTGGCATCCTCCCACCTCCCTCCTGGTCTCCCCCTTCTGCGCTCACCTGGCCACGTCATAGAAGGCATTGCCCAGCTCAGGAAGCAGCAGATTGGCCTCCTCACCCCCACTCTGAACAGCCGCCATGAGCACTGACTTCTCATCTTCGGCCTCCTGGGCACCAAAGAGATAGGTAGGGCTGGGTTTTGGGGTAGTGAGTGTCCCAAGACACGGGAGCAGCCCACTGGAGCAGGTAAGGGAAGAGCAGTCTAGGCCCAGAGAGTAGACAGTGGGCTGCAGTAGGAGTGAGGCAGGACAGGAGTTGTGATGGGGGCTGGTGGGTAAGAAGAGAAGTGTGGGGTGCAGGGGGTGGCAGCAGTGAGGCTATTGGGTTGGGGTGGATTTGGGGGTGTTGTCTGTTGGATGGCCTGGAAGAGAGGCTGGGCCTGCCTCCTCTCCAAGGGAAAAAGAGAGCCCTGTTGGGCTAAGACTTCCTGCTCCAGAGGCTGGGCCACTTGGGTATGGCCCTGGCCACCCCTTCCTCCCCGCATTGCTCACCGAGTCAGAGCTGCTGTCCTCAGCGCGCCCTGAGAGCTGGGGGGCAATGGGAGCCGGCTGGCTGATGACAACCAGGGGAGAAGCCTCTCGTGGCCCAGCAGGAGAGGAGCCGGAGTCTCCCCGCTCACACAGGCCATAGGGAGGGCGCCTCATGTCTTCCGGGGACTCATCCTCTGAGTCTGTCAGAGCCGCTGGGCAGCCTGTCGGTGAGGGAGAGGGCAGAGAAGGATGTGTCGTTAGAGGCTCGGCTGGGCTGGCTCCTTTGGATGAGGGATATGCTTAAACTGGACAGGGCCAGAGTCCGGCAAGGGAAAAGGCAAGACACAGAAGGTGGAGGCAGCTCCCAGAGCGGTCGCATGCAGCTCTCCCCAACAGGGAAACGGGGGGGCGGGGAAGCAGTGTCACAAGATTGGTGGTTACAGACTCAGCCCCGCAGCCGCCTCCTCGTCCTCTGTGGCAGCGCCCTCGCTCCACTTCTCGTCTGCCACCTTCTCCAGGCGGGCCTCCAGCTTTCTCATGTACTCCAGCAGTTCCTGGCGTTGGGAGCAGAGAGGCAGGAGAGGCTGGGAAGATGCCCAGCCCGCTGCCCTGCAGAGTCCTCCCTGGCACCCAAGACGAACTCCGAGCTCCTCAGGATCAGGTGCCTTCTCTAACGTGCGGGGCAGCTCAAAGTAGAGCCTCACTCTTCCCCCGCCAGGAGCCCTCCTTCACCCCCTACATCCCCCGCCCCTGCAGTCCTCTCCTGTCCTGTCAAGTCGGCCAGTGAGAGGAGCCATGGTCCCATTTTTAGCCTCTGGGCCCTCTTAGAGATAACAGTTTCTAAGCCAAGAGATGGCAAGAAGATACAAAGTTCCCAGCCCTCAAGTCCTCAATTCTGGCATCCAGGGAGCCTGAGTCATAGGTTCTCACCTGCTTCTCCTCCTGCAGCTGTTCCTTTTCCTTCTGGAGCACACGCAGGGCTGACCGCAGCTCTGTCAGTTCCCGCTTGCTCTCTGACAGCTGCACCTGAGGGAATGTGGAGCCTAGAATGTACCTCCAAGAACCCAGGCTCTGCGACCTGGACCCACCACCCTAGAACCATGTCTCTCTGTGCCTTTGTCCTTCTCTTGCCCCGACACACACGGGGGAAGCCCCAACGCTCTTCTTCCATGAGTCCCTTGTCCTGATCACAGGAGATAGTCGCCTGAGTCCCAGGCTCTGCTTCTCGAGTGTGGGCCTGGGTGACTGCCTCTGGGCTGGGGTGCAGAGGTCCTGGTGGTAGCAGGGGCACTCCATAACTGTCCTAAGTCACCCCTGAGAGGCCCAGGATATGTGTCTGGAGAACAGAAGGGGCCATCGTACGTTTCAAACTGATGAGCTGTGGGACAAGTGCAAGTAAGAGGCCACTCAACATGGAAGTGAGCAGCCAGCACTTCTGAACCCACACCCAAGACGGCAAGAAGGGACACTGCTGCTTCAGGAGGCCATGGGCCCGGACTCAGGGGCGGCTGCACGCCTCACCAGGCTCGAATCCTTTTCCCGGGCCAGTTCAGTCTTGAACACTTGGTTCTGGGTCTTCTCCTCCTGAACTGCCTTTTCCAGTCGAAGTATCTCTGCACTCAGCTTCAGGATCTTGTCTTTCTCAGCCTGCGACGTGGCCAAAAAGGCACATGGGAGGGGAAGGGTGAAGGAAAAGGGATGCCACTGACAACAGCTCCATCCCTCACTGTGTCCCTTCCTTTAGTTAAATGAGTATTTGGGGAACAATTTCCCCTTCTTGGCTTCCTCATTCCCTATACTTCTCACTGAAGGAAGGGACACGCCAGCAAGGTGCCTCGCTGATCAGGAATGGGCATTACTGATGGGGGCCGGTGCCTAGGGCAGGAAATGTTTCTTAATCAAGACGGTAACCAAGGAAGGTGCTACAAAGATCAGGACTGGGACACCCTGCTTAGAGACGACGGGTCATCTCTGGACAGTGAACTGTACCTCCCTCGGAGCCCCTCCCCATCCCTAAGTCCTCTAAGGTCCTCATCCCTTTCTGTCCTCTGAGGGGATCTGGCCACATGGGAGGTGGGGGCAGTGGCCGTGAGCTTGCCAGGTCCCCCCATCCCTCTACCTCCACACTCTGCAGCAGCCCCGCCCGCTCCTTGCTCCACTGGCTTTTTTCCTCCTTCAAGTGCAAGCTGAGCTCAGCCAGCCTGCCATTGACTCCAGCCACTTCCAGACGGCTGCGGTGGAGCTCGGCCATGGTGCGGTCCCTGGCTCCCGCTGCGCTGGCAAGCTCCTCCCCGAGAAGGGCGGCTTTCTGCTGGCTGGAGGCTGCAAGCTCCTGGGCTCCTCGAAGCTGCTCCCTCAGGGGCTCCAGCTCAGCCTCAGAAGACAGGAGATGGAGTTAGGGCTCCCAGTGAGTCACTCGTGAACCAGGCTCCCTGCTACCGACCACTGCATCAGGACTCCAGATTTGCACTGCTCGATCTTTAGCCTCGTCTTTTCCCCACTTTTCTATAGTGAGCCCTTGGAACTTTCTCTACTTCCTGTTGCCTAGGGGCTTCACTTACCACACGCTGCTGGGCCTGGCCTAGGGTGTCCTTCATCTGGGCCACCTTGTCCTTCAGTCGCTGGGCCTGAGCACCCTGTTCCTCCTGCCGGCCCTTCGCTTCCTGCAGCTCCAAATTTAAGCGATGGTTTTCTTGTTGTGCCATTTGGAGCTCAGCCTGATGGAGGTGGCGAATACGTAAGGAAAAGGGTATATGTAGTATTTGGGGTGGCTGGGGGTTGAACCACTGTGATGAGAGAGGTCATGGTTCTGCTTCCCAGATTTAACACAAACCCAAGCATTCAGCTCGTCAGCCGTTCTTGGGGTCTCAGCTCAAAGCCACTCAGTCCTGAACATCCGGTCTCCGGCTCCCAACATGAGGTACCAGCATCACAGCCTGGGCAGGGTCTTACACGAATCTAGGTATCCCATGTACCATTTCTGCTTCTCTCCTCTTCTTTTTATTTTTAAAAGATTTTATTTATTTATTTCAGAGAGAGAGAGAGAGAGCACGCGCACACACACACACATACAAGCACAAGTGGATGGGGGGGAGGGAGAAGCAGACTCCCCACTGAGCAGAGAGCCCAATGAGGGGCTCGATCCCAGGACCCCAGGACCATGACCTGAGCCAAAGGCAGACTCTCAACTGACTGAGCCACCCAGGCGCCCATCTGCTCTTCCTTTTAGATCAAAACTCAGTCTGGATGTCCCACAGGGCTCTCAAACTCAGCATATTCTACCTCCCACTCCACTCCTTTCCACTCTTATTTCCACCCATGGTACTAACTACTTCCCAAGTCACTCAGGCTGGATCCGTTGGTGCCATGCCTGCTTGGTTCTGTTCTTTCCTTAGCGACCCACAGAAAAGCCTTTGGCGTCTCCAACCTCCATCTTGTTCACAGCCATCTTCTCTTTTCCACTATCATTGCAACCATGTTAGCTCAGGCCCTGGTCATTTCTTACTTGGATTATTGAATAATCCCATAACTAGTTCATTTCCCACAAGGAGATCACATGAATCTTCTTTAAGTACATCTTAAGTGTGATCTACATTTAAGTACATCTCACCCCCCTGAAAATTACTGACGCCTCTCACTGCTTACAGAATAAAGACTAAACTCCAGGTCCTCTCCAATCTGACCTAGCCCTTACCTCAAACTCTTCACCCACACATTCAATTGCCCTGAGTGTTCTGGGGCTCTCAGCCTTTGCTCGCATCTTTCTCTGTTTCCAGAAGGGCCTCCCTCTCATCTCTGTCTACTTAAATTCTTCCTACTCCTCACTGCTAAGCAAATGGTTTTCAAATCATCTTCCACAAAAGCCTAGGGTTTGGAGGAAGCCATTTAGAGGTTCTGCAAATATGTGATTTAAGCTTCTTCTAAATTATTTAAAAAATATGAAAAAAAACCCCACACAGTCACAAGTTAACACAACAGTCTCAATCCACTGACATATGCTTCTAGGTTAATTCATTTTTGTGCAAACCTCAGGATCTTCTATTGAACTGAAAAGCAAACTGAGATGGCCAGGTGGATAGTTTAACAATGGCTGTCACTCTCACCTACTTGTGTGTGAGACTCAAAGTGTTCTCAGTACCGTACAACCAAAACACAATACAGAACTATATCAGCTGCTGAGGCTGACAGAGCAGTTATCTATAACCTCTGATTTCAAGGTGTGACATCCATCAGGATTACCTGATTACTTTTGTTACCTTGTAAGTCAACACTGAATATTTGAATTTATGAAAATTTATAGTAATAAAATATTGTTTTTATCTATTCAGTGAGGTTCCACACAAGATGTAAAACTTTACTGGGGGTGGGGAGGAAAGCTAAAAAAGTTGGAAAATACGAGGCTAGTTTATTCCGCCCTTTTGCTTTTTTTTTTTTTTTTTTTAAAGTAAGCTCTATGCTCAAAGTGGGGCTTGGACTCACGACCCTGAGATCAAGAGTCATACGCTCTGCCGACTGAGCCAGCCAGGCACTCCTATGCCCCCTTTTTATTTTTTAAAGATTTTATTTATTTGAGAGAGAGAGAGAGAGCATGTGCGGGGCGAGGGCAGAGGAAGAAGTAGACTCCCCGCCAAGCAGGGAGCCCGACATGGGGCTCGATCCAGGACTCCAGGATCATGACCTGAACTGAAGGCAGATGCTTAACTAACTGAGCCACCCAGGTGCCAGCTTTTTTAAAGGCCCTTTCTTTTTTTTCAAGATCTTATTTATTTATTTGACAGAGAGAGACACAGTGAGAGAGGGAACATAAGCAGGGGGTGTGGGAGAGGGAGAAGCAGGCTTCCTGATGAGCAGGGAACACAACGCGGGGCTCGATCCCAGGACCCTGGCAGACGTTTAACAACTGAGCCACCCAGGTGCCCCTAAAGGCCCTTTCTAATGACCCTAACAAGATGTGCTCTCACCCACCTCTATGAAGCATCATAACACATTTATTTATCTATCTATCTATCTATCTATCTATCTATCTATCTATTTATTTAAGTAGGCTCCTCGCTGGGCCTTGAACTCACAACCCTGAGATCAAGACCTGAGCTGAGATCAAGAGTCAGATGCTTAACCTACTGAGCCACCCAGGCGCCCCCACCAGAACACTTTATTATTCTTCCCTGGTGATGCTTACTTTGACTAATCCTGATTTGGGTATACATTTTATGCTTCCTACGAGAGTGCATACAATGTTCTCTTTACGTTTATATCCGCTTTGGTGCCTAGAACTCAAAACTTAATTAATAAACACTGGATGAACAATTCAGAAAGCGAACCAACTCTGAGCCCTTACCTCGCTTTGCTCCTTATCTGCTTGCGCTTCTTTCAGTTGCCCGAGGAGCTTCTCTTGTTCCCGAGTCAGGGCCTTCACTGTGTCTCTCACCCTGTGTGTGGGGAGATGGAACGTCAGATGACCTACTGGTCACCAGAGAAGAAATGAGGGGCTTGGACTTCTGTCTTGAGCTCTTCTACTGGTGCTCCTCTATGCCCAGACCTCCGTTTGCCTTTGGGATGTTCAAATCCCCAGACCAAGGTGATCCTCTTGTAAGCCCTGAGTACCCAAGATTCCTGATTCTAGAGAACAATCTAGAAATACAGTTTTTCTTTTCTCTTTATGTATCATTTTAAGGAATGTTCTGCTGGTGGCTTCCTAGTTGTTTTCGTTCCATCAAGAGACCAGAACTGAGTCTTTTTTTAGACAAGGGACAGCCGTGATTGATTATAAACTTTGGATCTAGATTAGAAGTTGGCAGACTTTTCTGTAAAGGGCCTGACAGTAAAAACTTTAGGTTCTGCAGGCCATGAGGATTCTGCGGCAACTACTCAACTCTGCCATTGTAGTGTGAAAGCAGCCCCAGACAACATGCACATGACTAGCATGGCTGTCCCAATAAAACTTTATTTATGAACACTGAAATCTGAATTTCATATCTTCCTTTTCATATCTCCTTTTATTTTTTTAGAAGATTTTATTTATTTATTTGTCAGAGAGAGAGAAAGCGAGCATGCGCACAAGCAGGGGGAGTAGCAGGCAGAGGGAGAAGCAGGTTCTCTGCTGAGTAAGAAGCCCGATCTGGGACTCGATCCCAGGACCCCGGGATCATGACCTGAGCCAAAGGCAGACACTTAACTTACGGAGCCACCCAGGAGTCCCTCTTCTTTTGATTTTAACCATTAATTAATTGTCAAAACCATTCTTACCTCACGGGCTGTACAAAAACAGGCGGCAAGGCTACATTTGGCACATGGGCCATAGTTTACTGACCCCTGGTCTAAACAGTCCCTAATCTTTTCCAGATGATCAGTCTCATCTCTTTTTTTTTTAAACCATTTTATTAATTTATTTGAGAGAGAGAGTTAGAGAACACAAGCAGGGGGAGCAGCAGAGGAAGAGGGAGAAGCAGGCTCCCCAATGATCAGGAAGCCTGATGTGGGGCTCGATCCCGGGACCCCGGGATCATGACCTGAGCCGAAGGCAGACATGTAACCGACTGAGCCACCCAGGTGCCCCTGATCCCTGTTTTTCTATTCTATGATTTAAAACCTAGACATTTAGTATCTCCCTAGGGCAAGACCAACATATTCTGCACTGAAGAAGCCTTAGGGAGTAACTCATGTTTTACTCTGGGCCTTGGATAATATGCCTCTTTCCTTTAAAAAATTTAAAAAATATATGTAAGATCTACCAGTGCTGAATGAAAGAGACTCAATTGTGTGATGTGATGAAAGAAACACCTAACGTGTTTCTCCTGGTGAAAATCTGAAGGACAGGCATGGGAAGTGGTCAATATTTGTGCTATTTGGTAGAAATAATAGTTGTCTGGTAGAAGAAAGAAATTCATTCTGTGCGGCTCCAGAGGTCTAAACCAAGACCAAGGGAGGAAAGTTATAGGAGGGAGTTATAGGAAGGACAGTTTCGTTCAATCCAAGAGATACAAAACTGACAGTTGTCTGATATTGAAAAAGGCTGCCTTCTGAAGTAGTGACCCTCTCAAATATCCTATATTCCTCCCAGTGCTAAAATTCTATGACTTACGCCTTTTTTCAGAGGAGAGATTCCATCACATTCTGGATCACCAGTTCGAACATTTCCTAACAGTGAGAATGAAGTCTAGTCTTCTTTTTCTTTTAAATTTATTTTTATTTTCTATTATTATTTTTTTTTTTTTTTAAAGATTTTATTTATTTATTTGACAGAGAGAGAGAGAACAAGAGCAGGAACACAAGCAGGGGGAGTGGGAGAGGGAGAAGCAGGCTTCCCGCCGAGCAGGGAGCCTGATGTGGGACTCGATCCCAGGACTCTGGGATCATGACCTGAGCCGAAGGCAGACGCTTAACGACTGAGCCACCCAGGCGCCCTTCTATTATTTTTTTAATATAGTTTTTTCTTTCTTTTTTTTTTTTTTTAAGATTTTTATTTGTTTATTTATTGAGAGAAAGAGTGCTCGCATATGTGTGTGCTCGCCCAAGCAGAGGCTGGTGGAGTGGAGGGTGGTGGTGGAGGGGCAGAGGGAGAACCTCAACCAGACTCCGGGCTGAGCGTGGAGCCTGACATGGGGTTTGATCTCACAACCCTGAGATCATGACCTGAGCTGAAACCAAGAGTTGGATGCTTAACCGATGGAGCCACCCAGGTGCCCTCCTTCTTTTTTTAAAAAGATTGTTAAGTAATCTCTACGCCCAACGAGGGGCTCAAACTCACAACCCTGAGATAAAGAGTCACCCACTCTACTGACTGAGCCAGCCAGGTGCCCCTCTAATCTTCTTTGCTGTGGTAAAGAATAGATAGAAAGATGGATTTCAGAAGAAAGATGGATTTCAGAATGAAATCCATCCTCTCTTGTGTTGACTGTTCTATCCATTCTCTTCTTCCAAATCCTCCACTCCCGGCTCCTGCGTAGCCTTTGCTGTACCATAAGTAGTAACTATGATGACTTCTGAAGGTGAGGAATACAGAACAGGCTCAGAAAAGACGGAAGAGCTAGGCAGGAAAAGATTTCCCCAGTAAGCGGGATAATCACATGAGACAGCAGGTTCACCTGCCTGAAATGAGAGGCTGGAGTTTGGGGTGACAGGAAATGAAAGGAAGTAACGGGGGCAGAGGAGGTCCTCTCACCTGTCCAGCTCCACCTCCTTTGTCAGCACCTTCTCACTGATGGTCTGGATGTCATCTTCCAGCTCCAGGATGCGTGCCACATGGTCTCCCTGTTGCTGGCTCAGGATGTCCCTCTCTTCTATGAGCTCCCCGTGGGACCGGGAAAGCCCCTGGAATTAAGGTTACCCCAGAATAATGAAGTTGAGACTCATCTCTCAAACAACAGAACAAGAGCTTAGGAGGAGCATATCAGAATTTGACTGTTATCAACCCCCCACCACCCTGTCACCTTCCTTGAGAAAGAAACTGCAAGGGAACATTCTCTGGCTGGTGAATATGGCCACCTCCACCCTACCTCAGCACTCCTGCGTGCAAAGAACTGAGTCTTATTACTTTATGTTTGCAATGTGTCTCCTGTCATCTCAAGCTTAATCCCACTCGTTACTCCCTAAAGCTATTTTTTGATGCCAGAACCATCTTAAAAGCCCGCTAATGTCTCTCCTTTTCCATCTTCACTGGGTTAGATTTTGGACTCCGGGTGAGCAGCCAGGCCCCGTCCCCAGCCTGGCCCAACTCCCACCTTGTACTGCTCCGTCAGCTCCGCGTGCTCCTGCCTGGCAGTGGCCAGAGCCGTCTCGAGATCCTGTACTTGACTCCTCAGCTCTGTCACCTGTCCCTCCAGCTGCAGCTTCAGCTGCATCAGGTCATTCCTCTCCTGCTGGCTCTCGTCCAGCTGGTTCTGCAGGAGGGAGGATAAAAAGGGGGTTTGCGCTTGTGACAGCCCCGTCCCCACCACTCTGCAGATGCATTCGGGGCTGGGAAGTTGCATCAGTACAAGCTATAAAGAGGTGAGGAAGGGGAGGCTTGGGGTGTTACTGAATCCTGCCCACCACCAGTCAGACACACCAGCTCCCGACCCCCTCGGAAGGAGTCTCTCTCAATCCACGCAGACAAAAGGGATGGCTCCCTGAATTTTACCTTATCTATTCTGGAACCAGACAGATGTAGGTTTACAATTTCTACTAGCTATGGCACTTTGAATGAGTTCCTTAACTTCTCTGAGTCTTTGTCCTCATTTGTAAAGTGATCTCTTAGTGTAGATTGTTGAAAGGTAATTGTAGTAAGTATAACGAATGTAAAAACAGAACATGGAAGACATCCAGATGGCCAAAACACACATGAAAAGATGCTCAACATCACTCGTCATCAGGGAATGCAAATCAAAACCATGATGAGATACCACCTCACACCTGTCAGAATGGCTAAAATCAAAAACACAAGAAACAACAAGTGTTGACGAGGATGTGGACAAAAACGAACTCTCTTGCACTGCTGGTGGGAGTATAAGCTGGTGCAGCCACTCTGGAAAATGGAGGTTTCTCAAAAGTTAAAAATAGAACTACTCTAGGGGCGCCTGGGTGGCTCAGTTGTTGAGCGTCTGCCTTCGGCTCAGGTCATGATCCCAGGGTCCTGGGATCGAGCCCCGCATCGGGCTCTCTGCTCGGCGGGAAGCCTGCTTCTCCCTCTCCCACTCCCCCTGCTTGTGTTCCCTCTCTAGCTGTCTCTCTCTCTGTCAAATAAATAAATAAAATCTTTAAAAAAAAAAAAAATAGAACTACTCTATGATGCAGTAATCGCACTCCTAGGTATTTACCCAAAAAGTATGAAAACACTAATTCAAAGGGATACATGCACCCCTAAGTTTATAGCAGCATTATTTACAATAGCTAAACTATGAAAGCAGCTCAAGTGTCCATCGACTGATGAATGGATAATGAAGATGTGGTGTGTGTGTGTGTATGTATATACACACACATACACAATACTCTCGGCCTTAAGAAAGACTGAGGTCTTGCCATTTGCAATGACATGGATGGAGCTGGGGAGTGTAATGCTAAGTGAAGTACGTCAGTCAGAGAAAGACAAATACCATATGATGTCACTCATATGTGGAATTTAAGAAACAAAACAAACGAGCCTAGTGAAAAAAATAAAAGAGAGAGAAAGAAACAAACCAAGAAACAGACTCTTTATAGTTAACTACAGAGAATAAACTGCTGGTTACCAGAGGGGAAGTGGGTGGGGGTGGGTGAAATAGGTGATGGGGATTAAGAGCACACTTATCATAATGAGCACTGAGCAATATATGGAACTGCTGAATCACTGTATTGTACACTATTGACACCTGAAACTAATATAACACTGCATGTTAACTACACTGGAATTAGAATTAAAAAAACAGAATATGGGGTAGGAGCTCACACATCTGACTTATGCAAGATATAAACATCTTCTTCCTATTCTTGTGTTGATTCCATGTGTTTAGAGGGTTCTAGAAAGCAAGAATTTACTTCAGTCACAGACAAGCAACTCATTCTCACCTCCTGAGCCTTCCTCAAGTCTGTCCTCTTATCTAGGGAGTGTCCTTCCTCCCCACCTGTCCCTGTCCCTTCTCTTCCTTCAGGAAGTCCTTGCCAACATCTACCCTCATTCTCTAATTCTTCTCAGTTTGGTCTATTTGGTCCAATGGGAAAAGAATATAAGCCACATATATAGTTTTTAAATTTTCCAGTAGATACTTCAAAAAAGTAACAAGAAACAGGTGAAATTCATTTTAATGATATTTTGTCTAACCCAGTCTATCCAAAATATTGTCATTTCAACATGCAATCAATATATAGAAAATTATTAAGCTCTTTTACTTTTTTAAATACTAAGTCTCCAAAATCCTTTGTGTATTTTACATCTCAATTTGGACCAGTCACATTTCAAGTGCCCAAGAGCCTCTGATACTGTCTGGGGCCCTACTATCTGCTCTCATTCCTCACCTGTCCTGGACGTGGGTCTCATCCTCCTCTTCCTCTGAACATTCCTTCCTTGGAGTGGCCTCCCTCCACCCTTTAGATCTTCCTCTAGGGCCTAGGACAGGATGTAGCACTTGGGAGGAATGCTCGAAAAGTACTCATGTAATCTGAGTGACAGTGGCCTGTAGGCGGCTTGCTTTCCTGCCCTACATGTTTGTGTCTACGTTAGAATGAGACTTTCTTAACGACAAGATTGTGTAACTCCCAGTGAGGTCTTCGGTTGAGGTCACAGCCCAGGGGAGGGTAAAGCAAGGGGTCCCTTGCCATGCTGCCCGCCCACTCCCCTGCCCAGAAGCAGCTCTGTTGCTCTATTCTCACCTGCAGCACGGTGGCCTTGGGGACAACAAGCAGGATGTCAGAGCCACCATCAGTCTCCTCCATGGTCACCAGTTCATCCATGGGCCTTGGCTCTCGGAACTGGAAAGGGGGGCTCTGCCCACACACCCGGCCCTGGCGGTTCACATATCGGAACTGGTAGAGCTGGGCTCCAGGTTTGGGCAGGTAGCTGGCTGTGGGAAGAAGAATGAACCCAGGACCCGAATGTGATCCCAGGCCCTCAAGTGCTTGACAGGTCTCCCTTCCCCTGGATGCGTCTTATCACCTACTGCCCTTGGCTCCGGCCTCTTGTTCCCTGTTCCATCTACTGTTTTCTTTCCACCTCCCACAGGCTATTTCCATTCCCTGGGGTACTCTTGTCCCTCCTTTCTGCCTAGGCCTATCCTTCCTCTCTTTCCCAAACCTACCTTCCATAATAATAATAATAATAATAATAATAATGCTAGTTACCACTTACTGAGTGCCCACCCTGTACCAGGCATGATGCTAACCCTCTACCCGTATCACTTTAAACCTCATATTGTACCTATAAGCCATGCATCCCCTTTTACTGTTAAGATAATAGACACAGAGAGATTAAGTAATTTGTCCAAGGTCAAACAGCTTGTAAGTATTAGAGTTGAGATTTGAACCCAGGTCTTTTGGAATCTCACGACCACCTTCTCATTCTATGACACCACCTTTCCCTCTTCCCTACCCCTCGAGGAAGAGGACTTCCTCTTTTTTTTTTGTTTTGGTAGGAGGCAGGATTAGTGGCCCTCTACAGTTCCTTCCATCTCTAAGTCCCTGATTCTATAATAATCCCATGATTCTATGTCTGTTGAGCCCTGTTGGATATAGTTCTTATTTTATTTATTTGCACTTATTTTTCTTTGTCGTCTGTGCCTTTTGTTTCTGAGCCCACTATCCTCCTCTAAACCTCTATCCCCCGGCTCTGCCGTCTTGGACCTTCCATCCTCCCTCGTACCTTGGAACTGGACGCTGGCGTGGACAGGGGAGCCATCAGCCGCACTTTCAGGCACCGAAGACCATACAAACGTGTGGTAATCCCGAACACAGGCAGCCTCCACCTGTGAAGGCCCATGGTGGGAGCGGGGAGGGGTATGGTGATGCAACTATAAGCTATGGATGGCAGAAAGGGCTGAGGGACTGAACGGGGGACAGGAAGCTGTTACAGGGGCAAGGATGATGAGAGACAGGGAATGTGGAGGGATACTTGTGACAGGAGAGAGCAAGGTTAAGATGGGGAGAAGATGAGCTCTGCTTATACCGATGGCCTCTGTTATTTGTGACATCTTTTCCCTTCTTTTCTATCAACATGAGGTTGAGAATCCAAGGACTAAGTCATTCCCCTTATTCCAACCAACCCATGACCCATAAATATGAGCCAAAAGGGGGCTCAGGGATACCTTGAAGATGCCAATCCAGTCGCTGGCACTGGGCACGGTGCCTGGGGGAAGGGTATAGTGACATTCCACCTTGGTGTTGGGGATGTAGGTCCGGGCTACATTCAGAAAGTTGACTCCACCTCGGGAAGGTGCCCGGCTTAGTGATGATTCTTCCATCCTGCCCTCAAGATATCTGCCCTCCTATGAAATAAAGGGTTAATATCCTATAAATCTCTCCAATCCATCTCTTCTTCGCTCCAACTCCATTCCCACCCACTCACAGCTCCTGTCACTACACCTGGAGGTGAAGGCATATCTCGTTTCCAGCCCCTGCGGGTTATAGGACCCTTTGGAGGTATAATTTTTAGTCTCCAGAACACAGGTCTGGCCTTCTGAGTCAGTCCCCATCCTGTCTCACACTGTACCTGTTCTGAGTCAAAGACTCTTCCTAGAGTTAACATCTCTCTCATTTCTGCTCCCTTTTCACAGCCTCATTGACCAAGTCTCAGCATCCCAGGCTCTGCCCTCTGAGTCCCTCTTTTTCCACCTCTTAACATCTTGAGCATTCCAAATTCTTCAGCCTCCACCTCCTCATCCCACCCCCATATCTTTTGGCTCTTGGATTCAAAATCCAACTGAGGTGTGGGGCACCCTCCTTCTGAGCGTGTCTCCTTGCCCACTCCAACTGTACCCAGGATGACTTATGACACCTGAAAACAGCACCTAATCTCTGAAAGTAATGACTGAGCCTTCAGAGTTGGAAAGGGTGGGGAGACCAACAGCTCAATCCTCAGGCCCATGAGGTCTCAGTTCTCTCCTCTCTCAGAGCTGTCCACCCCCATGAGTTTTAAAAAAAGCTTCTGCTCTCATTCAAGAGACAAAGGGAAAGGGAGGATATAGGGAAAGACAGGTTTTGTCTCTCCATTTCATTACTCCAGGAAGTCAAGAATTCTGGAGGCGGCTGCTTCAAGGGTGGAGTGAAACACTCAGCAGGAACGTGGTGGTGTGGGGAGATGGAATGTGGGAGCCTGGAGCCAGGAAAGCCCCACCCCTGGGTAGGGGATAGACTGGAAGGTGGGAAGTAAGGGGCCCTGAGAAGGGGAAATATATATATGATGTTGAGAGAAGGGAGAGATAATTCAAACAGAACCTAACATTCTTTTCTTCAGATCTTGCCAGAAGCAGAACTAGAATTCTACTGGTTTGACTATGGTAACCCAGTTCTAGTATTTTCCTTTCCATTTGCTCTCTGCCCCCTTTGGCCTCGATTCCAAGTGCCTGGATGGGGAGCTGGAGGCATGCTGTAAGATGGGACTGAGAGGAAGAGGTGTTCCAAGTTAGGTGGGCACTATGGGGATGGGGTAAGGAACAACAACAATAATCAACAGAACTCCTCAGCCTAAGGCTGTGAGATGGCTCTCGTCATCACTCCGCTCCAGCCCACTAATCTTCATCCTAGGTCAACTGCAGAGGACGGCGTCCAATCAGCCATCACTAGTCATGTGCACACCCCTAAACATCACAAACCCACGCCAGGCTAAAGTCTGGGGCTAGGAACTTAAAAAAAAAAAAAAACAACCAGAAATTCAGTAGAGAAGGAAAAGTGTGCTAGCTCTCCAAAAAGAAGCAAATTCTCCCTCCAAAATAAGGACTGGATTCAGGACAAGAGGTTTCTTTGGGGTTTCATCTCTGAAAAATCCCTAGTTAAAACTAGTCCATGTTTTCTCCAAATACAATTCTTCTCGCTTTCTAAGTAGGGATGAGTTGTCTCCAAAGATCTAAGCCTGGGGAACCCCAAATATGCCCCACAAAGAAAATCCATAACAGCTGGAAACATTCACCAAACCTGAAACAAAGCTCTGGGCACTTAAAGTGTATGAGTGTAGCTAGACTCAAGTGTTCGAGGGGGGAGGGGAAGAGTCCCAATCCCCCAACTCTGTAGGGCTCTAGAGTTCCTTAACATTCTACCACTTGGAAGGTTTTCCCCCCCCCAGGGATTTAGCGTAGTAAAGGCCTTTGGATTGGGACGGGAGGGTAAGGAGAAAGGGAAGGTTTGTGAGGGTCAAGTCTTCCCTGGGAGAGAATGAGTAAATATTTCAGCTTCTCCCAACTACTTTAAGCGTAACAAGCTTTTAGAGAAGGACTGAGGGGAAGGTGAGAAAAGTGAGGGGGCAGCCTCCTGATCCAGGCCCCCTTGAGACCCAGAACTCTTAAAAACAGTAGGGGTGGCTTCTTCAGTACGGAAAGTATTAAAACCCAAACGCTCCCGCATCTCCCTTCTACAGTTCCCTTAGATTATCCTTTCACAGACTGGAAAGTGCGGTGACCCCCGCATCAGATCGCCCCCAAATTAGGCCAAGTTTCTTACCCCACACACGGATCAGCTGTTCCCTCACCTTCCACCAACAACAAAAACAGCACTCCGACTCCTGGAGGGGAGGGAGAAGAGTGGACGTGAGGGCTTCTGGGGTTTGTGGTTTCTCCGCCCTCTTTGGTCGGGGGGCCGGCTTGGATCTGGGACTACACATCCCAGGAAGCTGTGCGTGAGGAGGGCGGAGCAGAGGGCGGCCGTGGCGGCTGCCTCCTCGCGGCATCTTGGGAGGCGTAGTTCTCACTTCAATGATTGTAAACGAGGGTGTGGCCACCAAAGGACTTCACGGCCCATGATTCCTTAGGAGGGGGCCGGCTGTATTAGTGGTGACTGCTGGTTTGTAACGTGCGTGGTGGGTGGGACGGTGGGGAGGAGTTAGGGCCCTAACGCCTCCTGCGTAATCCCTTATGGGGTTGTTGAGCGTGTTGCGTTGCATCCTCTCGTTTGCTTTTCACAAGAGGCTGTGGGGTAGCTAGCGTTGTTATCCACACTTTACAGTTGAAGACGCTAAAGCCCAGAATGTTTAAGGAACCGGGCTAAAAGTATCAAAGCTATGTGATGGTAGATCTCCCGTGCTGCACGACTCCCAAGGGCTGTGCTCTTGCCACTACATCACAGCTACCGACTATTTAGGGACGGGAAACTACAGGCTGTGGTAGCAGTTTCTTCTTTGCTTCCACCTCAGGGACAGGCGCTGTAAAAACTGTGTTGTGCACCACTGTTTTTTTTCCCCCAACTCGAAGGTTTCAGTGCCAGGGGCTGCCAATACACACCTGGACTGGGCTCTCCTAGAGTGGCCTCTAGGTCTAGGAAGAGGACCCATCGCTTGAAGTGGTGGTGGTGGTGACGGGGAGGTGAAGAAAGAATGAGGTTGAAAGGGGAGACTGACATAATTCAGGACTGGTCAGAACTCACAAACAAGCCACGTAGAGGGGCTGGTTTGCCCAAGCCTTTTAACTGGCTTAAATGAATTAGGATAACAATACATGTTATTGCTCCTGTTTTTATTTAGGAGAGGTGAAAGATTCACACTTCTCCCACAACTTAAGTCAAGTTAAAGACTTGGGCATCCTCCTGCCTCCCCCTTCCTGGACCCTCCAAGACCCTCCAGGTAGTCTGAGGCATTCAAAATGATCTCTCTCCCTGTCTCTGTATTAAGGGATTACAGTCTTAGGATTGATTTGCTTTTCCTGGGTGCCTGCTTTAATTCTCTGCTTACTAAATTATGGAGCCTCTGCCTTTTCCAAGTTTTTTGGTAGTATTTTGCTTTTATGACTGAATAGGGTGTCTGGTGCCTGCCCTTGGGTGCCTTTCATCTGAAGATCTCCAAGCACTTAACAATAAGTCACTGGGCTTCACAAACATTAAGGTGACATGTCTGTGTCATTAGTCAGGATTTATGAGTTAGGGATTAAGCTGCTGGATGAGGAGCTGACTCAAGGTCCTGGGGTGGGTTAAGAGCGGGGCCTGTTCAGCGACCCAGGTCCCATGTGTTCTGGGTTTTTGTCTTCCACCCAGAAAAAAGGCTTGGAAGAAAATTCAGCCTCAGCTGGAGCTAATAATAATAATAATAATAATAATAATAATAATAACATTTTCCATTTTTTAGGTTCTTACAATGTGTTTATGCTAGAAATTTTTCCATTTAATATGGCAGGCTTATATAGTAGGTCCTATTATTATCCCCAATTTACATACGATGAAGATTGAGGCACAATTAAAGTGACTTACCTGGCATCATCTAACTAGTAAGTGGTAGAATCAGGATTCAAGCATAAGAAGTCAGTATACTAGGCTCCCACCACAGAAACTGCTGGTATGTGATACTAACTCCCATAGTTCTAAGAAACAGTGCTATTAATTAATCAAGGGACAAACGTTCACTGAGCATTTATGTGCAAGGCACAGGTGACGTGAAACATTCATTCAACAAATATATGTGCGAGGTACTATGCTAGGTATTCAATAAATTTTGTTGAAAGAATGAACATAAAGGGACACCTGGGTGGTCCAATTGGCTAAGCGTGGGACTCTTGGTTTCTGCTCAGGTCGTGAACTCAGGGTCCTGAGATTGAGCCCCACATTGAACTCCGCAAGTGGGGAGTCTGTTTGAGATTCTCTCCTTCTCCCTTCCCCTCTGCCCCTCCCCCGGCGTGCTCTCTCTCAAATAAATAAAAAAATCTTTAAAAATTTTTAAAAAATGAATGAATGAATATAAAATACAGATATTTGAAGGATGGATTGGATTTGGATAGTTTGGCAGAACAAGGTGTGGGAAGGCAAAGCTTATTCCAGCCTGAAGCAAAGATTCAGAAGTGGGAATTTATAATGTTTACTGGAGCCTAGGAGGTCATATAAGAACAGCATATAAATTTCAGCTTTAAAAAAAAAAAAAACTCAGATTATTAGTAATGACTGCCTGAAATGTGTTGAGAAGGATTCTGAGGAAAGAGTGCTGGGATTAATTAGTAGTATCTATCATGTACCCTAGAAGGAAGATGGCAGTTGTAATAGATTGACTTGTTGTTTGAAATTATTTACTTTCTCCTTCCCTGCCCATTGCTATGTGACTTGAAGTATCTCCTGCAGATGGAGTATATATGTCTCATTTCATTGACTTTGACCTTGATCATGTTTCATATTTTGGCTGATGGGATGTGAACAAATGCCATGTTTGCACATGTGAGTTTCCACTTTCTTGTTCTTCTCTGCCACTAGACTGGGTATATTCCACATGAGAAACGCTCCTTCTGCTTGGGTCCTGAAATGGGAAGACCTATGGAGCAGAGCTGTAGCCTGCCCACAGCCTGCATATACATAAGTCAGAAATAAATCTTCGTTGCTGTAAGCCACTGAGATTTTAGGATTGGTTGTTCGTGCAGCAAAGCTGACCAATAGTCATACCTGTGTAATGGTATCAAGTTTGAAAGGTAAGTTTAAGCCAGAGTGTGGAGAATCTTGAATGCCAGGTGAGGCAGAGACTCCTGTGTATTTATCAGAATCTCTTTCTTTTTCTTGGACACATAGCTGGACCACATTTTTCAGTTTCCTTTTAAGTAATATGTTCTGTTTCCAGGCTTGACCTATGAAGCCTCCCAAGGGAGATCCTTCATGTTGTTTTCTTTGTGGTTTGATGAATATGACCTTAAGCACAGTGACCTTGAAGACCAAATGTTAAAGATGATAGGGCCACAGGTTGGAAGGAACCTAGTTCCTGAATCACCACTTGGCAGAGAACTGCCTGCTATAATTAGGAGCACGCGTTTTGGACTTCACTTGACCAATAAATCAATTTCTATTCGTTACAACACTAAAATTTTGGGCTTTATGTTTTATAGTTATATAAAATACTATAAAATAATATATAACTAAAATAATATATAACTATATAGTTATATTTAATGTTTTCCCAACCAATACATCAGGTTAAAAAGTTTGGATTTGATTCCCATCAGGAACAGGAAGTTTAGTTGCTGATGATTTTTTTTTTTTAAATAGTAGTATTCTTTTTTTTTTTTTTAAGATTTTATTTATTTATTTGACAGAGAGAGACACAGCGAGAGAGGGAACACAAGCAGGGGGAATGGGAGAGGGAGAAGCAGGCTCCCCACTTAGCACAGAGCCCGATGCGGGGCTCGACCCCAGGACCCTGGGATCATGACCTGAGCCGAAGGCAGACGCTTAACGACTGAGCCACCCAGGCGCCCTAAAAGATTTTAATTAATGAATTAATTTGAGAGAGAGGGAGAGCACGCGAGCAGGGGGAGGAGCAGAAAGAGAGACAGAATCTCAAGCAGGCTCTGCACCAAGAGACTAGCTGGACATGGGGCTGATCTCACAACCCTGAGATCAAGATCTAAGCTGAAATCAAGAGTCTGATGCTTAACTGACTGAGCCACCAAGCGTCCCCCGATGCTTTTTTAAATAAGTAATACTGTGAGGGCGCCTGGGTGGCTCAGTTGGTTAAGCGACTGCCTTCGGCTCAGGTCATGATCCTGGAGTCCCTGGATCGAGTCCCGCATCGGGCTCCCTGCTCGGCAGGGAGCCTGCTTCTCCCTCTGACCCTCCCCCCTCTCATGTGCTCTGTCTCTCTCATTCTCTCTGTCTCAAATAAATAAATAAAATATTTAAAAAAAAATAAAAAAAAAAAATAAGTAATACTGTGAAGACCAGTGGAAGTGACAGTCACAGGATTGAAGAATACTTTCTGAGTGAGGTTGTTGAGCTCTTGGGACTGTCGGTGTTGTCAGAATACAGGGCAACTCCTGACTGGGGCTGGGGTTAGATTGACATGACGTTGAAAGTCTCTCCAGAGGCTATGGAAGAAGCTGCTGCAAAATGAATTCTATCTTCCTGAAGATTAAAGTCTCTTTTCTGTTTTTGTAGAAGTCCCATCTCTTCAGTATTGCTCCATCTAGCCCAGTGCCCGGTACGTAATAAATGTTGAATGGAAGCTGGTTCTGGACTCTTGGAAGGCTTTGAGGAGCTACCTCTAGCTGAGGGCTGGCAATGTGGAGAGGGCTCTTTCGCGCACAGAATCATTACAACCACCATGCAATTTTACAAATGAAGAAGCTGAAACTCTAAGAGTAACTTGCTCAAGGTCTCTTGGAAAAATTTTATTCTGAAACCTGTACCTTTTCCAATATAACAGGATGCTTTCTCAGAAAATCATAATGGCCAGTATTTACTGAGTGCCTGCCATGGGCCAGGCTCTCTGCTGGTGCTTTACAAACACACCGAAGCAGCTGGTGTATCAGATATTGTAGGCTGTTACTAGTGTTTCCAAACTGCGGACTCTGTGGGAAGTAGGTGTCAGAGTTGGAGTCGGCTCGGGCTGCCATATCAAAATATCATAGGCTGGGTGGCACAAACAACAGGAATTTATTTCTCACATTTCTAGATGTTGGGGAGGGAATTCCAAGATCAAGGTGCTGGCTGATTCGGTTCCTGATGAGGACTCTCTTCCTGGCTTGTGGACAGCTGATTTCTCATGGTGTCCTTGCATGGAGGACGGTGAGAAAAAGCAACATCCCTGGTCTCTACTTGTAAGGGCACCAACTCCATCAAGAGGGCCCCATCATCAAACCTCATCTAACCCTAATTACCTCCCAGAAGCCCATCTCCAGATCTCATCACATTGTGCTTTAGAGCTTCAACGTATGGATTTTGGGTGGACACAAACATTCAGTCCATAACAGTAAAGAAAACATTAACATAATTTTAGGGCAAAGTCTGATTCTCTTGGACTTTTCTTTAGGGCCCCTATCCCATTTTCTTTTGTCTCCTTAGTTCTTTGGCTCCATTTTCCTTAGACTGGGTGGAAGGTGCTTTAGGGTTCTCATAATACTCAGGTCCTGCAGCTCCTGCTTCACCCCATGCACCCACAGACGTACCCTAATCTCACAGTGTTCAGATCTCCTTGGTCCTTCCTCTATTAGTAGGTAGCAAGATACGGCTCTGAGTACTCATCCATCTATGTATTCAACAGATTTAAAAAAAAATCTGTTTCTATTTTTAATTTTTATTTATTTTTAAAATAGGCTCCACACCCAATGTGGGGCTTGAACTCATGACCCTGAGATCAGGAGTCACATGCTCTACCGACTGAGCCAGTCAGGCACCTGTATTCAACAGATTTTTTTTTAAAAAGATTTTATTTATTTATTTATTTATTTATTTATTTATTTATTTATTTGACAGAGACACAGCGAGAGAGGGAACACAAACAGGGGGAGTGGGAGAGGGAGAAGCAGGCCTCCCGCAGAGCAGGGAGCCCGATGTGGGGCTCGATCCCAGGACTCCGGGATCATGACCTGAGCTGAAGGCAGATGCTTAATGACCGAGCCACCCAGGCACCCCTCAACAGATTTTTTAATAAGCATTATGTGTCACCTGTTGGAATAATAGCCGACACTTGTAGCCCTCTGGTGTCAAAGGCCTTTTACATTCTTGGATTCCTCTGATCCTGGCAACCAATACTATGAAGTGGGTCATGTTATTACTATGCCATTTTTATCATTGAAGAAGCCAAGTTTCAGAAATATTAAATAACTTGTCTAAAGTCACACAGCTAGGATGAGATTCAAATCAAGAATTTCTGACTTCCAAGTGATCCCCTCTGCCCTCCACGGCCATCACAGGTGTATATAACAGGTGCAAAGGACAACTCTCAGATTTCAGTGGCTTAACATGATAAAGATTTATGTGTCGTATAGTCCATTGTGGATATTTGTGATCAGTTAACTCAGGAATCCAGACCTGTTCAAGCTGTGGATCTGCCATCTTAAATATGTGGCTTCAGGTGGCCCAGGTGTCACCTAGCCAGCAGGTGGGTAAGACGTGTGGAGAAGGTACCATCACTCTTAACTTCCTCAGCCTGTATGTTTATATTTCTTTGGTGATAACCAGTTATATGGCCTCACCTTGCTGCAAAGGGGCTGGAGATCAAATTCAGCCACTCTCTATCAATACTGGTGTGAGTTAACATTCTAGAGTTGATAGAGTTGTCCTGGGAGAAAGATGCTTCTGGAGAGAATGATCCTAATCTGCCCACATGTTCATGCTCCTATTTGTCTCTCATTCATTCCACTGGAACTCACAGAGCACCAACTTTGTGAGCCACTCATAGTCAAAGATCTCCTGGCTGAAAGACAGATTGGAGCCCAGTCAACCAAAACGTGCTCAGCAGGAAACCTGCTTCTCCTTCTCCCTCTGCTCCTCCCCCCAGCTCATGTTCTCCTTCTCTCTCAAATAAAATAAAGTCTTTTTTTTTTTTTTTAAAGAGGCTGCTTTTCATTCCTAAAGTTTTCCTTATTTTTATATTCTACTGGAAAGTTTGAAGATGTTCACACTTCACAAAATAAACAGAGCTTTGTTGTGGTCACAATTGAAGTAGTTGATTTCATGTACTTAGGAGTTCTATTACCTTCCTAGCAGTTTCACAATACTTCTGTCTGGGAAACTGTGGGTGGACCTATCCCATTTCCTTCCTGGGCCTCCCTAGTACAGGGGGAAGGGAGAAGGTTAACTCTGGAGCCTGGGAAAACAGGAAGGAGGTAGCTCAGTTATCTTGTTGAGAACTCACTCTCAGCTAGAGAATGGAGTAAAGTGGATAGACTCAAGAGTTATTTAGGACATAGCATGGGAAGGGTGTGGGGGTGGTGAGGGAGAGGGGGGCAGGACACTTTGATTTGTGAAGTCATTTTTTTTTTTTTTTTTTTGAGAGAGAGAGTGAGAGAGAGAGCGCAAGAGGGGGTAGGGTTAGAGGGAGAAGCAGATTCCCCGCCGAGCAGGGAGCCCGATGTGGGACTCGATCCCGGAACTCCGGGATCATGACCTGAGCCGAAGGCAGTTGCTTAACCAACTGAGCCACCCAGGCGCCCTGTGAAGTCATTTTGATGCCTATGGATGTGTGACCCTAAAAAAGTTCAACTTTTAGCTTTTCAAAAAAATTGTCACTTAAGTCACTTAATGTGTGCAACAGAGTGCCTTGTCCCATCTCTAACCCAAGGAGAAGGAAGAGTCAGTCATGGCTGATCGCAGGTTCCCGGCTTCACATGGTGAAGCATGGTGGTCCTTCCTTGAGACGGGGAACTTGGTGGGATGAGCGGGTTTTGGGGTAGGTCTGGGGGGGATTGGGATGGGGGAAGTTGTTTCTCTACTTCTGGATATAGAAGGTTTGAAATACTTCCTAGTTTTCAGAAAGCCATTCCTTGTACTGTAGAGCTCAGCCTCCCCAGCCATCTTTCTTTTTATTAAAATTTTTTAAATTTAAATTTTTATTTTATGTAGTCTCCACACCCAACGTGGGGTCTGAACTCATGACCCCAAGATTAAGAGTCACATGCTTTACAGACTGAGCCAGCCAGGCACCCCCCATCTTTCTGCAGCTGCAAACTTGCTCATAAAGGAGATGAAGGGTGGTTCAGAAATTTAGGTGTTGGGAGAAGCAGAGGAGCCAAACATAGGTAAAATAGGTGAAGTGTGTGTGTGTGTGTGTGTGTGTGTGTAAATACCATTAGGAGCAGTTTGGGATTGCAAAGACAATAGATGTTCATCTACATTGTGAATAATATTTGCACACTAATTAACACACATAGGGACGCCTGGGTGGCTCAGTCGGTTAAGGGTCTGACTTCGGCTCAGGTCATGATCCCAGGGTTCTGGGATGGAGTCCTGCATCATTGGGCTCCTTGCTCAGTGGGGAGCCTGCTTCTCCTTCTGCCTGTTGTGCACTCTCTCTCTCTGACAAATAAAATCTTTTTAAAAAACTGTGAAGTGCCACCAAACTGGTGGGAAGTCCCCCCCCAAACAATTAGCACACATAAAAATGCATGGAGACCCCCCAAATCTCAGCCCCTCTCTTAACTGAAGAATCATCCTCTAGTTGTACCCCAAAGCCCCTGGCTTGCTGTTTAAAGTAGGGCTGGTCATACTCCAAAAGAAACAACCGGTTGGGGTCCCTCCTGTCAGTATAGGGTGATTTCTCTTTGTGCCTGGGTCAGAGTTGTGGGGGAGGGAGTGGCTGTTGAGGGGCCAGGATAGGGACGGAGATTAGCTTAGTCTGGTCTCAGGGGATGTCCTTGTCTTTATCTATCTGGGTCCCTCTTTCTGTCTCTTTCCACACACAGATTGTGTGGCATTTTGGAGGGTGGAGTGCCTGGGCACCTGGCCCACTACTTCCCGCCCCAAGCTGGCCGTGGGCACAAGCCACATGGTGCTGGCCATCAGCCTGGCCTCTTGCCCATCCATTATAGCCTCAGCTGCCAGGCTGGCACAGGTATCAAAAGGAACTTCGACTGGGTTCTGCCCTCCCCCCAGTTCTGTTCCCGAGGCCAAAGTGGTGGAGAGTCACATGAAGAGAGTACACGCGGGGGCCAGAAACCAATGTGGACACAAACCCTTGGATGCAGGAAAGGGGTGTCCGTGCCTTGGGGAGGACTGCTGAGGCAGGAGGCTGTAGTCCATAGAGGAGGAGCACCTTGATGGGCACTTGGGCCCGGGCAATGTTGGAGGAGACAGCAGTGGTTGCCATGGTGTAAAGGAAGACTCCCTACTAGATCCTGGGGGACGTTTCTTCTTCTCCCTCCATGACTGTGCACCAGCCTGTAGACGTGGGGGCGGGGGGGGGGGTTGCATCCCAAGGTGGGAGTGTGGGCAGGGCTCCGATCCCGGAGGGAGGGGTGGTTAGCTGTGCCCAGGCAGTGCCCAGGTGCGCCTGGAGTGACTATTGCAGGTCCGGACATCGGAATCTGTCCCGTGTGGGAGTGACAGCTGTGAGACGGCTGTTGGGGCACAGGAGAAGCACAAGCACGCCTGAGGCATGGGACCTTTCAGTCCCATGGTAGGGACCCACTGTATCTGCCCTATGGGGCACAGGAGTACTGCACGCATGGACCCCGGCTGTGGAAGCTGACGGCCGCGGCCCGGCCCAGGTCTAGGCTGCATCTACGCATGCGCCGCGAGGGGTGGGCTCGGCGAGGGGGATGGCCGTGGGGAGAGCTGGTCATGCCTCGCCTTTGCATGGCAATGGTATGTTCACATATGTGAATTCCCTGGAGAAATGTTGGGTGGTGAGGGGGCGGGAAGTCTGAAAAAGATGGAGAATTTATGAGCTGCTTTTGTCGGGAGACAGTCGTAATGAAGAAAATTCAATTTTCTGCAGCTCGGAGAGTCAATATGCTAAATCTCGGAGAAGCTGTGGAGTGACAGCGGAATGGCAAAGTCAATGGGACGTGTGTGTGGGGAAGCTGTCTATCTGTGTCTGCAGTGGAGCTGCCTCCTCTCCGTACCCTTGAACTGCAGCCGGGGGACGCTATGCACCTCGGTACCTGTGTTCTTGGGGCTGCCCCTTTCTCCCTTCCTCTTCCACCTCAGCGGCCACCTTCTCTTGCCTCCTGCTTGTGAGGAGAAAGGCAGCTCTTTCCCAGCCCAGTCCTACACCAGCAACAACTCAGGAAGTCCTTCTCATAGTCTAACCAGCACTCCCTCTTGCTGAAGTTACTGTTTTCAGAGTGGCTGTTTATAGCCCAGAGTGATTGGTAGGAAAATTCTCTTTTCTTCCTAACTTCATACCCAGTCTCCCCTTAACTACTCTATGGCTGGCCTCCTGTTTTCCCAGCAAGTTTCAACTTTTCCCCAACCAGTTTTCACCTCTTCCCTCTCAGCATCCCGGTCTAGGAGGCAGGGGGGTGGGGCAGGGGGATGGGGCAAGGGAAGCTGGGGATTCCTCTGTGAGCCACAGTGTCACCAGGAGCGGTGATTAGCCGAGCTGCTGGCTGTGTAATTGGTGTGTGCCCGCGTCCCGGGGGTCTGGTGTGTTAACAGCGGGTCCCTGTGGTGAGTAAAGAGATCGTGCCTATGGCTGGTTGCACACGCTAATTAATTAGTCCTCCTCTGGTGTCGAGGAATGAGGAGGATCTGGGGGAGGTGGTGGTGGTGGGACTCAAAGCCCAAGAGCCCAGCTCGTCGAGGCCAGAGGTCACCTAGGATTCTGCCAGAACGGGGGCGTAGGTTGGTGTGTAAGGTTAGCAGTCAGAGCTCTGGGAGCCCTGGCTGAAGAGAGGGTATGTGTGTGTGGTGGGGTACAGTGTGGCCTGGGCTGTTGGTGGGGGGTGTCCTGAGCTGGGCTGGGTGGAGGTGGATGGAAGGGGGAGGACACCCCCCTCAGCTTAGGGAGGACTCCAGGCTCAGGGCCTGTGTTATAGCATATTCTCTCCAGAGGGCCCAGAGGGGATGGGAAGAGAATGGGAGGAGACATTTCAGACTCATACCTGTCTTGTCTACCCTCCCTCACCTCGCTAAACCCAGCTTCTCAACAGGCCATTTCACACTCACTGGGTACACGGAGCTCCAAAATGCTCTTTGGCCATTCTCACCTCAATAATCACTGCTTTCCCCTTGCTGCCCACGCAGATACCCAGACTCCTCAGCCCCTGGATTGATCTTGGAGCCCAGAAGCCTCCTCTGAAGCCCGGAAACTGGAACCTAGATATTCAGGAAATACTATGGAGAACATGAAGAAGTGGGGGGGGGGGGGAAGGGGAGGGTTGGGAGAGACACCTCCCCTCCCCCCCAGTTTCCCCGGGGAAGTGTGATTACTTATAGCAGCAAGAAAGATTAAAGTGAGAGCAGAGGAAGAACTTCCAGTGAGCTGACCGCGCTACTTGTATTCTGAAGCAGAAATGCTCCGCCTCATACAGGGAGGGATCAGGCTGAAAGGGGACCCGTAGAGGGAGATCCTCTCCCCTTGAGTGTTGGGATTCAGCAAGGTGTGGCGGGGGTTAGGGAGAGGAGACAAAATAGAGCAAGCACGCAGAGGGGAAGATGAGACTGCGGCGGGGAATCTTTGGCTTCCATGTGGAGGCGCGAGTCCCGTTCCGGCACACGGTAATTGCTAAATTACCCGCCATCTGCTCGGCTCTCAGGCATAAATTATCTGCGAGGAGAAAAGACGCAGAGGCTGCGCACTTTCCTTTCTCTTCCCCAAACCCGCGCTAGGAGCTGGGGGGGGGGGGGAGGGGGAGCCTTCCCTCCAGCCGGAGTGGAAGCGGAGGTGGTGGGACGCCCTGATGGGGAACAGTCACTATTTGCCTCTGTCCTCTCCTGAGAGGGAGTGACTTTGGAGTGACCAACTAACCAGGCCCACTACCCAAGGTCCCAGGGCTGCCTAAGGTCCCTTTAGACCCGGGGCAGGGCGGAGCCGTGAGGGCCCGGCCTCCAAGGCCACCCAGGAGGGGGCGGGGCTCGCCGTAGTGGGCGGGCTTCCCCAGGTGTGACTGAATTGCCTCGCAGGTTTTCCCCTGGTCACCCTGTTCCTCTGCGCACCCCGCCCATCACTTTGCTGATGAGGAGAGATCTCTTCAGCTCTTGTTAACACCCGTCCGGGTCTCTCAGAGGGAAGACAGCAGGGAGGGTAGGCACAGGGCAGGAAGAGAGAGAAGGGGACAAACTTCCTTCCTTTCACTCGGCTCTGAACCCTGCTCTTCCTCCCTAGATTCTGAAGTGGGGGGGGGGGAGCTGTGAAAGCAGATGTAGAAATGACTTGAAATGGGGCAAGATGGTGGGATGGAGCAGGTTGGAGAGATGGAGGTAATGGGAAGGTGGAGCCCGCTGGGAGATGGGGTTGTTTGGGGAAGTAAGCCAGGAGGTGAGGGAGGCAGGCTGGGTAGGGTGGTAGGTTGTCCAGGTGGGAGGGGACAGGGTGGGGGGTGGGCGGGGGAGGAGGTCGGAGAGATGGGGATGGGCGGGGTGGGGAGGTGGAGGAACCAGGACGGGGCAATGCCAGACGGAAACTCAGAGAGGGTAGGGTGGTGAGTTGTCTGGAAGGAGGGCTGGAGGAGGATCTGAGTGGGAGAAGGGGAAGACAGCAGTTTCAAGGCAGGTCAGAGCCTGGGAGGAATCTAGTAGGGAGTAAAGGCTGTGTCAGGGAAAGCAAAGGGGTTTGTGGGTCCTTGGAGGGTCCCAGGAAGGTGAAGGTAAGACCTCCAGAGCCACTTCCCACTCAGGTTGAGGCCTGACTCTGGAGTGGAGCTGAGGAGGCCACCTGAGAGGCAGGGGTAGGGATGCGATCCCCTCCCCGCCCCCAGCCCAAGGCACCTGCAGGGTGTGCCCATCAGGGTGGGGGCGGGCTGGGCCGCTTCCCAGCTCCGAGCGCAGAAGCTAGTGGGGTTTCTTCCGAGCGATTGTTTAGTATTCATGGGGCGACGCAATCTCTCCCACATCTGCTTAGCACAGCAAGTCCTGTCATATAACTGTCTCCCGCACTGTCTGTCCATAAAGAATGTCTCGGAATTGGTGTAATTCAGAGAAATTAATGACGACTTTCCGCGGGACGGCTCCCTGGGGGATGATTAACACTTCATCGTCCATCTGATGCGCGGGGCCCAGCGCTCCATCGCGAACATTTGGGCCGTGGCCAGCCGCATTAAAGGTTATTACGGAAAACGCGACCTGCAAACGGGCGAGAGGCATGATGGACCAGGAGGGGCGGGGGCTGGGGTGGGGGCAGGGGAGTCGGATGGAGCCGGCCAAGTCGGAGATCAAGTTTCTCGAGGTGTGCGCACCTGGGGTCTGAGGCTGAAGGAGACTGGGTTGCTGTTTCAGCGACAGTAGGATTGGAAAGGTGTTGGGGAGACGCTCACCGCAGGGGCTAGGGAAGGGAATGGGGTGGCTTTCTGTGGGTGTAAACATAGCTGGACACGTTACTGCTGATGGAAGCTTTCCCTGTCTTTTAATCCTCACAGAATGATTGGGTAAATTTTATGAACCCCACCTTATAGGTGATAAAACTGATAAAGGTGCCCAAGGTAACACAGCTTATTAAAAGAGGCAGAGGCAGGATTTGAACTCAGATCCTTGACTCCTGAGCTCTTGCTCTTTCCCCCACACCGCTGGGCAGAAGGTCTCCCATTCTCTTGTGTGTCTGCCTCACCTTCAGGCCTGGGGGTGAGGTGGGTGGGGGGAGGCAGATAGGCGCTCAAAAATGCTCAACACTGTAGGAAGGAATGAATTATCTTTGCAGGTTTCACTTCCATGGTGTGGCCCAGGGTCCTAGAGACTCTGGTGGCAGGAAGAGGAATATAGCAAAAGAGTTCCAGGGTGGGGTCAGGAAACTGGAAATAGGTTTCCTGTGGGTTTCCCTGCTTTCTCCTGGATTCTAAACCTCTAGAATCTAGAGGACGGGGCTCTGGATCCTTAGAATCAAGGAATAGATTTGCATGTGTATATGTGCATACGGGTGTTTGAGTGTGTGTGTGTAAGTTTGCTTGTGCATGCCTAACTGTAAATGTATGAGTGTGTGAGTAGGTGTCTGTGTTGCATACATGTGAGAATGCTCGTGACCTCTGGGTATGTAGATGTGTGTATTTTCGAGAGTATGTACCTGTATGTGTGCATGAGTGTGAGTGTGTGTGTGTCTGCATGTGTGCAGGTGGATGTGGATGTGTACGTGTGTGAGGTCCCAGGGGAGCCTGAAGACTCCTCACTGAAGATGTTTTAAATTTGATTTTTCCGAATTTCTAGCAGGTTCGAGGCTGTGGCATGTGGTAGGGGGAGGTGGGAGGCCAGAAGAGGAAGGCTGTTAGTGCTGGGGTGTGGGGGCTGGGGCAGCCTGAGCAGGGGGTGCCTCCGTCCTGCCGGGCACAGGGGGATGGCCTCAGTGTCCTGGGTCTGAGGCTGGGTGGAGACTGGGTCCTGAGGCCTGCACTCAGGGCTTGCATTGGAAGTGCTCAGAGGCCTGCTCTGACCAGGGAGAGCCATAAGGGCAGAGGGCAGGGTGGGAGGGTGGCCAGACAGTGGAGGGTTCAGGCTGACTCTCTTTCCCCCACCAGGTTTTGGGAATGATCTATGGAGGCTGCAATTCCTAACTAAAGGCTCCACCCGTTCTGCCTTAGGGCAGTGGAGTCCCCAGAAGTCCTTATGGGCCACCACTGACACTGGGATGGCCATAATCCCAGGGAAAACTTCTCTCTCTAGTAAGTACTACCCAGACAGGTCCAAAGCAAGTCCTTGTCTCTTGGGGTCCTCTAGTAAGGCCACATATGCATTCTTACTGAGTTTCACACAAGCTTTCAGACCCCTTGTGCTGGGAAGTTCTTACTGAGTCTAACCTGAAATCTTCTTGTTGCACTTTGTGCCAAATAAGCCCAGGCTGAGTTTGTAAAGTTGGAACCCAGCACCAAGCACGGAAGTAGTTTCTTCTGGGTAGGAAAGTGGGTCTGGAGTACACAGACACTGAGAGGATTGGGGCTAAAGCCTGGTGGATCACGGATGGGTCAGACTATTCCTAGGCAGGGGAGCAGTGATCATCAGGGCAAATTCAGAGAAGAGAGTTCAGAGACCACAGTTCCAACACTCTTTACACACAGGAGCCAGAAGCCCTCCAGGTGGGAACACTCAGTGTCCCCTGCTCCCTGACGGCTACCTCTGGGAAAACCAGGCCACTGACTCCTGGTCTCAGAGTCCTTCTTGTGTCCCATCTGGAGGGCCCTAGACCCTGTTCCTATTCTCTTGGCTTTATGCGATGGGGAGAAAGGGAAGAATATTTCAGCTAGATGGGGGTGCTGTCCCCTTTCCTCTAGCTTAAGATTATAAGCCTTCCCAACTGGGTTTCAAGGCCTCTGACCCACGGACACCTGTTCCTTCTCCTTCCTACTCTCCCTCCACAGCCTCCCTGGATCTGGTCTCTTAGCTCCACCTGGGCAGCCAGCCCAGTATTCAGCCCTCCTTACCTCGCTCCTGACCTCACAGTCTGTCCCCAGTCTGAACCGTCTTCTCTCCTCTTCCTGCAGACCAGCGTCTCAACCCTTTGCAATATGGCCCCATATTCTCCTCCTCCAGGAAGTCTTCCTTGATTTTTTTCTCCTGGTTCTGGATCCCAAATCTTTTCTTTCTAGATCACTGCCAAGTTACCTGCAAGCCTTTCCTTGTTCTTTTCTCTTCTCTTTCCTGGCTGTGTTCCTTGTCCCTGCTCCCTCCTCCCCCCTCCCTGCCCCTCCCCCCCCCAACCTGTGCCTCCCCATGGGCAGGGCTGGGTTTTCTCCTTCCTCCCAGGACCCCTCGGCATGCAGGCATGCACCGGGAGGGTTAGGACTGCAGAGGAGACTTGACTGAACTCTTCCCTGTTTTCTTTGTTCTGGAAATAGCAGAGATAATGGTGTCCAACTGGGTCTCATCCTGAGGAGGGAGGTGGCAGAGCAGATCCTCCCCTGTCTGTATCCTAGATTTGTATTCTGGTTTAGGCCTCACCCTCAGCTCCTCCTCTTCCTCCTGTTCCTGGTTGCCTCTGACTCAGTTAACAGGCCCCACCAGATGGCTGCCCCGGAGCGCTGAGATGCTGGGTCTGGTGTGGGGAGTGGTAGGCAGTCTCACTGTGATTTCTCACCTTGGGCTTCACACTGCCCCTGAGCACCTGCTTCCCCGCTGGGTCTCTGCACACCTGTTTTCTCTCTCAGTCTTCTCTTCCACCCTCTCTTTCATTCTTCCACTCCATCCTCACCCAGCCCACCTATCCCCACAGCCTGAGTTCTTTCAGCAAGCTCTTCCTTTCCTGAGACCCTTGGGATTGGCCTTCTGCCTGGGGAGGAGGATGGGTGAGTGGAGGTCTGGGTGGAGGAGAGGGTCTTGGCTCTGGGTGAGGCGCCGGGCCTAGCTCCGGACCAAGGGATGCATTGACCGCCACCTTGTGGCCATATTGAGAACTGCAGGGTGGGGGGCCGTGCTGAGAGGAGAAAGGGAGAGGGGATGACAGCAGGGGTTTGTATTACAGGGTAGTGGGCCTCAGAATTCCTAATTGACATTGGAGGTTTCCTCAGGGAGCCTTTGAATTCCTAACTGACAGGGGAGTAGAAACCTGGGAGGAAAGCCAAGTAGCAAGGACACGTCTAGATGGAGAGAGATAATTGAAACCCTGTCCTCAAGTCTGAAACCTCCTATTCAAATTCTCCCTCCCCAAAAGAGCCCTAAAAGGGAAACAGTCTGAAACTAAGGCAGGAGTTGATATCTGACCTGCAGAAGAGCTTCCCAACAAATCCCAAATTGTATTTGGATGCCACTGCTTCTGACAGGTGCACAGCTTTTTCAAAGACTCCCCCCGCCCCATTCTTAGTGAGTTGTCCCGCCTTCCCCAGGTGCCCTGATCTCATCATGCTCAGCTCATTGGGCCTATTCAGAAAAGCTCAGGTTCCTCAGCCTTCCCTACTCCAGCCCGTGTGTGGCTATGGCCAAGTTGTTAATCTGGGAAGTCCCTTCTCTGGTCTAACTGCAGTCTTTCCTATAACACTGGAAATGGAGAGATCCCCCATGTAGCCAGAACTGCAGATGGGAAAGTGGCCAGAGAAAGGAACCTGTGAGGAAGGTTCTGAGGGAGGGCAGTTCTGCCTCAGTTTCTCCTACAGCCTCCTCTCCCCTGCCCCGTCGGATCCTTGGAGATGAAGGAGATGGGACAGAGTGGTTCCCTTGGCTGGAGAACTCTCTCTGCTTGGGCTTCAGGATTCACAGGTGCTGGGGAAAGGGTGAAGCTCTGAGTTCCAATCATGACCCTTGTTATATAGTGGGTATCTTGGGGAGGGAAGATGGGGGGGTGGTGTTTGTCTCCATCAGCCTGAGTCCTTCTGGTCTCACCCAGGGTCCCTTTGAAGTCTTTTTCTTCCCTGGCACCCACATTCCAGTTCCTCAGAAGCCCTCATGATGATACCTCCGCCTCCACCCCCCTACCCCCACTCCAGCACCACTTTTTGGTGGGCCGAGAGTCCCCAAATTCTCCCTGCCATTCCCCTCTGTTTCCCCATCACTGCTTAGAGATCTTGGCCAGGAGCCCTGGCTCTGAGGGCTCAGGGTGGGGGCTGCGCCCTGATGCCCTCCCTCTGAGGTGCCATTCCTCCCCTGCCTCATTTGCTGCTGCTGACCTTACTGAGTTAAATTAAAAAGCAATGTTCTGTGTGCGGCTCCAGCCCCGTGGAGCTTGACTCTGGGAAGACGAAGACAATTACCGGCCCCTCCGTCTCCCTCTCGTCTGGCTGCCTTATAATTTTTTCCCCTGCTGCCTGGTATGCAACATTTATGTTTTTAATAACACCAGAATGGTTTTGACCTTGGGAATTCATAGCAGAATGGGCACCGTGAGAGGCCCCAACGTGATTGGCGTTTGTCTCAGTCCTTTGCAGGGAGGAGGCTCTGTCTGGTGCCTCTTCCATTCTGGAGAAGGTGTGTGGGGGCTGTAGCCAGAGGGTCTAGGGGGAAATTGCAAAAGCCAGAGTGGACAAAGGGGCACATGGGGAGAGGGAAAGAAAAGGGGAAGATTTTGTCTTTTCAGGTTTTCCCTTTGGGATGAAAGTCGGAATGAGGTGTTTGAGAGGCTGGCATGGCTTTTTTTCATCTTGTTTTATAAGGAAGGAGCCCTGGATTGGGGAATGGCATGGAGTTCATGCATGGGGGGGGCTATGCGGGGAGGGTAGGATGTGGCACACGTGTATGCACACACTCAGCCCATCAGCTCACAAGTTTGCCCAGGTGCGTGCCCCCCTTCCCCGCACTGGCTCCATTCCACTGAATCAATGCATTCAATCCAGTTACTATCACCTTCTCACCTTCGTCAGATCTTCAGCTCCCAGGAGAGGGAAAGAAGTAAGGGCTATAGCCAGAAGACTGGAATCATACTTAAAGCAGAACTTCCCAGCTGAGGAGAAAGAGAACAGGACAGAGCCCTCTCCTGGTGTGCAGTGAGGTTTTCTTCCCTGTCCCTCCCATCTTTCCTTTTCTCTCTTTTCCGTGCTCAACTCCCTGGGGGACCCAGCTTTTGAGGTTAAAGGAGAGCCAGTGGCAGCAAGAAGGATCTGGAGGAGGAGTAGGCGGGTCAGCAGAGGGATGGGAGAGGCAAGGAGCAGTGAAGGGCCTGAGAGAGAGGATCCTTGGGAAGAGAGAGTTGGGGACCCTGGGCGGCCTCTCGCCTCCATGCGTACAGGGCTGCGGTAGGGGGACCAAGATTAGAACTGGGAAGATGCTTCCCTGTCTGCAGCTTTGAGGAGCCTCTGCAAACACAGGGAAAAGAGCAAATGATGAATGAAGAGATGTTCTTCTAGCGGTCAGGAAGTAGGAGGAGAGGGGCAGGGGCTGTGGGACTCTGAGGACCTGAGGGGTGTGTGTGCTGAGGATGAGGGGGTACACAACAGGTATTTGTGGCATACATCTCAGTGCTCTGTGGTGAACAGTCCTTTGTGCACCAGTTCTGTATGTAAACATATATAACATGGGGAAGGGTGGAGTTTTGACATCAGTTATTTTATTTTATTTTTTAAAGATTTTATTTATTTGAGAGAGAGAGAGAGAGGGAGAGAGAGAGAGAGAGAGAAAGAAAGTGCACACAAGTAAGGGGGGCGGCAGGTAGAGGTAGAGGGAGAGGGAGAAGCAGGCTCCCTGAGGAGCAAGGAGCCCTACTCAGGGCTCGACCCCAGGATCTCGGGATCATGACATGAATTGAAGGCAGACACTCCACCGATTGAGCCGCCCAGGCGCCCCGACATCAGTGTGTTAAACCCAGGGTGGTGAGTGGCTTCCTACTGGGCCTATGAAGTATGTTTTTCTTTTAGAAGTGGCAGTCAGCCCCAGTGGGAAGGAAGACCCCTGTACTGGGAATCAAGAAAAGCTGGGTTTCAGTTCTGGCTCTAGTTCTCAGCTGGGCCCCTCTGAAGCATCACCCTCTTGGAGGTGGGGTGTCATCTGCTGTACAATCGTGGAAGGAAAAGCCTTGTGACCCTTCTGTGCCAGCAGCCCCAGAGCTGGGGACCAGAAAAGGGAAAGGGGCTGGAGCGGGTGATGGCATTTCAGGGGCCAAAGGGAACAAGGGATGCCAGTGGAAAGAGCTGCAAGCGGGGTTTCATGGGTTCTTGCGGGAGCCAAAGAGTCCCCTCCCTGGGCCGCCCAGCCCTACCTCAGCACCCAGGACCCAGGGCTGCCTCTGCAGGGAGAGCCGTTCTCTGCCGCCCTCTTGTGGCCACTGAGCCCTTCGCAGGTCGCTGCGGAGAAGGTTCCTCCCAAGTCCGCAGGGCCGCGTCCATCGCCCCCTGGTGGAAATTGCGTATATTACAAGAAGCGAAGCCATCTTTGGTCGTCCAACCGCATCTTTTTTTCCCCCCCCATCTCCCCTAGTTTCTGGAGGCACTCAAGACCTCCTTAAGGCTGGAAGAGTCTTCCTGAGATTTAACCCTCTTTGCCATTGCCCGAAGTTTTAAGTTCTGCTTTTGGGGATGTGCAGTGGAGACAAGGGGCTGAGATCAAGTAACTGAGCAGAGAGAGCAATTTCTCTTCCTCCTTGGGTTCCATTTACAACCCCAGCTTCCCAGGGTCATCGGGAGTTTCCAAAGAAAGACGGCAGGGGCTGGTGACACTCCTGGAGAAAATGGGTCTGGAGCAGACCAGGCATTATGCGTCTAGGCTTCCTCGAATTTGCACCTGAGCTCAGTCTGTCAGCATCAGCAGGGAGATGGATTGGCAGGAGCCAGGAGGCAAGAGACAGGGATGATGGAGGGAGATGGCATATTTGACAGATGCTGACAGGACTGGTTATTTGCTAGCTTTGGAATCCCCTCCCACCCACCATGCTGCCCTTGGCCCTCCCCTTCTAGTACTCAATGCTTATTAGTGACCACCTATCTTTGGGGAGAAATCCAGTCAGCCAAGTTGCACTGGGGTGGGCAAAGGGGGAGAGAAGGAGGAAGGGACACCAGGTAAATGATGGAGGAGGAGTGGTTGGAATGACTGGGATTTGAGCTGGGGTTGGATGATCACTGGGGTGCTTAGAAGGCTTGGCAGGGGAAACTGTACTGGGGACAGACACTGAGTTGCTGGGGTGAGTGAGTGGGGAGCCAGGGGTGGGAGGGGATATTTAAAGGCATTGATTTCCACTGATTTAGGCGCTAATTTTGGGAGCACTGGTGAAATAGCCAATGATTCTTTTGAGAGCCTCCTCTGTACAAGGAAGGGTTATAGGTGCTATGAGAGGATAAAAGAGGGGCAGGCATGTTTCCTGTTCTCCTTCCTGTTTTTGAAGACCTGCCGTATGTCCTCCCTGGACTTGTTGCTCCACACGTGCTTGTCTGACGGGTGCAAGGAGCTGCTCGGCAGTTCTCGGCCCGGGGTTGCAGAGGCAAAGCTCCCAGGCTCATTTCTGTTCTGCACACCCCCGCCCCCTCCGGCAAAGCACCTCCAGTGGGCCTCCTGCCTCTCCTTATTCCCCTTCTCACGGAAGGCTCAATACGCGGAGATACCTGGGGACGGGGGAGGGGGGACGTGGGGTGCCCTCCCAGAATTTCCAGTGGCTCCCAGTGGACGAACTGGGGAGAGGGAGGGGTAAGCCTCACGACCCGAGCGGCCAGCGTAGCAGGCAGGGAGGGGATCAGTATTTGGAGTGGTGGAGAATGTTCGGTGAGGAGCAGAATGCTGCAGTCGGAGCCCGCGCTGCATCCTAATCAGCGTTGCGGAGGCTGCGCGGCGAGCCGTCAATCTTCCACACAAAGGGCCGCCCGCCGCGTCCTCTCCTGGTCCTCGGTGCCCCCCACCCCCCGTAACTGCCCGGCAGTGCTGGCCGGCAGAGAAGGGGGGAGGCGGACACACAGACAGGGGCAGAAAGGCCCAGGAAATTCAAGCCAAGACCGGTAGAGTGGGAACCAAGAAGGCAGAGGCGGTCAGAGCACTCTGGAGAGTCAGAGAGACCGAGACAGAGTCAACAGAGACCGTCTCAGAGAGGAACGGAGAGACAGGGAGACAGGCCCAGAGACAGGAGAGACGAAAAAGAGGAGCTTCTAGAGAGCAGGGGAAAAGATGGAAGACAGACACAAAGAGACACCCAGAGGCCAGAGATAGTAGAGGCAGACAGACTCAGAGACATGAGTTGGACCCAGGCTCAGGGGGTCCAAAAGCCCCGAACCAAAGACTGATTGATGGACGTGGGGCCAGGGCTGAGAAGATACCGGGAGAAGTGCCCACAGAGAGGAGGGAGACAGAGAAGGGAAAGGAGGAGTGGGGGCCAGAGGCTGAGGCAGTGAGAAGGGGCAGGGAGAGGTGGCAGAGGGTGGGGTGCAAGCTCTGCGTCAAGGGCTCTGCTGGCCTTTCAGGACCTGGGACTCTGGCGGGAGGAGAGGCCCATAACTGTATGTGTGTGTGTGTGTGAGAGAGAGAGAGAGAGAGAGAGAAAGAGGGGAACACAGCAATTCAGAGCTCTATTCAAAATGCCAGAGTCATCTGGTGCTGAATGAGACTTCCACATAGCTTCCCTCTGCAACGACTGCTCCGAGCAGAAGAGGTGGAGGGTGGGGGAGAGAACAGCAAAAAGACGGAAATTAGAGAAAGACTGAGATAGGAAAAGAAATGGCAGAGCCGTGACAGAGATCAGAGGGAGAGAAATTGATAGTGAAAAAGGGAGTAGAGAAATGGACAGAAGACAGAGAAAGACAGAAGTGGAGAAAGAAATATGATGGAGGGGGCATGGGTGAGAGACAGGGAGAGGGAGGGCGCGGGCGCCTCTCCCTGCAAGAGGGAGAGAGGGGCAGGGAGAGAGCCATGGCTGAGTAGGCATGGTTGAGAAGGCAGAGTAAGGGGAAAGTGGGGGGAAGCAAGCGGGACACCTGTCTCCCCAAAGAGGTCGCGGGCTGGGATGAAACAACCCTATGGTGAGGTAGGGAGGTGGTCAATGAGTGCTTCTTAGGATGACCTTTCTCTCTCTCTGTTCTAAATACAAGGAACCTATTCCTAGGCATGCCCTCTTCAAAGTAGCGCTTATAACTGCTGCTGCAGGTGCCCGGGTAACTGCTGCTGCAGGTGCCCGGGTCACTCCTGCCGTTCCTCCTTGGGGATCGCCTTTACAGCCTGCGGTACAGCTCTGAGCGTGCTCACCAGAGGCCAATTTTTATCCTTTAGGAGGGATCTAATTTTTGAAAATTGCCAAATTTTCTCCGAGGCTGGAGAATAGTGTGAGGACCCAGCGGGGAAGCAGTATTTACAGTTAAAAACAAAGTGAATGTGGGAAGACACAGTGGAGCATGTGCCCTTCTCCATGGCTTTGAAAGGTCATTGTGAAGGAGAAGCTTGCAGGATGTGACAGAAGGAGACCTTCCTGGTGGCTGCTGGAGCCCCACTTTGATTTTTCTGTTTGTTAAAACCAGGCAGTAGTGCTCCCAGGAGCATTTGAGGCCTGGTACTGGAGGGTGGAGGCCTGGCATTTGCCAGAAATATTGGGTCAAGTGGTCCTGCCCTTCCTTGGGGAGCTTATAGTCCCCCTTCCTGCCAACTAATATGCAAAGTAACCTGGTGACACCCAGCATAGATCAACAAGTACAAAGGACTAGGGCAAATTCAGAATCAGAGGCAGTAAGTTCAGGGAAGGCTGTCTGGAGGAGGGGAGTTATGAGTGGGGTGTAGAAGGAGAAACCCAACATGGCATGGATTAGAGGAGGAAATGAACAAGAGAACCTCTCTCTGTTGCTTTGGAAGCAGGAAGAGCAAACCATAAGCCAGGCAGGAGACAGCTTTGCTGGCCTGGAATAAATAGCTGGATTGGGGAACCAGCATGAAGGGGAATGGAGAGGGGCAGGCTGGGTGATCTGAATTTGCTAGGACAGGGTGCCCAATGGAGGGTGCCCTGACATGTGTTAGGCGGTGGTGTGTGTGTACACAATTTCTGGAGAAGAGCATACTCAAGTTTGCATGTCTTCTGTGTGTGTATGTGTGTGGGGGGGATGTACATCCAGGTGGCTTTGTGCCAAGTGGCTTTGTGCCCCAGGCTCTTGTCTTTCCATCTGTGTGTGTGATTGGTATGTTGCTATGTCTGAGTGCGTTTCTTCATTTGCGTGTTTCCACGTGGTCATGTGTGAATGGTATCTCGGTTGCTTTTTGTATATTTTATTTGGCTGCATGCGGTGGAGTGCGGCGTGTGTGTTGTGTATATGTGTGCGTGCCTGCGCGTGTCTGCAGGAGGAGTGTGGCCGGCGGGGAGCCCTGGCTGCCCAAGCATCACCGTCTGTCTCTCTCCCTCCACTGGCTCCATCTGCCCTCGCTGAGGTCGTGACAAGGAGGCAAACAGCAAACGGCAAACTGCTACGCCCAGAGAGACATGAAACATTGTAAACCACGCGCAGACTCCTCCTGCGGGGGAGAAACCCGCATGGAGCCAGAGGGCAGACAAACAGACAGACAGAGCCCTGTAATCACAGGCTGCTCCTCTGAGCAGGTGCACTCACAGGCCTACCACGCACAGAAGGCCACACACACTCGCTCTTGACCTCCCGCTCCCCACCCCGCCTCCGAGACCTGCGTCCCTGCCTTCCATCACCTCCAAACGCCAGCGAGGGTTTGGGGCGATGGGGCTGCGGGAGCTCACTCGGACCTCGGAGCCAATCTCCGGATGTCTAATCGCCCCTTTGGCCGTGGGAGGGTGTGCGTGCGTGTGTATGTGTGTGTGCCCCCTCCTTCACTCCTTGCCCGGTCCCGCCACCTCCACCCCCCTTCCGGCCCGCGGCAGTTTCCGAAATCGCCCGGCGGCGAAGAATTCATTAGCGGGGGGCGGATGTAAACGCAGCGCGGTGGAACGTTTTAATTAGGCCTGAACAATAAACAAGCTAAACGAGGCGCGCAGGGCTCCCTGGCGGGCCCTCAGCCTCCTCCGCGCCGCGCGGACTCATTACGGCTGCAGCCAATTTCATGCCATCGCCGAGCGCGGGCCGGGGCCGGGGGCCGGAGCCGGGGGCGGGGGCGGGGGCGCGCTCGGGGTCCGCGGGGCGCCCGGGGCCCGGACTGGCCACCCGGGGGCGGCACGGCTGGGCCGGTGCCCGCCCCGCAGGGCCCGCCGCTCCCCCACTTCTCCGCCACCCCTCTGCCTTTCTCAGTGTCCTTGAGATGAAGGTCCCTCCCCACGCCAGCCGGCCGGTGCGAGCTTCTGGCTTTCCTTTTCGGGCCTATCTCTCCCTCCCTTCTCTCCCCTCCCACCTTCTTTGCGGCGGAGTCCGGCTCCCCCTCTCCGCGAGCCGCCGCCGCCGCCTCTAACCCTCGGTTCCTCTTTTTGCCGCAGTCTCCGTATCTCTTGCACAGGGTCTCTCCCTCCCTCCCGCTGTGACTTTCGCCTCGACTTTATCTTGCCTCCCCAGGCCGCCGCTACCGTCCCAGCTCGGCGTGGTAGACCCCGCAGCCCAGTTCCTCCGCGTCGTTGCCCTTGGGCTCGGTCTACACCCGCCTGGGCCTCCCCCTCCACGTTCTCCCTGCGGCCTCCCGCGCTCTGCCGGCTCCCGGTCTCCCGCCCGGCCTTCGTTCTCTTTCTGCCCGGGTCTTTCTCGGACCGGCCCATCTCCGCCTGGGTTTCGGGTGTGGTCCCTGGCTTTGCCCCGCCCCTCTCCATGGGGGCTCTTGGGGCCCAGCCAGAGGTCCAGTTTGGCCTGTTTCCTCCTCTCCCTTCCTTTTGTGAAGCTGCAGGCGGTGCTTGCTGGTTCCCAGTCTCTGTCAGGACTTCCCTGTTTGTGGGGGGCAGTGGTGAAGCTGGTCTTGGGCTGGGTTTGAACCCTGGCCCTGTTCCTCGCCATGCAGCCTCTTAACCTGTAAAATGGGGGAACTAATTTTTGGGGCTTCATGGGATTGTAGTGAGAACTAGCACCGCGGTAGGGAATGTGACATGCTTGGCCCGTAGTAGGCACTCAGTACCTACGAGCTCTTATTATTTGTCCTCCCTCAGTCTGCTTCCCTCTCTCCTTAGCCTGGAGTTAAAGAAAAAAAAATTACCGGAGTAATAGACTGTATAAGCCAAAGCCGCTTGAATATCAGGAATTTAACAGGGTTCAGCTTAACAAATGCTCTAAGGTCTGAACCCAGGAAATGCCTGTGAGTGTAGACAAGAAGGGAGGATGGGGATTGGACTGAACACAGGAAACCATGTGAATTGGTGCCCTGGACGCAGCAAATTCAAACCCAGGGAGGATGGAGGCATTCCCAAAGGCCAACCTGTATCCATCCTGCAGCGGCAGCGGTGGCCGCCTCTGTCCCTGCCGTCCGGGCCTGTGTCTGCTGGGAGGCTGCAGTGGGCCTGGGAGTCCAGCTCCCCCAAAACTCTCGCCTCCAGGCAGGACCCGGACTCCTAGAGCCTCAGACCTCCATCCTCCTGTCCCTTCCATGCATGTGACACACATCCACACACACACACACACACACACACACACACACACACACACGCCCTGCGATTTCTAAAGGGCAGCACTACCCCACTAGAGATGGATTCCTTCCAGCTGTCATTTCCCCGGCACAACCTCACAGGGCAGTGGAGGCTCAGAATGCTGTCTCCCTGCTTGCGTTTCTTTCTCAGTTCCCTTTATTCTCCTAGGGAGCAGAATCAATGAGTCACACACTCTACTCTCTCCATGTGTCCCGGGCACTGAGGGGAGATCCAGAGGGAGGAGCAGGGGCCCTGCGTGCAGGAGCTCCCGGGCAGCCGGGAGGATGAGGCTGGCAGCCAAGACAGAGAGGCACAGTGCTCTGGGCGCTCCCTCAGCAAATGTTCGTGAGCTGAGTTGGTCAAGGGCAACTGGACCAGGCCCCATCAGTCGGATGTTGGGAGACTGGCAATGACCAAAGGAGGGAAGACGGAGGAAGACACAGAGGTCTCGAAGGTTTCCTAGGAGACAAGGAGAATGGTACTCAGTCAGCAAGGAGCAGGAACATGGAGAGGAGAGGATCACATAAGTCACAGCTCTTGCATTATCTTGGGGTAAGGAATACGAACCTTGGAGACAGATGAGAAAGAAGCGTGTAGGTGTGGATGTGTGTTAGGAAGGCAGAGGGATGGAGGGGGCAGGGTCTGCTGGAGAGAGGGCCAGAGAGCTTGGGTGGAGATGACCTAGAGGGCCATCCCTTCAGGGGTGGGATGTGATGGGGCGACAGTGGTGGTGCGGATGTGGGGCATGCCAGGGTCATAGCTCCACGGTGACCTGGGGCTGGGCAGGCAAGACGCAAGATGCTGGGAAGCGAGGCCGACTTCCCTGGCCTTGATGTGTCCTCATACCTGTGAGGATGAATGAGCCTGGATTTCATAGGCTAGTGAGCCATGGCTGGGTGGAGACAGCTGCTCAGGCCATGAAATGTGGGGAAGAGGCCTCTGGGGGTCCAGTAGACAGAAAGAGGGAGAGGGAGACAGGGATGGGGATGGGGAGGGGTCATGGCAAGATTGAAGGCTTTGAGACTTTTATCCTGGCTCTCCCCTTTACCTAGCCCTTCCATGGATTGAATTATGTGTTTTAAAGCTAGAAAAATCTTCAGTAAATGATCTGGCTTAGTCTTTCGTCTTCAGACGGTGAGATATTACATCCCCACTTCACAGATGAGGCCTAAACTTGGCAAAGCTCTCCTGGGCAGAATATGTTGCAAAGGGTGTCAGGAGGCATGTCTTTGCCCTCTGGGGAGTGATTTCTCCCTTATACAAATAGGCCCCAGGCCTGGCTGCTTCCCAGGACAGAACCTGCAGGAGGGGGCACCAGAATGCAGTCATTTGATTCTTTGCTCTGCCCCTTACTGGCTCTGTGACTTGAGGCAAGTTACTGAACCTCTCTGTGCCTTAGTCTCCTTATCTGTAAAATAGCAGTACTAACACGGGCTTCTGTAGTTTGTTATTGAGGATAAAATGAGATTTATGTGAAAGAATTGTGTACAGTTGTAAAGGTTTATAAATCCAAATATATTAGGCATTTTATTTTTTTTTTAAAGATTTTATTTATTTATTAGAGAGTGACTGAGAGAGAAACAGCATGAGAGGGGAGAGGGTCAGGGGGAGAAGGAGGCTCCCCGGTGAGCCGGGAGCCCGATGTGGGACTCAATCCCAGGACTCCGGGATCATGACCTGAGCCGAAGGCAGTCGCTTAACCAACTGAGCCACCCAGGTGCCCTATATTAGGCGTTTTAAAACAACCTCATCCTCATCTTTGATATCTTCTCGGCTTCTTCTTGCTAGACCCGCTCAGCAAATCAGCCTCCTGTCTCCCAAGCTCTTTGTACCCCCCCCCCCCCCCCCGCAGCCTCTGAATCTGGCATTTCCTTCCCACTGATCTTGCTTTATATCTCAATCTCTGTGTCCTTAGGTCCCTCAGCGCTTGAAGGATCTGGCTATACCTTATTAACTTATATGCATTTTTCTCTGCCAGGGTTTCTTGTCTCTTGTGTCTCTCTTCTCACATCCCAGAGAACAGGGCCCTGTCTTCTCCTTCCTTGGGGTGCCTTCCTCCCCCCTAGGGTTGGATTCACAGGGCGAGTCCAAAGAATGGACTGCGAGAGGTTCAAACACAAGAGGGAGGCCTTGGGGGACAGGACAGCAAACTAGACAGCAAATTGTCTGCTTATGGGGCTTTTCCCTCCAGGCTGTGTCAATCCTTCTTCAGAATGTTTGCCTTGACTGGGGGGAGGGAAATAGTCATCTCCCTCCCGGAGCTAAGAGTTAGAGGGGAATTATTTTCCTAATGTTTAGCCAGACTATATTTTGTTCCCTGATGTGGGGCACATCACCTGGAGGTCCATCCCACATGAAAAGAAAGGGCAATCAAGAGAGGGCTTTCTTTTTCCTGTTTGGGTTATGTGTGTGTGTGTGTGTATGTTTCTCTTGTCCTAGCATTTACCAACCCTAGCTCTAAGGAAGTCCTTTCCAAAGTGTATTCTAAATTTCTTTTGCTGAAATTAAGCCCATCTCTTTAGTGGAGGCAGTTTCTAAAGTCCAGTATCTGGTTCAGTGTCTTTCATAAAAGATGTGTGTCTGTGGGGGAGGAGGAGAGTAAAGGGTAGAACTCGGAGAAGAAATGTAATTACCCAGCTCCTGGTTTTAATTACATGTAAGCCCTGGATATTCTGAACTTTATTAAACTTCTAAGTGTCCATGGGGGTGGGATGGATCTGGTGGGTTTGCTTCCTGGTCTTCTCTGCAGGAGCTCTCTGGAGGGTTCTCTTTCTACTGCCCCTCCCCATCCCAGCCTTTGCCTACACCCCTTTCGCCGTGCTGCAGGTGCGCTCTGATCAGCTCTTCCAGAAGGGACGCTATCACCTGTCCAGTCCAGGTGTCTCACTGACTCTCTTTGTATTTCTCAAGATCCTCTGATTCCTTCTCCCCAAACCCAAATGCTCTCCCCCAACACCACATTTTTTGATAAACCCACTTAGCTGTTCTGGAGGGAGGGGGTCTTTCTGCAGGGAGCCTTGTCTCCTCCTAAACTGCTTACTAATTACAAACAGAAAGCCTGGTCTGTGAGGTTAGTCCCTCCCCAGCTCCCTGGCTTGATGGAGGGAGCCAGGAGCTGGGGGATTTAAAGTGCAATTTCCTGTACCTTTTTCATTTCCTGCTGGGGGTTGTGGAGAGCAATAAGCAAGGTGGGTGGGCAGGCCGAAAGCCTGGGCAGGTGGGGGATGGGCTCGGCGAAGCATCCCTCCATCACTCTTCTGCCATCCCCCCTTTCCAGGTCTCAAGGTGAGTTCCTTAGGGATGAGACACTTGATAAATCAGTACCTGGCATTCCTTCCAATTCCCCTCCTCCCTCCCTGAGGTAAAGAAACTGAGTAGAGAGGACCGGAGATGATCCAGTTCCCATGATTAGAATAATAGAGGACAGAACAGGAAGGAATCATAGCTATGAGTTGGGTCTCCTCAGGTAACAGATGGGGAAACTGAGGCCTTGGAGAGGGCACATAACCTACCCCAAAGTCACATATCCAGTGGTGGGCTGGCGTGACTGGGATTTACCTGACTTCCATGACTCTCAGTTCGGTGCTCTTTACTCAGTCAGGGTGGGCTGTGGGTTGCTCGTGTGTCTATGTGTGCATGTGCACTTGGGCTGGGGTGAAATAAGAGAAGGAGTAGGGGGGCATGGGGAGGTATCTGGACAGCTAGGTCTCCAGGTTCTAAAATATTCACTCTTTGGTGGGTCTTGTAGAAGAGCACAGGGAAGTCCAACCTTGTGGAAGGCTTTTGTGAGTTGGTCCAGGAAACAGACAGGTAGATAAAAAGGAGAGAGGGAGGGCCTGTGGCCCTTGGAAATGATTAGCACCACATCTCATCTTACTCTCTCCACAGTCAGAGGTGGATGGGGTGGGGGAGGGGGCATGGCAGAGGACAAAGGAGCCAATTTTTGAGTGAGTGGATTAATTGATTAATTGTCCAGAAGCTTCCAATGCTCCCCCAACAATGACATCCCCTCCCCCTGACCCCAGTCAGGCATGGCCTCGGTTGGCCCGGATTATTAATTAGGGTTTGAAGTCATTTAACGATGATTTCATTATCGACGTGCTGTCTGTCTCGGGCTCAGCCCGGTTGCCAGGGCGACTCTGATCGATTGCCTTCCTGCAAGTCAGCCGGCTCCTGCCTCTCCGGAGCCTGACTGTTGGCAAGCACTCCCTAGCGTTCCCCTCTGGTACTGCAGAGCCTCCTAGTTGCCCGCTTTGTGTGACCCAACCAAGAAACAGGTATAGAGCTGCCTTGGCGAGGCGGGGGTGGGGGGGGTGGGGGTCCTTCAACTGGCCTGGAGCCTGGGCTGCCCAACTTTGGTCCCTGTTCCAGATATACTGACCTACCTAGCTGTTGTCAGGGATTCTGGGGATCGAGTCCTCCCTTTCCCTGGTTTGTGGAGTCCTTCTGACCCGGTTCCCTGGTGGCCATCTACCCATATCCCTTTGGAATGGGTGTAGGAAGAGGTAGGTGACCTCAGTTCTTGTCCTGCAGCCTCTGAACTTACCTCTGGGAGGCCCAAACCAGCTGTGATAAGGTTCTTCCCTCCCACTTTTTTTTAAAAAAAGATTTTATTTATTTATTTGAGAGAGAGAGAGAGAGAAAGAGAGGAGGAGCAGAGGGAGAGAGACAAGCAAATTCCTTGCTGAGGGCAGAGACTGACGCAGGACTTGATCCCAGGACCCTGAGATCATGACCCAAGCTGAAAATCAAGAGTTGACCGCTTAACTGACTGAGCCACCCAGGTGCCCCGATAAGGTTCTTTCTGCTGCCAAAGAGACTCCTTGGGCTCTAGCTATAACCAGACATCTGGCCTCTGGGACCTTAATATGTGACTGGCAGGGAAGGGGGTGGGTAGAACATTTTCCCTTTAGATTGCTTGAGTTAATGTTCTTAGGGTCTCCCCTGGCCCTGAGGGGAGCTAGGGGAGTGAGTCTTTGCAGAGCCCCAAGAAAGCTTGGGGAAAAAGGCAGGGGCCAGCTTGCCATGCTAAGTCTTAGGTCTTCAGAAACTTGGCTGGTTGCTTCATCACTGGTCCCTTAAAACCTAGATTCACACATGTACACTGGCCTCAAGGTCTCTACTCTCTGCCTCAGTTTCTCCTTTTGTGGGTTTCATATGTATATCTGTGGGGGCCCTTTAGTGGAGTGTTGCTTGAAGGCAGATGATCGTGATTGCTCGGAAGGTGTCTATATTGTTGATTCCAAATTAATGGACAGTCACTAATACCTTATTTTGCTTATACTTTGTGCGGTGCTCATTTAGCTCTCAGTGCAGATACGGTCCCGGTCCTTCACCTCTCCTCACTCTTCTCCAAGTGATCCCTACCCAAAGTCTGTCCCCAACACTTTGTCCAGAGCTTGTGTGCCTCTCTTACCTGCTTTCTCTTCCTCCTCCGCCCCCACTCTACTGCTGGCTCTGCCAGGATGCGTTAATCTGAAAAATTTAGGGCTGAGCTTCAGGCCTCTTTTGATTGCCACATTTTGGGGGAGAGGGCAAGGGAGGCAGTTTTTCTATCCATGCAGGGGTCCCTGGGAGAGAGCCTGGGGGCAGCCATGACAGCAGCTTCACCCTATCAGCTTTCTGGGCACATCCACCACCAAGCAGCACCTGAGAGGGGAACCGGCTCAGCAGCGAGCCGAGTGAGATTGAAGAGGATCATAAAGAAAATATATATCCCCCTCCCCGGCCTCGCTCCCTCCTCCTGCTCCACACTTGCCTCCTTCTCTCTCTTTGTCTTGCTCTCTCCCCCCGCCTCACCGCATCCCTGTTTTCTTTGTTCCTACTTTGCCTCCTTCACCTTCATCTCTGTCAGGCAGACCTGTCTTTCTATCGGTCTGTCTGTCTCGCCAACTCCAAATATGTTTTGGTCTGAGTTTTTCTAGGGCTGTGTCTGCCATCAGCTCTTCCTTCTCCCTGTCTCCCTCCCTGCGTCCCTCCCTCAGTCTCCGAGGGTCTCTCTTCCCATCACATCTTTATGAGGTTCACCGTGTGTGCCTTTTAGTTTCTCCAACCACATCTCCTCTGGTCTCTCTCCTTTTGCTGCCTCCCCCCATCCCTGTTCCCTCTCTTGCTCCCCCCTTTCCATCTCTCTCCCTTGCTTCTCCTATCTCGGTCTCTTTCAGCTCTTCCCCTGTCTCTGGCTCACACCCCTGCCTCCTCACCACCTCCCTCCTCCCACCCCTCAAGGTTCAGATACTTTGTGTGAAATCACCTGGATGGGCTCCAACTGTCAGGTCCCCCTATTCTGTACCCCCTCCTCCAGGAGAGATTTATGGCCCCAACTCTGCATCCTCTGCATTCCCCCCAGCCCTGGGCCAGTTCTTTTCATTACCTGGTGATTATCTGGGGGCCCTGGCATTTCCCCCAGCCTCCCACCCTCTACCCAGCAGGCAGTGAATAGCACAGGGAGAAAGGGGAAGGGAGAGCTCCTGGGACCAGATGCAAGGACATGGAGACCCTCCCCCTGCACCCGCCCTTCTTTCCCTGAAGCAGATGCACATCTGGGAAAATCCCAGCTTGAGGCAGGGGAAGACAGCCTAGGACTGTTGGAACAGACATAAATCAAACACCCAGATGCCCCTCCCCTACTGTTCTGTCATTACAGCCATCCTTCCAATTCCTGCCTGTCTCCTTTGCCTCTAGGAATTTTGGCTCTGTAGTCTTGCCTGGGCCATTCATTCACTGCCCAGAATAGGGCCTGGAACAAAGGAGGTGCTCAATTAATGCCTTTGGTCCATGCCTCATGGAGATGTGTGAGGGCAGGGTCAATGTCATTTGTAGGTTTTCCTCAGTTGGAGGTTCTTTCTGAGATCTGAAGCAATCCTTTCTGCTCCAATTCCAGTGCTCTTAGTATAGTTAGTATGGACTCCATCCCTTTGAGGTCCTGCCACCACCCTTCTTTCCCCTCCCTCCACCTCTACCCTAATGTAGGGTTTAGAGGAATCTCAGCACTATCAAGTAAAGTCAGTGGTGCCCCTTTTCCCTGAGACTGATGGCTTTTTGGGTCAATCACTTGTGCATTCAGCCCTCGGTCTCTAAGTAGGCCCCACCTTCTCCATCTCTGAGAATTCTCGCCTCTGAAGAAGGATTGGTGGGAAGGAGGAGGCACTTTCCTTTGGTCACTGTTTCAGGGTCTTGGAAACCCTACTTTTTTTTTTAAGATTTATTTATTTTAGGGGCAACTGGGTGGCTCAGTTGTTAAGCGTCTGCCTTCGGCTCAGGTCATGATTCCAGAGTCCTGGGATCGAGCCCCGCATCAGGCTCCCTGCTAGGCGGGAAGCCTGCTTCTCCCTCTCCCACTCCCCCTGCTTGTGTTCCCTCCCTCGTTGTGTCTCTCTCTGTCAAACAAATAAATAAGATCTTAAAAAAAAAAAAGATTTATTTATTTTAGAGAGAGAGTTGGGGGGGCAGAGGGAGAGGGATAAGCACACTCTGTGTTAAGCGGAGAGAGCCCGACATGGGGCCTGATCCCACAACCCTGAGATCATGACCTGAAGTGAAATCAAGAGCCTGATGCCTAACTGGCTGAGCCACCCAGGTGTCTTGGAAACCCTACGTTTTGAGTGTCTGGAGCAGGAAGCTCTCTAGGTAGGGACTGTATCTTTTTCTTTATTTCCTCCAGCACAATGCTCAATGCATATTTAGTTAGAATATGCTATGACCATTGAATGACTCTCAGGAAATCCCTCGTGAATTTATGCCAGTTCCCTTTTAGTTTTATTTCCGGAGGGATGCGGAACGTGGGTGAGGGGACAGGGTTGGATGGTGGTGGTAGAAGAACCTAGTAGTATATTCTGGGTGAGGTCGTTGGAGGGTGCTTCTATCCTTGTTTAAAGGACTCCTGAGTGGGTTCTTTAGCTGGATCTGGGACTGGCCCCCAAATCACCACAGGCTGGGCTCCACCTGGCTCCGCACACTCTCCTGCCAACTGGGACCTCCTCCATGAACAGGATCCTGGAAAGAGTGTTTACTTCTAAGTTTGTATCTTGCTGTCCAGTCTCAAACAACGTCCCATTTAAGCCCTCACTCCGCCTCCTCACACAGAAAGGGACCCACTAGTCTTCCTTTGCCCACCTCCAGCTTTCCTCCTGGAATGGGGCTAAGCCACTTCCTTCCCACTTTCCCACCCTTCCCAAAGCCCCTTCAAACCCGCCTCCCCGAGGGCCCCGCCCCCCGAGGGCCCCGCCCCCCCGAGGGCCCCGCTCCACATCCCGACACTGTTTGGCCAAGCTCCTTACCTCTCCTTGGGTTTAGCTTGCACTTTCTTCTCAGGTCTTTCTCCTCTGAGGTAGAAAAAGCCCACGGGTAAGTGATTTCTCGTGTTTATAGAGTTGGCAAGAAAACTGAGACAGAGCCAGAGAGGAAGAAGGCGGGGCTTGGAGTGCCACTGGCTGTGGAAGCCCTGTGGTGTTTTTTTTTTTTTTTTTAAAGATTTTATTTATTTATTTGAGAGAGAGAGACTGAGAGAGAGAGCACATGAGAGGGGGGAGGGTCGGGAGGGTCAGAGGGAGAAGCAGACTCCCTGCTGAGCAGGGAGCCGGATGCGGGCCTCGATCCAGGGACTCCAGGATCATGACCTGAGCCGAAGGCAGTCGCTTAACCAACTGAGCCACCCAGGCGCCCAGCCCTGTGGTGTTTGAGCAGAGGGTATTTCAGGGCGTGAGAGTTAGACTTTGCGTTGCGGGGTGCAGACCAGAGGCCTTGCGAGTTTGGGAAGGGCTGGTAGGTTTGCTGGGGTCGGAGTGATTTGGAGGCCTACACTCTGCTCTCCTCCAGACCAGAAATGTTCTCAGCTCGCTGAGGAAAGTAAGAGTTAGGGGAGGTTGTTCCTTGGTGCTTCTCCAGCGTCCTTCCCACCTCTTTGCCATGGCCTCCTTCCTGGTCTTTCCTTTCTGACCTAGTGCAGAGCTTGCTTTCTTCATCTTTGCCTTTCCCACAGGGCCTGGCACATAGTATGCTTAGACCCATTCTTTGAATTAATTAAGAATCTTCTGAAACCTGGCTCTGCTGCCTCCTTCATGTTTTGCCTCGTTCCTCACTGGAGATTCTGAAAGTCTCTGTATCCTATCTTCTTAGGGAGGGCATTGGTGTGGACTTGGAAGAATAGCAGGTCCAGTTTGATAAGGCGGTCCACCATAAGGAGAGAAGATTTGTGGGTCTTCTTCCTCCAGGCTCAAGGAGCTAGGTATCTATTTTTACAGCTGCTGAACGAATCTCCCTGCCTTTCTTATCTAATTTAAAAAAGCTGGGGTGGGGATTGAGTATAGGCCAGGTCAGGCTGGAGGAGGAAAGATTACCAAGTTCCCCTGGGGTGTGGCTGCCTAGTGGTCTGAGGTCCCAAATATATTGTGAATGAGCCAGTGCTAAATAAACCTTGAAACCTGATGGCTCTGTTCTCTCTCTCTTGGAATCTATCAATTTTATGTACATGATAGGCATATTTATTGATTGATAAAGGCTTGGAGGAGAAGCCTGAAACAGGACTGGCTTTCTGGGTCTCTAAGAGGCATTTTGCTGTTATCACAAAACATATTTGCAACTCTTTAATTTCTAAGGCCCTTGAGATTCTTAAATTGTTCTCCGCCCCGCCTCCCCCCCCATCATGTACCCTGTAGGCACAGAAGCCCAGACAACACTTATCCGTGCACCACACCGGTTGTATTGATTATATGTGGCAAATGTTGATTTCTAGGTTGTCTTTCTCTTGCCCTCTAGCAGTTCTTGGGCAACTTCTCTCATTATCAATTGATAGGGGTTATGTGCCTCCAGAAGGAAGACTCATTTTGACCTTAGTTTAAGCAAAATCATGTGGAAAAGCCAATTTCCTTCACCAGGTATATTCCACAGTGATAAAAAATGATTTTTGGATTATGTTCTTTTGGTTTACCCTCCTCCCTTTTTTCTTTTATTATTGCAGAAATCACAAAGCAGACTGGGGTGGTGGAGGCTCTTTGTTGTACATCATGATGCATGAGCTGGGGTGACGCAGATGGGTCTTTTTAAAAATTTTATTTATTTATTTTTTTAGAGAGTGAGAGAGGGGGTGTAGGGGCAGAGGGAGAGGGAGAGAGAGAATCTTAAGCAGGTTCCACACCCAGTGCAGAGCCTGACACGAGGCTCCATCTCACAACCCTGAGATCATGACCTGGGCCGAAATCAAGAGTTGGACGGTTAATCTACTGAGCCACCCAGGCACCCCTGTTTTTTAACATGTTAAATTATTTTTACAGATGTCTTTAAGTAATCTCTAAGGTCAATGTGGAGCTCCAACTCATAACTCTGAAATCAAGAGTCTCATGCTCTACCGACTGAGCCAGCCAGGCGCCCCCAGACGGGTCTTGATGGAGAAGTCACATTGATCTGTATTTGGATAAGAACTCAGGACTTTGAGGCATGGTACAACTTTCGGATGGTTCAGAGGATCTGGTGTCTTTCCTACAGCAAAACAGAAAACAAATTAACTTTCCAAAGGAGCAGGTGGCAGTGTGGAGCAGCTACCTAAGGCTGTGGGAGCAACCAAGCAAAGTCTGGTGAGAGAGGACAGAGAGAAAACGACAGCTAAGTACTTACATGGGAGGACAGAAGTCACATTTAAAGATACGAAGGAAGATAACCAGAGACATAGTTGGCCTTTCCTAAGCTACATTGTGTGCAGTGTATTACTGAGGGTATATACTGGGAGGAGGTACATGGAAGAAGGAGCCATGGGCTCTGACCACTCACAACTATTAGTCTAAAAGTAGAGACAGGGTATAGTGATAGGTGGGACCACTGGATGGATTTCTAGATTCTATGCTTACAAGGAAATGAAGGATTTGGGGGAAAAAACAGCTGTTTAGCAAGGCTTCTTGGGAAAAAATGAGTGTGGATCAGTGCTCATTGTAGACAAAGGCCATCCTACCTTACAGTTATAGTTTGGAAAATAGGTGGGCAGGCAGATGGATTTCCTTCTATTGTTTTCTCCTGAGGACTTTTATTATGTGTTCTGGGCTGACAGGATTCGGGATTGAGAAAAGGGGAGTAGAGAATCATAGGGGGAGCGAGAGAAGAAATAGATTTTCACTGTTGACATCAACGTATCACATCACTTTCTAATCCCTTAATTTTACACCCTTCTGGCTTTCCCCAGCTCTCTTTCTTTTTCTTTGTTTCAGATTGATTGATCGATTTAGAGAGCATGCGAGTGGGGGGAGGGGCAGACCGAGAGGGAGAGAGAGAGAATCTCAAATAGACTCCCTGCTGAGAGTGGAGAAGTGGGGCTCGATCTCACAACTCTGAGATCATGACCTGAGTGGAAACCAAGAGTCAGATGCTCAACTGACTGAACCATTCAGGTTCTCCTCCCCAGCTCTCTTTCTGATTCCTGTTTGGAAAATCTAATTCTGATTCTTCCTGGTAGCCCATCTAGTTTCTGAAGATCTCTAGAAGCAGAAGCTCAGGATTTTCTGATTTGTCAAGTTGATCATCTTGTTTTGGTGTGACTGAATGTTAAGGATTTCCAAAACTGGATTCTGACTGAAACCAAACCTGTAAGTGTGTCAAAACGTGAATGAGGAACATTCTCAAAAGTTATCCTAGAGGAACTAAGAAAAGCCACCTTGTTCACAACCATCGCAGAATGATACTAGATCATATGGAGTCTATACGGCCTCTAGAGAAGCTCTGGCTATCGGATTGTTTACCCAAATAATGGTGCAATGAAACTAGTGTTGTGTCTGCATGTATCAGGGACTCTCCATAGATATTGAAGGAAGGAAGCACAAATATTTTGGTCTACATCTACATAGATTTTGGTCTACATTTGGGGGGTTGGAGTTGGTCTATATGTAGTTGGTCTGGTGTGTGTCAGTCTGCAGCAGGATGGGTTTTCACTGACTTGGAGTTCAGACTCTGCCAGACTGGGATGGGATTTGAGAGGTGTAGTGCTGGGGTGGTAGGGTAGGTAGGTGAGTTGGAGGAGGTGGCTGTGTTTCCTCTTGGTCTAATGAGCCAACAGTTTGGGGGCTGTGATGCCTTCACGTTCAAGTCTTGGTTGCACCTAGTAATATTTACTTGTAGAATTAGGGTTTCTAGCCTCATTGAGAGAACACGAAGCATGTTCTATCCTAAGGAGTTTCTATTTATTTAATTTAATTTTAATTAAAAAAATTTTTTAAAGATTTTACTTATTTATTTGACAGAGAGAGAGAGAGAGAGAGCACAAGCAGGGGGAGCAGCAGAGGGCGAGGGAGAAGTAGGCTCCCCGCTGAGCAGGGAGCCCGACTTGGGGCTTGATCCCGGGATCACGACCCCAGCTGAAGGCAGACGCCCAAGTGACTGAGCCACCCAGCCGCCCCTATTAATTTTTAAAAAAGATTTTATTTATCCAATTGAGAGAGACAGAGCATGCGTGGGGGGAGGGGCAGAGGGAGAGGGAGAGGGATTAGCAGACTCTTTGCTAAGTGGGGAGCCAGATGCAGGGCTTGATCCCAGGACCCCAAGGTTATGACCTGAGCCGGTCAGATGCTTAACCGACTGAGCCACTCAGGTGCCCCATTTTATTAATTTTTTAGGAGTTTTTATTTTAGTTTTTAATTTTTAAAAAAGATTTTATTATTTATTTATTTGAGAGAGAGAGGGGCGAGGGGAAGGGCAGAGGGAGAGGGAGAAGCAGATTCCCCACTGATCGAGGAGCCTGGATGCAGGGCTCGAACCCAGGACCCTGAGATAATGACCTGAGTCGAACTGAGACACTTAACTGACTGAGCCACCCAGGAGCCCCAGGAGTTTTTATTTTAGAAAAGGGGAGAATGGATTCTTCCAAGTAACGTTCAAACAGAATATAGTACAAAGTAAAATCATAGGTGGGAAAATGCCTGGTAAGTGATCCATTTGGTGAGGTTGTTCTCAGAAGACTCCTGGGAGATAAGTTTGGATATTTATTTTCTTTAGTATGAGCTGAATTTGGTTACTTCAGCTTTAGCATGGTGGGGGAGGGGCAGGAGAGGCAGAGAAAGAATCTTAAATAGGCTCCATGCCCAGCGTAGTGCCTGACACAGGATCGGCGCTGATCCCAGGACCCCGAGACCACGACCCTAGCTGAGACCAAGAGTCAGAGGCCCAACCACCTGAGGCATCCAGGTGTTCCTACTTCAGCTTTCTTTCCAACCTTTCAGGGAAACTGTCTGAACTTATCTTTCCCCAGGGCAGAAGTAACACTGAAATGATTTCTCTCTCTTTTCCTTTTCCGCACAGACTAAGACTGAGAATTATTGTTATATTTTAGTATCTAGATCTGTATTAATATCTGTAGCAAATATTTAACTGGATCTGTATAGTTGGTCAAACTGGATTTACTGGTTCAAGTTGTGGTGGGGCATGGAAGGAAGGCCAAAAAGAGGCTCTATTTATTGGATCATGGCCCAAGCTGAAGATGTAGCTGGAACTGATGTTTTCCTGGGAAACAGTTATACGAGATGCTGAGATGGGGTAAATGCCGCATCTTCCACGCAGCCTTCTCAGGCTGACCCACAGTGCACAAAAGATATTCCCTAGTCTTGCCAACCCTGGCAAATGAGATCCTTACTACTCTAACTTTCCATCAACTATGAAGCCATCTGGGGTCTTGACATGCCCTTGCCTTGATTGTACATTTCTGATTTAGGAATACCCTTTCCGGTTCATAGTTTATGTATCTTTTACTTATTTTGGCAGGTGGGGAAGTGTTCCTTCAGGAGAGAGAAGTATCCAGGAAATGCCCTTAATTTTAAGTTTCCAGAAGGAGTTCTTTGTTTGCCATCATTGTCTTGCACAGTATGTAAATGAGTGCCTGGTGATTTGGGGGTGACGGTGGTGTTATTAATTAAGGTGGAAGAAGAATGTTGCTTTTGCTTGAATTCTTTTGCACAAAGAATCACTGTGGTGCCTGAATTTTCTAATTTGGAATTTGCTTTTGTATTCATTTACCCTTAGTTGAAATCTGATCCTTAATATATTGAATCCAGTCTTTCTCACTTGGAAACTTTTTGTGGTTTCTACTTGAGGGAACCATCCAATTTCTCAGTTTAGACCCAACCCAAACTCCACAGAATCCATCTTTGTAGTGATTTACATAGTACAGGAGAAATGGTAGCAAATACAGCAAATCCTTTTCTCAGGGAGCTTACAAGACGAGGGCATTTCATGGATACTTCCCTCTCCTGAAACAAGTGAAATCCTGTTGTGCACACCGTTTGGTCGTTTGACTATTGTCCACTCCCCACCTTCTGCAGGCTAGCCTTACATGTAGTTATTGCAGTTTGAGATGCCTAATGCCAAAGCATTAGGTGACTTATTTTCCAAATTAAGTAAAGCAGTAGAAGTAATAAACTCTGTGTTGTCTGTTCCGTTTTTGCACATCAAGGGGATGACACTGGAGCAAATCATAAATGTCACAGATAATGCAGTTGGTCTCAGCCAATTTGGGTTATTTCCATTGCACTTTCACTTTGTTGTAGTGAGAGAGATTTGGGTCTCTGTTCTGATTTTAGATCATTGACGTTGCCAAACTGGGCTGTAGAGCCTGAGGTATTTCCTTGGTGGTGGCCAGTTAACTCTTTGTACCTCAGGTTTCAGCTGGAGAAGGAAAGGCAAGCTGAAAGTGTCATCAGGTACGAACTCTGCTCCTTGGCTCCACCTCATCAGCTACTACTCCTGCCCTCTTCCCTAACTGGGTGTTCTCCCAGTGCAGAGTTCTAGGCCAGTGAGATATGCCACTGGATATTCATGAGGAGAGAGCAGGGGGCAAGGAGAGCAAACTGGAGAGCTTAGATATCTATCCGTAGGTGTGACCAGAGAAGCTTCTGGAAGGAGGGTCATGTTGAACAGGGTTTGGAAAGAGCGTGTTCTAGGCAGAGAGGGACAGTCTGTATGAGGGCTGATAATGCCCACAAGATGTGCATGTGTGGGGAAAGATTTGTCTTGTTCAAGCAGGAGCCATAGAAAAGGTTAATAGTAGGAGTAAGTGGTAGAAGAACAGTGAAAAGAAAGCCTTGGAAATGCAATCTTAGAAGTTTGGATTTAATAGAACGCAGGAAACTGCAGGTCTGGTTGGGGGAGAGAGAGGGAAGGAGGGAGAGTCTTTTGACTTGAGGAAAGTGTCATTTTCCAGAAGGAGGGTAGAGGGCACTCACACTTCAGTTATCTGCTGCAATGCAGTAGTCAGGAAGAATGTGATTTAGGGCTTTATCCTGCTTCAGGGAAGGGCAGCACTGTCTGATGGCTGCTGGGTGAATCTGAGTGAGAGCTGAGAGGATCTCATTGTTTAGAGTTACCAATTTTATGGACCAGGGGGGTAGACCAGGAAGTGTGGCAGGAGGCTGGCCCTGGATATGCAGTTATTTGCTAGCTGTAGGAACCTACTAGATGGAGGTCTGGTGTGGACAAGGTGCTAAGTGTCTAAGTGACTTCGTGTCAGCTGAATTGAATTGAGGGCTAGGTTGGTGAACCCCAAATATCTGAAACCAATGATTTCAGTTGGAATTCCTTAGATTTAATAAAAATTTTTATGCAATTTCCCTGAATAAAGTCAGGGTCCTTAGAAGCTGCTTTGTCAGTGCTCTTGTTTTTGGACATATTTGGGGTTTTCTTCTTTTTGAAACTAAAATAGAAAGGCAATCCTTTATCTTCTCTTTTGATCTTCCTATGCTAATAGCATGTTCAGAATACCCATTATTCCTTATCTCAAGTCCATATTTCTTAATAACCTTAAAAAATAATGAGAAGATCCAAGAATAGACAGAGAGGTCTGTATTGATGCCTCATGTCCATTGGTCTTTGTGCTTATTTCCATGGATGATTAATAAATATTAACAATGCTCTAGATGCTGTGAGTTCGGAGCTGGTCAGAGACATGGGTCACAATGGGGAACACTAATCCTCATTTTTTATATTCTACTGGGTCAGGTCTGTGGTTGTCAACAACACTCAAACCAGAATGATCAATCTGATAGAGCTCAAGTCCTTTTTCCCAGCATCATCATGAAGTTTTAGATCTGGAATGGGATAATCATATTTTGGAGTGACTGGAGAGCTGACATTTTTCTGGTACTGGGTTCTTCTGGGTTAAGGATAAAGAGGGGATTGCCATTCTCTGGCTAACATTCCCAGTCTGCTCCTGATTGGCAGCCAAGTCTGGGGAGCAAATGGCCAAGTGAATTAGGAAGCTTAAAAAGATGTTTTGTTAAACCATCCTCATTAAATTGGCACCGTCTGCCTTCCTACTCTCCTTTGTCCCAGCTGGGTCTGTCCTTGGTGACAGATGTTTCCTAATGGTGTGTGCCAGCAACATCTGGAAGCCTTGGGTGACGGCTGAGGTTTGGGAAGGCCAGAGCTGGAGGTTTTTAGGTTTTCAGGGAAATTGCAACCATCTTCCTGCTGTTGCACTCCCATTTTTAGAAATATCTGCTCCCCATCCCCATTTTCCTTATGCAATGAGAACGAAGGCTTCCTTGCCTTCTCTAGCACTTCCTGACCCACTGAGGATGTTTTTTTTTTTCTTTTCAAGAATGAGGTAGTCACTAGAAAAGATTTGGGATAGAATGATGAAAGAATAGGATGATGAAGGAAATCTCAGGTGGGTGACGTATTTGGCATCTAGAGATCTATTATCTTATATTTCTACTAAAAGCCACGCAAAAAGAGACGCGTTAAAGTTGTGGGTAGGAATTATAATTAGCTATAAAATCATATCTGGGAACTATTGGAATAGGTATGAGGATGCTTTGGAATCTTCCTTGGCATCTAAAAATAAAGTCTGGAGACATTTTGGCTCTAGATTGGGTTAGGATTTTACTTTTTTTTTTTTTTTTTTAAAGTAATCTCTACATTCAATGTAGGGCTTGAACTCAAGACTCTGAGATCAAGAGTCAGATGCTCTACTGAAGGAGCCAGCCAGGCACCTCCCCCCCCCCCCCCCCCCCACCTCGCAGATTGGGTTAGGATTTTAGCAGGACCTGGCTAGATGGAGCTGTCAGATTTAATGATCCCTCTACTTGTAGCTCTGGCCCATCAGTATCTATTTGGGATGAAAGGGAAGACATCGGCGGAGGATGACCTGGGCTCAAAGATAAGAACTGGCTCAAATACTCCTTTAATGGCCATGCTCTAGAGTCTTGACTCTTTGTGGAGGTAAGCTGCTACAGTAGAAAGAATATGGTCTTTGAAGTAACAAAGAACCAAGTTCGAATTCCAGGTCTTATTTTTACTGGCTGTATGAGCTTAGGACAGTTGTCTTACCTCTCAGTCTGTAAAGTGGAATAATAATACTTATTTCATTGAGCTGTTAAACGAAATAACATATGTGCATTTCTTACAGCTCAACAAATTCTGGTTCTCTTCCACCCCTCCCTCCATGTATCCCTAATTCTTGCACATGTACCTGGTCCCCCTATTTGCTAGATACCATTTTTCTCTGCCTCCAGCCTCTGCACATGTTCCCCAATGCCTCTTAGAGTTCAAGCCTAGGGCCTTGATTTATTAATTTGTGTTAGTCCCACAAAATGACAATAACAGTATGTAGTTTTTATAACTACTAACATGAGCCAAGGTTGTGGTTTCTTTCTAGGCATTTTTGCTTGCTGACAATTTTGGTTGTAAATCAAAGACAAAGGAGTTCTATCTTCCCACCCACTCCTCTGATCTGAAGTTCCTGATTTGGGGCTAGATCATTCTGGGTAGGGTTTTGTTCCAACCAAAAGTGATGGCACGCTGGTTTATAAAGGTCATCCAGGGAATGAGAATCCATAACCTTTACTACTGGGACATTCTTGTTTTCCTCCTAACTTTTTCATTTGAAAAATATCAAACCTATGGAAAGTTGTAAGAACAGTATAATTTACACCCATTTATCTTTCACCAGGATTGATTGTTAATATTTTGCTACATTTGTATGCTCTCTCCAGTGTGTGTGTATGTGTTTATGTGTGTATGAAATATGGTCCATATTCAAAGTTTACTAATGGTCCAATTTTTTTTATAGTAGAATGTTTCTCCCTGATCCAGGTGCAATCCAGGGTTCTGCATTACATCTCATTGTCATGTCTCTTGATTCTCCTTTCATCTGCAGCAGTTCTTCAGCCTGCCATTCCTGACATTGACAGTCTTGAATGGCATAGGTCAGTTGTTTTATAGAAAGTCAACTTTCTATAGAAAGTTGTTTTGTAGACTGATCATTTTTATCATTAGATTCAGGTTACACATTTTGGGCAGGAATATTATATAAGAACATTCTTTTTTTTTTTTTTAAGATTTTCTTTATTTACTTGAGAGAGAGCAAGCGAGAGAGAGCGAGCACAGAGGGAGAGTGAGAGGGAGAAGCAGACTCCCTGCTGAGCAGAAAGCCCAATGCAGGGCTCGATCCCAGGACCCTGAGATCATGACTTGAGCAGAAGGCAGATGCTTAACTGACTGAGCCACCCAGGTGCCCCTATATTAGAACATTCTTAAAGACAATGAATGGCATGTAGACAGGGAACAGGTCTTCCTCCCCATTGTGTTTGTAGGGTCAAGCACAAGGACTGGCATTTAGAAGATGCTTAATATTTATTGAATGAACGACTGAATGAATGACCTAAAACTTTCCTTGCTACCTAGGTCTATTATTTTTCTACTCGAGGAGAGGAGGAAGAGCAGCCTTCTATATCCTAGTCCCACTTTTATTATACATGTTTGGAGGCTTAAAGGTAACCTAAGACCTCTGTGATGAGCCCACAGAGCAGGGAAATGAGTTGGGGACTATGACATGAAGCAAGCTGTAGAGTCTCTTTACCCTGGGGAATGGGTGGTGATCATACTACTTGAGACTGGAGGATGAATTTTCTTTCCTCAGATGGAAAGAAAAACAGCACACAGAACCTAGGAGTACATGGCCTGTTTCTAGTTATTCAGGTTTCTAGGTTTTATTGTACTTCTCTCCCTTAACCCCTATTTGAATCCTAAGAATGCCATGGTGAAAATTGATTTCTGTCCCTCCTCCTTTCCCAGTGGGGACAACCCCATAATTCTCTCCTTCTCTACCTCCATTTCTCTCCCCAACCCACACACACAAGTGTGTATTTTCTAACATTTATAAACGGTGGTTGGGCGGCCATTCTCTCCAGATTATTTATTGTTGAGAAAATCTATAACTCCTCGGACTTCTCATTTTGATGTAGAAGCTTTCATCCCTGTCGCCCGGGGGAAGTGAGGTTATGAGAGGTACTCTTTGCCTCTCAGAAATGTGTTTTCAGGCTTCCCTTTGGGGCCCTTTCTCTCTCCAGCTCTGATCATCTCAGACATTTCTGACAGTCCTTCCTGAGGCATCTGGGGCTTGGGACTGGATTCATCTATTTAATTCTGCAAGGATTGCAAGTGCCTGATTCACATGGTTCCTGTCCCCTTTCTGAGAGTCTACCTACCCCTGTGTATGCAGACACGTATTTCACCAGGTTCCAGAAAAAGCACCCCTTATCTCCATGCCAGCTTTTCTACAGTAATGGTGGGAATAACCTAAAATAGTGAATGATACTAAAATGACTTGTTTGATTTTTAAGTGATCGAATCTTGCCTAGAGATAATCCATAATGTGAACAGTTTCAGTGAAAGCAATCCATCATATTATTCTCCCATGAGAGGCTGTATGGCATCTCTTCTTTGCCATCTAGAGAGGGAGGCAGATACAAGAACGCAGCTTGTTTAGCCTTCCTGTGTTGTCAGAAGCACCAGACATCTATTGAGGTCTCTGCAAAACTTGTCTCCATGTTTTGTTTTCAAACTCTGGAGGAGGCCTTTCCTTAGTTTGAGAACCCAATGCTTAGTCCAAAGAACATGAAAATCAGTAGCCAACATAGGAAACTATCACTTTTTCTAGGGTTTCCATCACACCCAGAGTAAAAGCCGAAGTCCTCATAGTGATTCTCAGACCCTACGTGAAGGATCTGGCTTCCTCCTTTCTCTCTGACCTCATCCCCTACTGCTTCCCACTCACTCACTCTGTCCTGGCCCCACAGGCCTCCTTGTTATGCCTCAAAAATAGCCAAGTGCCACTTCACACCCATTGGGTTGGCTGCTATCAAAGAAACAGAAGGTAACAAGTGTTAGTGAGGATGCTGAGAAATCGGGACACTTGTGCATTGCTGGTGGGAGTGTAAAATGGTGCAGCCGTTGTGGAAAACAGCACGGTGATTTCTCAAAAAATTAAATATATGATTATCATGTGATTCAAGAATCACACTTCTGGGTATATATCCCCCAGAATTGAAAGCAGGGACTCAAAAAGATATTTGTACGCCCATATTCATAACCCACACAACCCGCGTGCCCATCAGTGGATGAATGGATAAACAAGATGTGGTATATACATACAATGGAATATTATTCTGCCTTAAAAAGGAAGGACATTCTGATACATGCTACAACATGGATGAACCTTGAAGACATCATGCTAAGTGAAAGAAGCTGGCACAAAAGGACAATATTGTATGATTCCACTTACGTGAGGTACCTAGAGTAGTTAAATTCATAAAGACAGAAAGTCGGATGGTGGTTGCCAGGGGTTGCGGGGAGGGGAAAAATGGGGAGTTATGGTTTAATGGGTACAGAGTTTCAGTTGAGGAAGATGAGTAAGTTCCAGAGCTGGATGCTCGTGACGGTTGTACAACAATGTGCATGTGAGGCTGTTTTGGACCACCCATCTTAAAATCACAACACCCACCATGAGCACATCCTAGCCTTTTCTTGCTCTACTTTTCTTTTTATTTTTTAAAGATTTTATTTATTTATTTGACAGAGAGAGACACAGCGAGAGAGGGAACACGAGCAGGGGGAGTGGGAGAGGGAGAAGCAGGCTTCCTGCAGAGCAGGGAGCCCGATGTGGGGCTCAATCCCAGGACCCTGGGATCATGACCTGAGCCGAAGGCAGTTGCTTAACGACTGAGCCACCCAGGCGCCCCTCTTGCTTTACCTTTCTCTGTAGCACTGATCACAAATCCAACACAATCTATATTCTTATTACTTGTTTACGGTCTGCTTCCTCCTGCAGGAATGTAAGCAACTTGAGTGGAGGGATTTTTGTATTTTTCTTTGCCTTATAGCAGTGCTGAATAATTGGGAACCAGTATATTTGTTGAATGAATAAATGAATGACCACGATTAGACACACACACACACACACACACACACATTTCTAGACAAGGCACAAAGAGAAAGAGAAAATGGGAAGACTCCATTTTTCCTTTGGCTTTGTTAACAAATTCCTCCTACCCTTGGGTATGAGACTTGGCCCCAGAGTTCATGGTGGCTTTTGCTCTGTTTAATTTTTTGCCTGTATTCTGAACTGTTCCCACTTTGGAAGTATGGGTGTACTACGTACATCACACTTGCTATTATTTCAAGCTCTTGGCCTGAACTCAAAGCCTCTACTCTTGTTTTCCTGACTGCCCCCTTCCAGAGTTGCGGGGCTGCTTGAATGAGGACTTTGGAAACTCTTGGAAAGCTCAGCTATCCAGAAAACTTCATACTTGCTTGTTTGGGAGCCACTGGTTTGATTGGCTCTGGAGTTTTCATTCTCTGGAAATTTTAAGGTGGATGAGAGAATATATATAATTTGGGATCAGGGAAGGAGCTGTGCTTGGATAGAAAGAGATTGATATAATCTCTGGAGATGTTGCATTTAAAGTCCACGTCTCGGGGTGCCTGGGTGGCTCAGTTGGCTAAGCGACTGCTTTTGGCTCAGGTCATGATCCCAGGGTCTTGGGATCAAGCCCCGCATCAGGCTCCCTGCTTGGTGGGAAGCCTGCTTCTCCCTCTCCCACTCCCCCTACTTGTGTTCCCTCTCTCTGTCAATTAAATAAATAAATAAAATCTTAAAAAAAAAAAGTCCCCATCTCTGAAACTTTGACCACCTGAAAATAATTATTGAATAGCCTCATTAGCCTTCCTCTCAAGTCTTTACCAAACTTCTAGCAAAGCAACTGGTATCCAAACTATCTTTGAAGCCATTCAAGAGGAGCCACAAGGCCAACTTCCTGACTGGCAGGAGGGTTAACACCCAACCACGGGAACCAATGGAACCGTACTGCCTTAGAAAAATGTTGTGAAAAGGAGAGGTCCAGAGTGAGGGCAGTACCCTTCTCAGAGACAGAGGAGTGAACACAGTGACCTCTAGGATGGAGGAGAGTGGGTGGGGCTGGCTGGGAAAGCAAGACAGCCTGCAATTTAGTGGGTGGATTGTTGGATTTGACAGGAGTTCTTCTTGGCGACTTGGGATGGAACTTTTGTTTTGGAGTTTGGAATGAGCTCAGAGACTGAGAGAAACACAGGGAGGAGGAGGGAGGGAAGCGGGAGGGAGCTGGGGGCATTATGGAATTCATACAAGCTGGCTTCATGTTCCCTGGCCTCTCTCTGCGCTTCTTTAAGTACCTCCCCTGCGCCAAGCACCTCCTTTGGGAGAGACTGTTTCCTAATTAAACTGAGATTCACAGGCCCAGGGCCCTCATTAGGAAATGTCCTCAGGAAATGCTCTTGAAATAGATGATTGTGCATGTTCCAGTCTCCTGTTTCCACCTCTCTTTGGCCCTTTCTCTCTTTCAAAAAAATGAAAAAATTAAAAAAAATCCTACTTCTAGGAATCTCAAGATATAGGAGTCAATCAATGCATCTATATATTCATATCCTCTGTCCTAAATGCCCCTTTTGGTTGCTTCATACAATTATGAGCAGATCCTTGTCCTGGGGAGTGAAGGTTGGGGGTGGGAGTGTGGAATTCAGAAGGAGGAGGTATATGGATCCTGACCCTGCCCTCTGGAAGCTTTTAGACTGTAAAGGGATGTAAGTGACACACCCAGGACACCATCAGACAGAAAGGGAAAATTAGTTTCAGCTGAGCACCAGGATGGGCGGGGAGGGGAGGAAGGTTGGAGATGGGGGATCAGTCAGGATGGCTTAGGAAAAGCTTCCTAGATGTGGGGGCAAAACTGTAGAATAGGGTTGAGAAGAGCTAGAGGGTCAAGACTGGACAGAAAGCAAGTGAGGAGGGCATCCCTGGCAGGGCAGGGAATTTACTCAGGCCAAAGGCTCATCCCAGGAAGGGTAAGTCAGGATGCGAGGAGCTGAGTTAGGAAGGAGGTGATGGGCCCGAGGGAAGGGGGAGAATTAGGATGGGGCTCTGACAGCTCGGTCAGAGTGTCTGAACTGATATAAGCCATTGGAATAATTGCAGATTATTGCACGGAAAAAGGGCATTTCTGAACATGGCGTTTGAGGGTGATGTTTCTCTGTATGGTTATAAGCTGGATTGCAGGTAGACTTTCTCAGGATTCCTAATCATGGGTTTGCTTTTTCCTCTATAAGTTTGGTTGTTCATTTGTTTGTTCTGCCTGCTTCTGTTGGAGTCATAAAATATGATTATTTAATTCCCATGTGTTTTGTTCTTTGGGTTGCTTCTCTGATATCTTCCCACTTTGTCTGTAGGCCCGTTTTCACTCATCTTCAGTAAAAGTGGGAAGAGCCCAAGGACCACCCTGCGTAACAGATTTGAGGGAAACAAATTATCAAAAGCATCTGTGACCCTGCCATTCAGTTGGTCCTCCTCTGAGATTCTTGCTCAGGGTCCATGGATGAACTTGGGAAGAGTGTATGGCATTTTTTTTTTTTTTTTTTTTGAGGTGAGCAACCTCAGAGGAGTCTGTGATTCAACAAACGTGAAGAACCACTGTTGTACTCTTTGTTGCGAGGTGGGTGGCTGAGGACGGTTCCCCAGAGAGAGAACTGTGGTGGAAGCATCCTTAGTGCCAACCACAGGAGCCTCCAGAGACAGTTGAAGGGGCTGAAGGAGAAAGAGGAGTTGGGAAAAGGGACATGGGTTCAGAAGGAACTAGTAGGAGGGGGGCCCCATGTTCCCTTGTTCTCCACCCTCTTTCTAGCAGGTATTTCTTCTTTGTATATTCCACATCCTGATGATTGTAGGATTCTGGATCCCCTTCAGTTTAAATCTATTGAGTGTCTGCCGTTTATCAGGCTCTGTAGCAGATTCTTTCACAACATTATCTCCTGTAATTCCTGTGTTGAACCTGCAGTGCTCGGAGTGGGGTCAGTCCCCTCCCTCAGTCGTGGGGTGTTTGCACCATCGCTTCCTGTCAGGTCCCTTTTCTTTTTTTTAAGATTTTATTTACTTATTTGACAGAGAGAGACAGCAAGAGAGAGAACACAAGCAGGGGGAGTGGGAGAGGGAGAAGCAGGCTTCCCGCTGAGCAGGGAGCCCGATGCGGGGCTCGATTCCAGGACCCTGGGATCATGACCTGAGCCGAAGGCAGACGCTTAACTGACTGAACCACCCAGGCGCCCCTGTCAGGTCCCTTTTCAATGCATTTTCTTTTTTCCTTTCATCTTTATCTTTATTCTCATTTCCCCTCCTCACGGGAGGCACTTGCTTTAGTGTATTTAACAAACGCTCCTCCAATCCATGCTTTATAGGTGTATTTATTTATTTTTATTTTTAAAAATATTTTATTTATTTTAGAGAGAAAGAGAGAGCGAGCGCGCGCGCAGGGTGGAAGGGCAGAGGGAGAAGGAGAGAGAGTCTCAAGCAGACTCTGCGCTAGGTGTAGAGCCTGATGCGGGGCTCGATCCCAGAACCCCGAGATCCTGACCTGAGCCGAAACCAAGAGTCAGACGCTTAACTGACTGTGCCACCCAGGCGCCCCTATATGTGTATTTAGATACACTCATCCATTCAACCAGTACACAATGCCGACTGTGTCAGGCGCAGTTGTAGCGATGGGGAATGCAACCAGGAGCAAAATAATAAAGTTCTGCTTTCGTGGAGCTTCCATTCTGTTGGAGTGAGACAAATCATGAAAAATAAATAAGTAAAACAGACAGTACCTTAAATAGTGATAGCTGCTATGGAAAAAAAAAAGCAGAGCAGGGGATTAAGGTCTGTTGTGGGTGATCAGGAGCAGACTGCAGTTTTATATGGGGTGATTAAGGAAGGCTCACTACAAAGGTGCTGTTTGTAAATGCAGTTAACGGAGCCACCACGTGGCTATCTGGGGTGGAAGTGGTCCATTTATAGGGGATGGCAAGGACAAAGGCCCTCAGGTAGGATCTTGCCTGGTATGTTAGGAGGCCAGTGGCTAGAGAAAAATGAATGGGAAGAGGGAGAAACCGAAGGCTGAGATGTAGCTTGGTCAGTGCAAATACTGTAGGACTTTGTAGGCCATTGTAAATGCAGACTTTGGCTTCTACTCTGACTAAAAAAGAGACACCAGCGGAAGACTTTAAGCAGAGGAATGACATGACATTTTTAGCAGATATATGTGTATCCTTGACAAACATACAGCATTTTGTGTATAAATGTGTATAAATGGCATTGTGCCATACCCCTCACCCTGCTTTTGCTTTTCCTACGTAACATTGTTTCTGAGATCTACCCATGTTGCTATCTGTAAATCTACTTTATTATTTCTGACTGCTGTGAGTTACTTCATCGTGCGCATATAGCACATTTTACTTATAAATTCATCTAGTAACAGAATGCTGGCATAGCTTCTAACCTCTTGCGACCACAAACAGTCTTGTGATGAACGTGCTCATATGGGTCTCCTTATGGACTCAGGAGAGTTTCCTTGGGGTAGGTACCTAGGAGAGGGATTGTGGGGTGGGAGGGTGTGTGTGTTCTTACTTCCACTGAGACTGTGCTTCAGGATGGTGGCATCAGTGGCACTCCCACCAGCAGCATGTGATGGTTTGTGTCTTCTCATTGAATTCTCTTATCAATCCAGTAAGGGAAGTAAAGTAAGGTTCCTTAAGGACAAGGAAACTGAGTTTTAGACGGATTGAGCAAATTACCTGAGTTTATATAGTTAAGTGAAAGAGCCAGGGCTCAAATCCGAAATTTTTGACATAATGTTCTTTGCTCTTACCACTTTGTACCCAGCACTGCCTCTTTTAGAAATAAGATGAAGCATCTGTAGACAAAGATAGTATTATAATTATTGTATTTGAGCCTTGTAATTTTCTTTTCTTCTTTGACCTCTATTTTTTTTTTTTTTAAGTAGGCTCCCTGCCCAAAGTGGGGCTTGAACTCACAACTCCCAGATCAAGAGTTGGAGGCTCTACGCACTGAGCCAGACAGCACCCCAAGCCTTGCATTTTTCAATGTTTGGTCTAACACTGTCAGTCTAGCACCCCAGAGTGTTTAGCACCAGCATGTATGAGGTTGTCTAATTAGAGTCCTTAGAATTTCAAGGCACATTATATGGAATAAAACAGTTTTCATTTTCTCATGAGGGCTAGCTAACAAACAGGTTTGAATTTTAGTGCATGATTTTGAGGCTGGACATTTATAAAGATTAATTGCTTTTCAAAGTTTGGGGACTTTGGATCAGATGTTAACATTAAATATTAGGTAGTCATATTACGTGCATATGGTTTGCTAGGTACTGAGCTGAGTACTTCCCAAGCATCATTTCACTTACTTCTCTCAACAACCCCATGAGGTATTTACTTTTACTCCCATTTGTGCAAACTAAAGCACCAAGAGGGGAACTAATTTGTCCAGAGGTTGAGTTATGATTTGAACCTGAAGTCTGTCTACACAGCCTTTACTCCTACTAAACTGGGCTGCCTTCCCGTGAAGGAAGCTTTTAGAACTCTTCCCTTTGAATATAGGACAATTTCTTGTCAGTAGGGGTGGCTTACAGCAGTCATGGGAAGTGAGGGGCTAGGTGGACAGGAATCTTCAGAGGGAGGGGATCTAAAGTTTGAAAATGTTCCCCAGGTGTCTTCATTAGGCCTCCTTCTGTCCCCTGAGGTGAGTGCCTCTGCCTTAGGGCATCCTGCCTAGATTATAGGTTCTGGACATGATGCCTTCGAAAAAGTAGGGATTCTCTAACTGGGTGTGGGTGGTTGGTTGCCTATAACCCAAGGTAGCCCGATATTTTTAAAACAAGTGTCCTCAAAGGCCAACAATTCTTTATCACCTGTGTGTGGCTTATACCTGCCACGAATGATCTGCGGTCAAGGTTTTATCACAGTTGGTTTTCCCTCCACACTTTTCATTTTGATTGCCTTCTACAAGGAAGGTAATACCATTTATATATTTACCTGAGTCAGGTTTATAAAGGTTGCTTGGTTACAAGGTATGTATCTCAAAGTCAAGTAGATAGGAATTCTGGATTATTTCAGGTTATTCTTCTCAGTTTGTACATTTGTTCAACGAATATTTATTGAGCACCTAACTCTCAGGAGGAGGAGACAGGCAGCTGAATTGGAATTTTTTTTTAAGATTTTATTTATTTATTTGAGAGAGAGAGAGAGAGCAAGCAGGGGGAGGGGGAGAGGGAAAGGGAGAGAATCTCAAGCAGATCCCCGATGAGATCAAGGCTGAGCCGAAATCAGGAGTCGGACACTTAACCAACTGAGCCACCCAGGAGCCCCTGGAATTTTGATCCATTAGGATCAATGGCACATGTGGGAAGCCCAGCTGCTATGAGAGCACATAGGAAGGGCAGCATAAGGATAAGGGGGGCCTTCCTGGGGAGGCAACTTCTGAGCCGGGAATTGAAAGATAAGGAGGGCTTAGCTAAGCGAAGGGGGCCGAGAGGGCATTAGAGGCAAGGAAACAGAGTGAGTGTAGAATCTTGTAGCTGGAGCAGGAACTGGGTAGGGGATGAGGCTAGAGGAATAAGTACAGGTAAGATTATGAAGGAAGGAAGCATTATAAAGGAAGGGCAGTGGGGAACCACTGACGGGTTTGAAGCCTGGAATGAGTGGGGGACATTTCAATCACATTTATAGTGTAGAAAGGTTCCATGAATTAAGAATGGACCCTCCTTATCTATCTCGTGTGCTCGTTAGTAAATCAGAACACTGGAACTGATGGGTAGCAAATAAGGAGTCTTGATGGATTTGTAGATGGAAGGTCTGACCCAATAACCCAAGGGTTCCTTTTGATAATCTGTAGAGAAGACTTTTCAATTTTGACTTGATTTTTCTGTCTTTAAAAACCCATGACAAGATTTCCTAAAATTCTCTCAAAACCAAAGCCCGAGTAGGGAGGAGAGTGGGGGTTGCATGACTTTGTTCTCTCTGTTCTCCACTACTCATTTCCGGGGCATTGCTGTGAATTGCTCATCCAAAGCCTTGCTCCCCATGAGGAGAGGACCATTTGAATAGCAGCAGGGGAGTAGGGGAAGGAGGAACCACACGCCGGGTTCGTTCATTAAGAAAATATATTTGGCATATTCAGACAATGGTTTGAGCGAGTTAAAAATAACTCCTCGTGAAAAATTAATAGGGAGTTATAAGTGAGTGTTTTAATACAAGCTCACAGAGCAGGGCAGATTCTCCAGGTGGCTGGCGGCTGACATCACAGATGGTGCAGGGTGTTTATAGAGCATGGTGTGGCCAGCGAGGAGAGTCGTCTGCAGAAGTGAGCTCACCTTTTCTCCCGGAACCCAGAGGGGGAGGAGACAGAAGGAATTGTTTTGGTTGTGAGCGACTGAGCTGGGTGACTTATTTCTTTTCACCCTACCCATCACACTCTCATAACTGTGGACATAAAAATTGTAGTGAATTTTGCCTGGTTGCTTTGGGTGAAGTTTATTGAATGTCAGAATTCATGAAATGGCCTTTCTGGCTCTTCTCCCTTCTTAGTCATGGACCCTGGGTTGGCCGCTGCATCCATTTCTCCCGTGCTTCCTTACCCAACAGCCTGTTCCTCCCATTATGGCAGGTAGTTAGTTATGAAGGCCCTGCCCCTTTCTCCCTCTTCTTGTCTTCTCACAGCGCCCCTGTGGGGCTAGGTGGGTAAGGCGAAGGGTTGGACTATACTTCCTTGGCCATCAGTACAGCTAAATGGATGATGCAGAACGAGGAGGAAGGGGGCCAAGGTGCCATCTGACCTTGGCTAGCTGATTTGAGGGCTAAGGGTTTTAAGATTGGGGGACCAATATTTGTATTTTAAACTCAGATGATATTTTAAAAATGGGTCTGTAATTGCAACGAGGCCCTCTAGGCCGTGAATTAATGTGTCATAACTCACGCCCAAGCACTGCGCAAACATCCCGCGTGTGAATTATTGCACAATAAATTCATGCCCTGTTGTGTCTTACAGCTTAATTAGTACATGAAGCTACATGAGTTAGACGAACCCAAATGGGATTATGTCATGTGGTGCGTAAAAAAGCAGAATGTTGGGAGGTATTTGGCACTTTTTCTGGGGGGAAAGCAGAGCTGATTTTTTCTGTAATGTCCTTTGGTGTCCGTTTCTGTGATATTTGGGCTGCAACAGGTGACATATGACTCCTGAGCTTTGGTTGGTTGGTTGAATATGGGTTCAGTAAATATTTATTGTTTACTGTATCTTAGGCATCATGGAGGGAGAGCACACATAAGACGAAAAGCGAAGCAGCAGCTCTGAAGCCTGAGCATCCAAACTCGGCAGACCCAATCCAACTTGGCTTAACTCAGCCTCACCGAACCCAGTTGGAGACTCTTGTGCTCCCTGGGCTTGCCACAGCGCTCTAATCCTAGAATCCTCTTCGATTCCAGCTAGAATGCTGTGCCAGGCACTTTGCAGATTTGGTAAAAAGTTAGTACGTAGACATACACTGGAGCAATACGTGGCTAAGATTTCCTCTGATGGAAGCCTGAGCACTCTGGATATAGTGGTCCTGGGTGTGGGCATCACAGTGGGTGCAGGTGTGTATGTCCTGGCTGGCGAGGTGGCCAGTGATAAAGCAGGACCGTCCATTGTGATCTGCTTTTTGGTAGCCGCCCTGTCTTCTGTGTTGGCTGCTCTATGCTATGCAGAGTTTAGTGCCCGGGTCCCCCAGTCTGCTTCTGCGTATCTCTACAACTGTGTCACTGTAGGTGAACTCTGGGCTTTCATCACTGGCTGGAACCTCATCCTCTCCTATGTTACTGGTACGGCCAGTATGGCCCGAGCCTGGAGCTTAGCTTTTGACAACCTGATTGGGAACCAGATCTCTCGGACCTTGCATGAGAACATCTCACTCTATGTTCCCTATGTCCTTACAGAATATCCAGACTTCTTTGCTGTGGGCCTGGTGGTGTTGCTCACTGGATTGCTGGCTCTGAGGGCCAGTGAGTTTGTCCCACTTACTACGGTGTTCACAGTGGTGAACCTTTTGGTTCTTGGTTTTGTCATCATCTCTGGCTTCACTAAGGGGAAGCTGCACAACTGGAAGCTCACAGAAGAGGACTACATGATGACCATGTTTAGACTCAATGACACTTCTAGCTTGGGCCCTCTGAGCTCTGGAGGATTTGTGCCTTTTGGCTTCAAGGGAATTCTCTGTGGAACAGCTACCTGTTTCTATGCATTTACTGGTTTTGACAGCATTATGGTCGCTGCCGAAGAAGCCCAGAATCTAAAGTGTTCCGTCCCCATGGGCATTGTGATTTCAGTGCTCATCTGCTTTTTGGTGTACTTTGGTGTCTCCGCGGCACTTACGCTCATGGTGCCTTACTACCAGCTTCAGCCTGGGAGCCCCTTGGCTGAGGCATTTCTCCATATTGGCTGGGCCCCTGTCCGCTATGTTGTGGCTATTGGAGCCCTCTGTGCTCTTTCTACCGGCATCTTGGACTCTATGTTCCTCATTTGTGGGATGATCTATGTGATGGCAGATGACCTCCTGTTCGGTGTCCTTGCCAGGACGTACACCAGAACAGGCATCCCCATCGTGGCCACTGTGGCCTCGGGCATTATTGCAGCTTTCGTGACATTCCTCTTTGGACTCACTGATCTTGTGGACCTCATGTCGTTTGGGACCCTGCTTACTTACTCCCTGGTGGCTATTTGTGTTCTCATCGTCAGGTATCAGCCTGAAATGAAGGATGAAGACAGTGCAACAGGGGCGCACCAGGAGAGTGGACCTGTGGTGGAGAAGCTGACCCTGTGGGGACTCTTTTGTCCAGGCAGCCCCACCCCCACTGCACTCTCTGGCCTGGATGTCTCTGTTTGCGCCTCCCTGCTTGCTCTGCTGCTGACTCTTCTCTGCCTGGTGCTGGCTCAGTGGCCAGGTCTGCTGCTCTCTGGAGACCCGGTGTTGGTTACAGTGGTTGTGCTGCTCTTGGTGCTCGTCACTGGGATCACTGGAGTCATCTGTAGAAAGCCACAGAGCTCCACTCCCCTTTACTTTAAGGTCCCTGCTCTGCCTCTCCTCCCACTCCTGAGCATCTTTGTGAATGTTTACCTTATGATGCAGATGGCAGCTGGTACCCGGGCCCGATTTGGTGTCTGGATGCTGATTGGGTTGGCTATCTACTTTGGCTATGGGATCCAGCATGCGTGGAGGGTTAAACCCACTTTAGTCAGGGCTCAAACTGAGGACGTTGAACTGAGTAGTGCCAGTTCATGTTTGATTTGACATCATCACACCTAAATGCTGTCTGGTCTCCCTGGACTATGGTGGAGAGTACTCTTGAGCACACAGAAAGCTAGGCCTCCCATGGAGTGTTGGTAGGGAAACACTAATAGAGCTCTGTGTTTATTGTGGAGTGAAGGATGTGTTTTTGCTCTTTCTTATCTTTTTTTTTTTTTAAACTTGTCTACTTTTCAATTGTGTCTGCTTACTGGCTTTAAAAATTATTATTAAATGGAACTAGAAAGAGTGTTTTTGTTTTCTTCGGGTAAATACCCAATAGTGGAATTACTGGATCATATGGTAATTCTATTTTTAATTTGTTGAGGAACCTCCAGACTGGCTCCATAGTGACTGCACCAACCACCAACATTGCATGATGGTTCCTTTTTCTCCTCAGCCTCACCAATACTTGTTATTTCTTGTCTTTTTAATTTTAACCATTCTGACAGGTGTAAAGCAATAACTCACTGTAGTCTTAAATTGCATTTCCCTGATGATGAACGATGCTGAAACATCTTTTCATGTGTCTGTTTGCCATCTGTATGTCTTCTTTGGAAAAATGTCTTTTCAGGTCCTCTGCCCATTTTTAAATTGAATTGTTTGTTTTTGGTGTTGAGTTGTGTAAATTCTTTATGTATTTTGGATATTAACCCCTTTTTGGATATATCATTCTCCCATTCAGTAGGTTGCCTTTTTGTTCTGTTGATGGTTTCCTTTGCCATGCAAAAGCTTTTGAAATCTTGCCACTTGTAACAACATGGATGGACTTAGAGGATATAATGCTAAGTGATGTAAGTCAGTCAGAGAAAGGCAAATACCATATGATTTCTACTCATATGTGGAATTTAAGAAGTAGAACAAATGAATAAACCAAAAAAAGAGACAAACAAACAAAAAAATGCCCTAGACTCTTAAATACAAGGAACAAACTGGTGGTTACCAAAGGTGAGGTCGGTGGGAGGAAGGGTGAAATAGATAAAGGGAATTAAGAGTGCACTTATCTTGATGAGCACTGAGAAATGTATAGAATTGTTGAATCATTATATTGTACACCTGAAACAAATATGATAACACTGTATGTTAATTATACTTCACTAAAAAAATAAACTAGAAACAGACCAAAAAAAAAAAATAGCTGAAATATGGTCCCTGCCCTTTAGGAACTTATATTTTGTTTTTATTTATTTATTTTTTTAAGGAGCTTATATTCTGTTTGTTTTTTTTTAAAAGATTTTAAGTAATCCTTACACCCAACGTGGGGCTCGAACTCACAAGATGAAAAGTCACATGCTCTACCAACTGAGCCAGTCAGGCACCCCTAGGAGCTTATATCCCACTACAGTGGGTAAAGCCTCGCTGCCACACAAAGCAGAAAGTGTTGTCATAAGAAATATACAAATAAAGCGTCTTGGAAATTCAGAGTGGAGGATGATCATTTGTGGCTGGCACAGTGGTGAGGGTTGAGTGGTGAAATCAGAGAAGACTTTGTAGAGGAAGACATTTGAGTTGGCTCTCTTCAAGGACAGATAGGGTTTTGCCACAAGTGGGTGGCAGGGAGAGATTGTTAGCGGAGAGAATGACACTAGGAACAGGACAGGAGAACGAAGCAGTGTTCAGAGCCCACTGAGGCTTGGCTGTATGAGGGGCAACAGGACATGCACAGGTGGATTGGAGCCAGAAGCTTCCCTCTGAGCACAAAGCACTTTGGCTTTGAACCCACCACCCATGCTGAAAATCCCTGGGGTTGGTTCTTCTACTTGGTGATATCTGTATTCCTGGACTTTAAAGTTTCTCTACTATTGTCTGCTTTGGTCCACCTGCTCAGAAAGTGCACAGCTGAGAGCCAGGTGTCCTGGGTTTTAGTCTTGTTTCCACCACTAACTAGCAATGTGACCTTGAGCAAGTCGCTCTGCTTATTTATCTGTAATGTGAGAGGTCAGGACTGATCATTTCTCAAGTTCCGTTTAGTTAAAAAATTTAAGAATTTCCTCTGGTTTTTTGTCCTGTTATTCTCCCAACTAGGTCTCTCTACTGCACGAAATTTGAACCTGCATCCTGCCCACTTTTCACTATAACCCATTGTTGGGGCTGTAGAGGTACAATAAATAACATCGCATTTCCCCCCTCCTATGTTTGGAACCAATTGATAATCAAGACATACAGACGGATGGTTAAACCGTCCGCTTTAGAGCTGCAGCCTAATTGACTTGGGAATACCACGTCACTAAATTAGAAAGACTTATTCCTCATCACAAGTAGTGCTGAGCAGCTCCTGCCTCTTACCACAGGAAAGAGCCTGCTTTTATTAGATTTTCTCATGTATGAGCAGGTTGAATGCATGTGTCCTGTGGGCAGGTTGGTTCTGGATAAAAAAAGGAAACCAGCAAAGAACTGGAAGAGGCTGAGCTGGGCATGCTCAGTGCTGTCTCTTCAACTCACTAATCCAAGTCACAGTGGGGGTGGGGTGGGGTGGAGAGAAGCCAGGAATAGTACTCTCCTCAGTGGTGCTCAAACTTCAGGTGGTGTCACCTCACCTGGAGGGCTTGTGAAAACAGCTTGCTGGTCCCCACTCCAGCATTTGGAATTCAGTTGGTCTGGGTGGGGCCCAGGAACTTCTAACAAGTTCCCAGGTGATGCTAAGGCTGCTGGTCCAGGGACCACACTTTGAAAACCAAAGTTCCAGCTGAAGCCCTTCCACATGTAAAGATGAAGGGAGGGAAACAAAGGTGCCCTTTTAACACTTACCTTCATTTAATGAAATATTCAGATTAAAATACCATTGTTAATCCTTTCACAGTGGGGAAATCATAGTGAATTATTTCACAGTGTATGTATATATCAAATCACCACAACGTACACTTTAAATATCTTATAATTTTATATGTCAGTTATACTTCCTGACTAAAGCTGAAATAAAAAAATAAAATGCTACAGTTTATTTATTTTGTTCCCTAGATTGTAGATCATAGGTAAGGAGTGTATCTTGTTCACTTCCCCAGAGCATCCAGCTGGGGACCAGGCACAAAATGAGCTTTTAATAAGTTCATGTTAAATTGAATTGAGCCTTACACATGTCTTTTGTACCAAAAATTCTCCTTCCTTTCAGGCTAGTACTGTGCTACTCCTTTCAAACTATCTTCTAGGAAAATCTCATTGACAAACAGCATTTCTGTCCATCTAGAACTATATCTAGAACTGTATCAAGATCTGTACCCAGCATCTAGAACTGTACCCAGGCACTTCTAATTTTGCCTTTGTTTGGCTATGCCTGAGTTCTGGTGACTATCCTATCCTGTCTGTTCCATCACAGTGGAATCTTGCTCAGGGCAAGGGGGAGGTCCTTCTCTCCTTCCTCTAGACCCAGCAGTAAGAACAGTGTTGTTCATTCAAAGAGCAGCAGGGAAAATACAGCCCTGGGGCAGGAGAATGCCTGAACCGACCTCCTCTGGTACCTCTCCATCTATTCCCATGGGATTTGGGGGAGGGGCAGGAAGTAGCAAAATTGATAGAAGGCCCAACCCATTCTACCTGACTCCACGGAATCCCTAAGTCTAGACTGGCTCCAGCGTGGGCACAACAGGCATCTTTCTTGAAGCAGAGTTCTTTGCTGTGGCATAGAAGGGCCAGTGTTTTTCTATTATATTTATGTATGGGGCCTGCCCTGGGAGGGAGGGATAGGAAGCTACTTTATTATTTGCGGAATTTCTCATATTTGCAATAGGGAGCAGGTGACTCCAGGGGAGCCTCCTAGAGACAGGATTACCTGAATACTTTCCAGCTCCTTTAGATGCTGTTTTGAGAGACTGGTGCAAAAACCTTGTGAGAGCATCTAAGATTCTTTGGAGAGAGAGAGTTTACACTCCATATGGGGAGAAAAATGGACTGAAATAGGAAGAATTAGGAACTGGATAGGGAAGGAGGCATCATTCCTTTGGAAGGGAAGGTCTGAGTAGAAACTGAGAGAGAGGTATTGGTCAAGAGACACTTCCTGGAGGAGGATGCCTATGGAGCAATTTGGGAAATCAAAGAGGGATAGGTGAGTTGGAAAAGAAATGGGACGGTAATTCTAGGTTACACGGACCTTAAAGAGTCATGAAAGAATGAGGCTGTTGTGAGGGATGTGTTTTTTCACATTTGAAGGGAATTTATGAGCCAGGTTTGTATTGTGTATTGTGCCGTGGAGTGAGATTTCTGAATCAGGAAGGGATGAGATACGATTCTCATTGCCATCTGGAGGATAGACAGACAGAAGGATATGGATAGACTTCCTGGGAGACAGTTATAGAAACTACTACAGTCACCTAGAGCCTTGCTTTTCAAAGTATGGTCCGTGGACCACCAGCATGAGTGTTACTCGAGAGTTTGTTAAAAATGCAGAATCTTAGGCCCCAACCCAGACCTACTGAACCAGAATCTGCATTTTAATAAGCTCCCAAGTGATTTGTATGCTCTTTCAGGGAGGGGCCTATGCTGGGGAAATTGAATTTGGGGAAGAGGGAGAAGTGTGGGCCCTGACCCCCCTCCTGTCTCCAGGCCTCCCACACCAGTCACCATGCAGGGTTTGGCATGCTGCCCACTTTGGGAAAATGCCTGCCGTGCCCACGCTGGAGTCTGCCTGGTCCTCAGGGGCTCCCCTGGGGCAAGCATTGCGTGGGTTGGGACTGCTGCCAATTTTGTTTCCCCTACTTCATATGATGGACTGAAAGAGACTGGGGAGGTCATATTAGTCATGCCCCGCCTCAGGGTTGTACTGTCCCTTAATCAAATGAGTGATAATTTGGTGATACTAATTGAGAAGGCTATGGGGGTTGGAGGGATTGAAATAGGAGTTCTTCATTGTCAGGAAATTAGGATATTTTCATGATATTTTCATCTCTCAAAGATATTTTCATCTTTCAAAAGCTTTAAGGAGAGACCAGATGACTGGATAAGGGGCTATACCCTGGTAGGGACCAAATTAATACTTTTTAAGGGATCTTTTAATGATTTTTAATGGGTTAATAACAAAATAAATGAGACCTATAATTCCAGAGACCTGGGGTAATAGGCAATGCAACAATTTTACCAGGTGGGCATTGAGAACTTTCTTAAGCTTTTGAGGATTTGTGTGCCTTACCCCCAATCAGAATGAATGATAAGGAGGGGCCAATATTGAAGGAAAACAGATTGAGATTGAACATAAGGAAGAATTTTCTGAGATTAGAGGGTGACCGGGGGAGATGGGAGGGTGCAGGCTCTCTGACCATGAACATGGCTGTCTCACTTGGGTTTGGAATGCCTCAGATGGGCTTCTGCCCCAAATCAGGGAAATGCACAAAATGAACTCTCAAAATCTTTTTTATCCCAAGAATTCTCCAGTCAACTCCTTAAATGAGAGGCTGGGGTGTATGTGTGATATATGTCAGGCGGTGAGGCATGGGGATGATGAATGACAGAAAGAAAAAACAATCTTATTACAGCAGTGAAATCTGCTAAAAATTTTAAAACAGGGTTTGGATTTAGGAGAATAAGTTGCATTTTAGGGCTCAAATGAGAGTTTTAGCTTACCATGTCCTTCCAATCCATATATTTATCTTGTCTCATTGATGACATTGTAAAAACTCCTGAGGGAAAGGAACATCTCTTTTATGTATCACTTCTTTATATCTCCAATGCCCCACCTCCCTGAATGATCAAGATAACTGTAACTCCATTTGTTAAGTCCTATGCCCTATACTTTGTTCTAAACACGTTCCATCATCACCTATTTAATACAGAAGCTCTATGAGGTGAGTATTGTTATCCTCATTTTACAAAAGTTGAATCTAAGGCTCAGAGAGGTGAAGTAATTTGTGCAAAGTGAGTAGTGAAGCTAGGATTTGTACCAAGTTTGAGCAAAACTCGTGCCGCTCACTCCTGAGCTATAGTCTGTATGGAGTAGTGGCTCAGTGAGGGCTGGATGGTCACTGAAACTTGGTGGCATAGAGGTAACTGAAAGACAGTGGATAATTCCAAATAGTGAATAATGAAAAAACAATTTCTATTTGTTTTATGGAATGTAGTCAGAGACACACTTAGTGACACATGCAAGCTTATAGACATTCTCTCATTCACCTTCACTGTGCCCCACCCTGTAGTCAGGAGCTTGGGAAGGGGGAGAGGCTGGGTATATTATGTTCATAAAGCAACTCTTTGAAAGTCATGCGTGTGTGCATACTATATGGACATAAGTGTTTGAATTCCAGTGGAAATATGCACTGAGGAGTGGGGTACATTTATCTCGGTAGGTCTGTAAACATGAACATATTTGGGTATGGCGCGCGTGTGTGTGTGTGTGTGTGTGTGTGTGTGTGTACACAAATCCTGAAGGAGTTAAACCAGCTATAAGGAACTGGCTGCCTTCCACCCCTGGCCCTGGTTGATGTGTTTGTACCAAACCCTGATATTTATTTTTCATCACCTCTCAAGGGAACCTCAATGAGTTTTCTTTCTGGGAAGTTTATGGCTAAGATGCTGGGCTGCTTTGGGGCCCCTATAAATCTGCTATAATCAGAGGAGGTTTGCAGAGAAAGAGAAACAGCAACCACAGGGCAATCCCCTCCTGTCTTTTACTTTCTAGCGTAATACACAGCCGCCCTTGTACGTGCACCACCCACGTAACCACCTCCCCTCTCCTAGAACCCCCTGATGGAAGGTACTAAGAGAAGTCATTTTATTTACTTCTTTGCTCTCAAGTGGGACTCTCTATTTGAGCCATCCCAGAAAGAGGAGAATTAAAAATTATACTAATTAAGGAATCTAGAGTTGAGATTGTGAGAAACTAGTCATTTGTGAAACTAATTTCATAGAAAGCAATGAGCTTTGACAGGAGCAGGGATGGTAAGAGGAGCTGAATGTGTCTGTTTACTTCCTTAGAAAAGCTGAAGCAGAGCTCCTGGAAGCAGGAGGCTGGATGATCTGCACATGGTCTGAAGGCAAACACAGCCCAGGAACTCCCCTCCTCCACTTGCCAATGCTGGTAGTTGGGAGATTTTTTTTATGAGGGATTTTTATGACAAACTTTACTTTACATTTGACATTTAACAGCATCTCTTGTCCAGAGAAGGAGGAAATATAGATATTTATTGACATATGGTGTCAGAAGATCGAGAAAAATTGACTATGGAGGAAGGAGGAGGGGTTTCTCCCTTTCTCCAGGTATGCAAATTACCTCACTTAATTTGTGTAGCATATGCTTTTCTGTGCTTTGTGCTCTTCTCAGTAATGAGATTAAGAAATCATTTTGTTGTTAATAAAGAACTCAGTGGGGGGAGAGAGGAGATGAGAGACATATAGTTGGAGGCATCATGGGTACCCTGTCCCACTTGAACCATATACCCCTTAAATAAGAGCTGCAAGAGAAGTGGGGATAAATGGAACCTGAGCCGGGACCAGGTCCTGGCTCCTGTCTTCCCTAGTCAAAGCCTCCAGCTTCTGCAGTTTTATCTTGAATTTCACTGGTCCTTGCATTTCACTCTCTAATGATGTACAAAATTCAATATCAAATAATGCCCGAAGTCAAGAAATCCTTCCCTTAGCTATGTCCTTAGAATTCCATCCTCCCAATCTCTGACTACTGAAATCCTACACAGTCATCATGGTCCAGTTTAAATATTACCTCCTGCCCAAGCCTTCCTGGATAATCTGTATCAGAAGCAATTTATTTCCTTCGACTTCCTCTACTCCTTTGTGTCAGTCTTACCATAGCTGTCTTTCTGCACACTGTTTTCAGTTGTGGCTACCTGTGTCTTCCCTTTCTCCATCATTCAACTCTACACTTCTGGAGTGGGGAGACTGTGCCCTGTGCATTTTTATATTCTCTCCACAGGGCTTAACACAGAGCTAAAGAATTGTTAAATAACTTTCATGCCTGGTATACAGTTGTAGGGGAAGAGGCCATGGGTAGAGATATAGAAGTAGGGGCATTATGAGTATTGATTAAGGATATTATTGTTAATAAAGGTCTGGACATGATACTTTCAGGTATAGATCATATTATTAGGAAATTTTTATCTCACCAGTAGATTTATTCCCATATAGTTTATTTATTCATAATTCATTCTTTCCCTCATTCAAATCTAGAGCTTTTCCTAGTGGGAAATAGATATTAAGCAAGAAAACAAGTGTTCAAATAATTATGGAGTTGGATAAACACCCGAAGGAAATGAACAGGATCTTGTGATAAAGAATAACAGGGTATTTTCTTTAGATAGGGAGGTTAGGAAAGGCCTTTATGGTCACTGTAATACATTTACCCTATTATTATTATGAGTTAATTCAAGTTATAACCTGAAGAGCAATAATAATAAAATCAATAACACAATGAGAATAGGAGCCTTCCCACCAGGGGGCGTTTTTGTCAACCCAACCTTAGGTTTGGTTCCTTCTTTGGTCCAACTTCCCAACCTCCCAACTGACTTGGGAAGAGGGGAAGTCAAGGCCCTCCCCTTGCCTCAGGATGGACCCTGCCCCCTCTTCTCTAGCCTAGGAGTGGCAAGCAAAACAGGTGTTAAGAGCTTTGATCTTGTTAGAGACTTGGAGACAGATCAAGGTAGAGGCCTCTGAAATAATGCCCCAGGATGTGAGAAGCTGGGGAAGAGATGGAGACAGAAGTACACAAAGAAAGAGGCAAATTGCTGTCACAGAGACTCCCTTTTACCTCCCACCTCAGTCTCAGTGGGTTCTGGGCTCTGTACTTCTTGGGGGAGCTGGTCAGGGCTTTTGGCTTTTGGGGAGGGGCAAGATATCCCCTGAGTGACTTTCGAGACCCACCCTGGTCACTCCGGGATCCGTGCTCCAAGGCTGAAGACAACCAAGGCTGTGAGGAGCATGCGGTCTGCCCATCTCCCAGCAGCCTCAGCTAGTTCTTTCATTACCAGGGTCTTCCTTCTTCTACTTTCCTGCCCCCTCCTCCTGGCACAAGTTGGTAGCATTAGTTTTTGCTTCTTGTAGAGGAGTGGTCACATTAAGAAAGGCTTGGGAATGGGTAAGGAGAATCTGAGACTGGTACTGGTACTGGAACTTTTACAACCATGAATCCTTTCCTGAGCCCTGCTTCCTGTTAGAATAACACATTTTGGTTGCTAGCTCAAGAGTAATGGTTCCCCTTCTCACAAAGGCCCTGACCTCCTTGGTCATGCTGAGGGATACCTCAGACTGTTGAGAGGTCTTACTTATGTTACCATAAGTTCGTCTGATTGAAGTTGTAGCCCTCACCTCTCTTCACCCTTTGCCCACCCCATTGGGACAAGCTTCTGTGCAAGTGGTGTCCTGCACAAGGGTAAATGCTGTACTTCTGCTTCAAGAGGAACCCCACCTCTCTGCTCCATAGTCCAGAATTGTACCTAGAGGACTCACACTGCTTTGTTTTGAAGAGATGCTTGTTAGAGAAGGAAGAACTATACTTTGAGCTGCTCAGGGCATACACAAGACACACTTCTCATCATTGGAGATGGACAGGCACTTTGGAATAGTGGTACCTACAGAGCCCTTGAAGTCAAACAGCCAAGTTCTTGTCCAAGTGGGCCACTTGCTGTGCCTGAAACAGGAGGCATATCTTCCAACATCTGCATTAGGGCTGGCACCTGAGATGAGCTCAAGTGGGTTTTAGATCTGGCCAGGGACTTCATGCTATGGGTGCAGGGAAGTGAGGTAGGATAGAATGAACACTGCTTGGAAGAGGAAAAGGAAGAGCGAGGCCTGAATATACATGGAGGCAGGGGAATGGTGAAGCTGACTCCTGAACCCAGGGAGCCCAGATTTATAGCCAGGGCAGAGTTCATAATCTCCGAGCTGTACTAATACTCTAGTTCCTAGCTGAAGGTCCTTTCTGGAGTCTCTCCCTCAGTGGGCATCAGCATTATTGGCTCCTTTCTGAGGCAGACAGGATGGGGCATGTAGCTCAGGGCAGGCCAGGGCAGATTCTGGTGCCAGAGCTGACATTAATGTGGGTGAATATGGGCAGATTTTCCCAAGGAGCTTTGTTCAAAAGATGGAGGATGAGGGATGGCAGATAGAGGAAGGAAGAGGGGTCCAATTATCCTCTCTGGGTTCACTGGATTAGGGGATGGGAGAGAAGGAGAGACTTCAGTTAGCATCACAGTCTCTATTAACTACCTTACTTTGGTACTTATCCCTTTTTAACCATAATCCAAGTGATTGAAATAGAAAATAGATTGCTAATAACTTCCCTGATCCTCTATTCCATGTCACATGAGTTTACCTTGTCAAATTTCCCTTCAGCAGATGCTCCTGTAACCCATCACTTTCAGGGTCAGTGGCTTTAAGTCCCAAGTCCCTTCGAGAAAAGGCTCTGCAACACCAAAGTAGCATGTATATTGGGGATTTCTCCCTTAGGCCTAAACTCATGTTGTTTTCCTATAGAATAGTTGTCTGCTCCCCTCTCCATTCCTCTCCCTTCTTCCTCTTTTCCCTCCTAATCAGGCCTATTTCTTTCTATAACCACCTAGTGGAGTTGGGGATAATGTTCTATACATTTCATTTATTCTACTCTTGCTTCTTCATTCTTTTGATTCTCACCCTGCAACCTCTCCCTCCCTCCCTACCATCTTTGTAACTCCTCTCCACCCACTTCCTGGTCGGTTCTTCCTGCCTTCTTTCTCTCTCTTTTCCGCTTTTCTTTTCCTCTCAACCTTCTTCATCTGTGAAGAGATGGGAAGATATGTTTTAAGGACTGCATCTCTGAGGGGGTGGGCTTTGGGCACAGCAAGAGACATGGTGGTCAGACATCAAGAAGAACCTGATAGACACTGACTTGTGTGGCCTAAGGGGCAGTGGCCTCCTGACGCATCTTCCCGAATAGATGGGACTGAGGTGCAAGTGACAGAGACTTAAATAAAGTTGGTTAGATTAAAGGGTCAAGGCAGAGGGAACCTTTGGTCCTATAGAACATATTCCTTTATCCATTCTTTCTTCTCAATTTCTTAATTCAGACTTTGTTTGTTGGACTCATAATCTCCTTAGGAAGATAGAATGGGCCAAGGTTATGGCCTTGATTGCAGCTTTATCCCAGCTTCAGTGGAGGTTTCCTTCTTGGGTCCATATTGTTCCTTAGATATAGCCTCAGCCTTCTGGCTTCACTTTGTTGATAATTTGCTCACGTTTGGAAGTTGGGTGGCCACATAAGCTCGGGTTTTTTTGGTGAGTGTTTCCATGTTTTGATTTGTCCATTTGCCTAATTTTGAGTAGACCAGAATCATCATAATAGTGATGATGACAATAATGACAGCAGCTATTTATTGAGCACTTACGTTAAGACCCTGCACATATCATTGCACAATATATACAAATATTGAATAAATATATACAAATATTTAAACAATTCCACCTCCTGTAATTCTACAAGAATTCCATAAAATAGGTGATATTATTTTCATTTTATAGATGAGAAATGGAAGTTTAGAGAGGTGGAGTTCTTTGCTCAAGAAATTATGCCTATGACTTGAAAGCCTTGCTTTTACCCACCATGGTGCTGTACTGTACAACTACATTTTGGAAATCTTTAGATAAAAAGACGTCTTATCCTTAATGTTACTGATTGGCCTGAAAGCAGCATCAGGGAAATTTAAGATGTATTGACTCTTGGGAGTAGAAAATTGGTAGATTCTGAAGGAGACCACAGAATACATTTTCCTCAATAATGACAGGAGGATGGCTGAGAAAACCTTTTGACCAAAGACAGGGATGCTTTTGGCCATTCTGAGAATGATCTGGCATATGATTGGATGTGGGTCTAGTGAAGAGAATACCCTTAGTCAATTTAGAAATGGGGTTACTTGTGGGGCGCCTGGGTGGCTCAGTTGGTTAAGCGGCTGCCTTCGGCTTAGGTCGTGATCCCGGAGTGCTGGGATCGAGCCCCGCATCGTGCTCCCTGCTCAGCAGGGAGCCTGCTTCTCCCTCTGCTCCTCACCTCGCTCACTCTCTCTTGCTCTCTCGCACTCTCTCAAATAAATAAATAAAATCTTTAAAAAAAATAGAAATGGGGTTACTTGTGAGAGCCCAGGGTAATGCCAAGCTCCTCTAAACTAGCCTCAGAAAGGTGGTGACTCCAAGGTTATCTAGGTTTACTGGTGGGAGAATGATTATCTGCCTCCTGGATTATTTGTGGCAGAGTTTGAATTCTAGACTGGTTTTCCAGAGTGATACTCTCCCTGTCCACTTCCTTCAGTTTTTTCTGCTATGTACTCCCTCTACTACCCCTGAAGGGATGTGAACTTCTAATATTTATTTGAGTTGAATGGAATTAATAAGGTAAATTTGTTATAAAATATTTTGTAGTACTGCCTGGTGTCTCTGCCTCGACTGAGGGGGCAGTCATGGATAATCCTAATCAGCAGATCATCCCAATTTTAAATAATCAAAGTATCATTTTAATTTGGAAATGATCTGACATTGGAACAGGATACATCTTCTGTTCTTGGAGTTCACAAAATTTCAGATCAAATAATGGAGCTTCCCTGAGGGGTTCAAATCCTCTTAGGGAGCTGGACACCCTCTGGCTTTCCACCTGGCCTCCTTGTCCACCCTCTGAACTCAGACAGGATCTTTATTTTTGTCAATTAAATTAAAACATTTTAGTAATTTGTTTTTAACTGTGTCATCTGAAGGACAGATGGGTGCCCATGATGACCAGCCCAGGTCTGGGAATGTGAGATTCTCAGTCACTGGAATCTGCAGTCCTCTACCTGAAGAGCTGAGGAAATAGCTCTGCAGCTGGCGAAGGTGACAGAATCAAGCTGCTTTATAGACCTGAGAGAACTTAAGTGAGGGGAGGATGTGGAAGGGGGGTAGGCTGGAATAAGCAGGCAGCTTGGGATGCTCCTTGGTACCGGCTCCTTGGCAACGGTTACTTAGCAACCCTCATTCACCTCTCTTGGCTGCCTTCTCCCTCCGCCCCCCCCCCCAGCCCACCATCCTCCCACCGCCTCCCCACCCCCCCTCAAGCTGCTGCAAGGAGCTAGAGAGCTTGGAGTGAATGACAATTTGGAGAAACAGCCGCAGCCCGAAGATCTAAGAGGCTCTAAAGAAGATGGATAAGAAAATCGATGCATAATAAAAACTGCAGGCAAAGCCACCTTGAGGGAGGGTGGGTAGCTCTCTCCTCCCGCCCTCGTTAGTCTCTCTGGGCTCAAGGCTTCCATTTTAGCCTAGTGTCCTCTCCTTCCTTCTTTCCATTTACCTTTTACTGGTTTAGGGAGGGTTGTTTGCCTTTGGGGTGGAAAAAGGGAGCAAGGAACCCAGAAGAGAAGAAAACAATGTATATGTGGGATGTATGTAGGGGCTGCTGGGATAAGAGAGGGAGAGGGATAAGGGAGGGATTATAAGAGAGAAACTTTGAATGAAAATGAGTTTAAATTGTGCCATAAAGTCCTGCCCTTAGTCAAAGGAAAGCCTTAAAAATGGAAGTAGGAAGACCCCATGTGAAATGTGTGAAGTTACCCTCTCTGCAGCATATTAAAGGAAAAAATGTAAGCAATCTTTCTGGAAGGGCTGGGCTAGAATATGGCTTGCATAAATGAAATACTGTGTGTATAAGCACCTACTACTGGCACGTAGTAGGGATATAACAAGTATCACCTTCCTTCTGAGAAGCGAGGGATGGAGGACAAGACATTTTAGAGGTCCACGTTGGCCCAAGAATCTGTGGAACAATTCTGTGCCTATGAATGATTTTGGCTTTTACTGTCTTCCCATTCACACAGGCAGGAAGTCATTCCTGATGTCAAACTTCACCCCATTCTGTTGAAATTAAAACATTCGATCAGTTTATCAACCCTTTATTCCTTGGTGTTTATTGAGCACCAGCTATATGCCAGGCACCGTGAAATGGGAACTAGGAGCACTGTGTCTGTTTGTGATACTGGGTCTGACTATTCTGCACAGTGCTTTGTTCCAGCCAGCTGTGGGAGTCTGGGTCTACAGTGCTGACCGGTGGAGGATTAAGATGGGAGCAGAACACTGCCCGCCACCCTCCTCCCGCTCAGGCTTATCTGCTATGATCCTCTTGTACTTGTTTGCTTTCCACTTTCTCTCAAACAGGGGTTATGCTCTTTAGCAAACCATCTCTTTCCTATCCTTCGAAACATTCCAAAAGTTCCTTCATTTCAAGGATGCCTTCCTGGATTAGAGGTGAGCTGTTGACTTCCTTGGGCTCACAAGGGCTGGACTTGGACATCCGCCCCCGGCCTCATACTGTATCCCTCCTCCACTCCTTTTCTCAAACCTTGTCCTTCCCTCTCATTTTGCACACATCTTGGTCTCTAGTCTCTATTTACACTTACTTCTGATTTCTGTGGGATCTTATTATTTAATATCTCAGCCTTCTGATCTTTCCTTTTTGATTTTTGGGTTTGTCTGTTCTTTATTTATTATAGCATTGTGACTGTATTATGAAACTTGAACGTGCAGGAGGCCGATCTATATAATTTCTTTCTGTATAACCCAGCCCAGGAGTATGTGTAGATAGATGATGAAGAAAAGCTTGAAGATGGTGCTCTTATGTCAGGTTGCCTTTTCCATCAGTTCTACATCCCACATTCCCACCTTCATGATCTTCTACCCATCACTGTTGCCTCCCCCCTCCCCAGGTTGCCCACTCGGTTTTGATAACTCTGTAACTTGGACTCTTTTTATGCTCGATTCCGAACATAAAACTCTTGAAATTATTGAGGGTGAAGAGGAGCATCAGGCTACACAAATATGAGTCTGATAGATACATACACAGGAAATTGCAAACTGGGTACCAGATACATAGTGTAAAAGAGAGCTTGGAATTGGACATTTGGCTTGCTTAGGGAAGCCTTCCTGAAGGAGGAGAATCCTGGGCAGGGCTTGAAAGAAAGGAAAGGCTAGATCTAGGTGAAAAAGAGAAAAGGATGTGCCAGGCAGAGGTCAGTGAGAGGGTCTGGAGGCAGAGAGAATAGAAACAGGTTGCTTGCTTAAAGCAGAGAGAGCATTGTGGAATCGCAACTGGAAGCTTAGGCTCTAAAGCTTAAGCTGAGAAATGATGATTTAAAATTAGGGATGATTGTGAGCCACCCGCCAGCTCCTGAGAAGAGGAAAGATCAGGATGACAGTGAAAGTTATGATCGATGAGTGTGGAATGGCTAGATGGAAGCTACAGGCTCTTAGCAAGTTTCTTCTGTTGTCCTGATTCTGACCAGAGACCTGGTCAATGACCGGGCTGGGGTGTGGGGAGAGGAGGTGGAGGGGGGTGGGGAAGATACAGGGAGCACATTGTTTCCCTAGAGCTTGCATCACAGACTTCTTCCCCTTGAACAAAACCCTCTGTTTCCAGCTCCCTCTGACTCATCCCTCCCTCTCCCCTTCTCCCCATGAGAGGAGCTCTCCTGGCCCCAGTGGAGGCCTGCTGTGGCTGCTTGAGGTGGCAGTGATGGGAGAGGAGGCTTCTGCCTCTGTTGGGTCAGGACTCCTGGGTTGTACCCTTTTGTTCTTCTTTATTTGTCTGGTTTTTGATCCTTACTTGAATCTAAAGGAAAATTGAGGGGTGCCTGGGTGGCTCAGTCAGTTAAGTCTCTGACTCTTGATTTCGGCTCAGGGTCCTGGGATCAAGCTTTGCGTCGGGCTCCATGCTCAGCACGGAGTCTGCTTGTCCCTCTCCCTCTGCTCCTCTCCACTGCTCACACACACACATAGGCTCACTCTCAAATAAATAAATAAATAAATCTTAAAAAAAAATAAAGAAAAATGGAAAGACTGTTTTAGTCACTTCCTCTCCTTCTGGATTGGATGACCCTTGATTTATTTCAATTGAACAGTGAGGTGCTAGACTTCCCTGAGCCTTCTGTGGTCACTTCATTGTTCAGGTCACTGTCCTAAGATTTTTCACAATATCTGTGAGATGCTGGGAGAGATGGTGGTTGAGGCTGATGAGGAGAAGGGAAGGGAAACTGAGGCCCTGTGACCTAATACCCTAGAAGGCTTAAGCATTTTCAGAGAAGATTAATAGATGATGTCGGGCCTAGGAAATGGGAGGATGGAGAAAATCAATTCTCCAGACTTGGAATTCTGGGGCTAATTTTCTAGCTTAGGGAATCCTGGGTAAAAATTGAGTGGGAAGCTTCCTAGAGAACAGGGGTGGGATGTAACAAATGTAATGATAAAAAGTAGGCTAAGTGCTGAGGATTTTAAGAATAAAGATGGAGAGAAAACCAGCAGTGATTGAGTAGGTTAGTGCTTCTCTTGGTTCCTGAGACCTGCACACTCTGAAACTGGAAGGTCAAAGGAGGCTATTCCATCCAACCTGCCTTCTTACCAGAACCAAACTGAAATAAATGAAGGAAATGAATATTTATTGAGCATTTATTTATAGGTGCTAGACACTGATCCATATGTTTCCATATGTTTTCTCACCAAGTTAAATCCTCATAAAACCCTGCACAGTAGGCTCAGAATTTAAGGTCTTTAATAACTGGTGGAGCTGGGAGGCAGACTCACTTCTTCTGACTTGATAACCATTGCTTTTTCCATGACTCTACACTGCATTTCCATCTTGGAAGTTCGCTTCTTCAGTTGGCCTGTGTGGTGTCTCTATTCATATTACATGCACAATCATGTGTGTAAGGCACTGTGTTAAATGCCTTGGGGTGACAAAAAGAAAGGCAGGGTCCCTACCTCCGGTGCTTGAAGTCATTTGGGGAGGTTACATGTATATCTTATATAATATATATAGGTAATATATAATATTTATAGTGTATATTTAAGTATAGCACTGGCAAACTATACATCAAGGCAGTAAGACAATGCATAGTGAGTGATACAGACAATTAAGTGCTACTAGAATTCTGAAAAAGGCGGGGAAATCGTGATGGGATGGCTAGGGAAGGCTTCATGGAAGTGGTAGGATTTTAAGGAAAAAATTAAGACTAGACAGGACATTATACATGAATGGAATGGTACAAAGTCATGAGAGCAGGAAAGTAAAAGATATATTCTGGGGATACCAAGTAGAGCTTTCTCTGAGCTTCTTTTTTTTTTTTTTTTTAAGATTTTATTTATTTATTTATAGGACAGAGAGAGACACAGTGAGAGAGGGAACACAAGCAGGGGAAGTGGGAGAGGGAGAAGCAGGCTTCCTGCTAAGCAGGGAGCCTGTTGTGGGGCTCGATCCCAGGACCCTGGGATCATGACCTGAGCCGAAGGCAGACGCTTAATGACTGAGCCACCCAGGCGCCCCTTCTCTGAGCTTCTTAAGGTCAAGGATGATATATATTTACATTTGCTTTCTCAACACACCAAAGATAAAGTAGCTAGATGTTAAATGCATATTTGTTGAAGGAATGAATGACCCATTTATCTAGCACAGAACATTCATGTGAGGATCTTTTAAGGGATATGAATTGAACTATAGGCTGTAGTAGAGGGGATGAAATGACACACAAAGTGGTTTAAGTGAGATTCTTCTTTTTTTCTTTTTTAAAGTAGGCTCCATGCCCAGCATGGAGCCCAGTGCAGGGCCTGAATCCATGACCCTGAGATTAAGACCTGAGCTAAGATCAAGAGTCGGATGCTTAACTGACCAAGCCACCCAGGCACCCCTAAATGAGATTATTCTGGAGGCAGTGGGAAGATAACTTGGAGAAGAGACAGAGGCAGGGAGACCAGTTAGGATGCTAATGAAGTCTAGATGAGAGAGGCTACAAGACTAAACTAGGACAATGGCGTGGGAACAGACATGAAAGGGTGGAGGTCCCAGCATTGTGAAAGCATGATGAACAGACCTGGTCACTGAGGAACTTTGATGGGCTAGTGGTGGGCAGGGTGAGTAAGATGAGAGAAGAGGGAAAAAGAAAGAGGAGTCAAAGATGAAGCTGGAGTTTCTCAGCTTTGGTGATTAGAATAGTGGTGACTCTAACAGAAAAAGAGGAAGTTAAAAGAAGAGGCTGGTTGTGGAGGGAATATGAATTATATTTTAGATTAAATTGCTGGTAGAGCCCCCTAGGAAAATTCATCATACATTAGAAGTGGAAGACCAGAGAGAATGTGGTCATGTCTGGAAGGACAGATTCAGAACTCACTCACATAAAAATAATCACTGAAGCTGTGAAAATGGATGAGACAATTGAGAAAAAAAGTGTCTCGGGGGAAAACTAGAAAGTTGGAGGTATCTTCGGAAGGCAAGAGTTCATTATAGGGCCACCTCTAATGTCTTCCAGTGTTGTGGCCAGTTTATTACTGGTCTTGTTCTTGAGAGGTGAAGTTAAATAACTCTCTAGATACATAAAAGACCCTATGCTCAGCCCTCTGTGAGAGTTCTCTTCTCCACTGAATTCTGGATCTTGACCAGGACGGTAATAGGCTGGACTTTCATGGAATTTAGCTCATCTGGCTGAAACGGCAGAGTCTATCCTAAATAAATGTGTCTGTCTTCTCAATTTTCAACTCCCTAGAGAAGAAGTAAATACTTGGGCAGTTCTGTTCAGGCTAGCTTAAAGTGCTCATGCTTCGATGCAAACCTGTTTTGCACCCATTTGTGAAAGACTAAGAACCTCAGTCTGGGAAGTGGGTGGGTGGGGTGGACAGTGATTTGCTCCTGAGCTCCAGACGCTTCAACTGACTTTTTCACAATTCCCCACCCTTTTTATTTTTCATCCAGAGATCTCAAAGCTCTAAACAAGCCTTGATCCTCCCTGACCCCCTGAGTCATCTTCTGCTTCCATTTTCCCAGATGGGGGGGGGGGTGGCAGTGGGATACCATGTTTGGGGATGGGTACTTGGTGGGTGGGGGACAGTGGTGGGGATCTAGGTGCCCCTACCCAATCATAGGGTGGGGCTAAGGGCAGGCATCAAGGTGGTTCTATGCAGTTTGGTTTCAGCTTGTCCTTTTGAGGTTGTTTTATGACTGAAGAGACTCGGATAAAGAGTCCGAGCTGGAGAAATTGAAGAACAAACAAAGCCGTAAAAGACGCCGATAAAACTCCTCTCAGCTCAGAATAGTCTTTGGATCCTCTCTCAAGAATCTCAGGGTAATCTGGGAAGGCTAATTAAGTCTCACAGCCCCCAGGGGGACTGGGTCTGGACCAGGGCAGAACCAAGGTTAGGAGAAGAGAGCACTGAGAGATTTCCCTTATATCCCTCTTCTCTCAAGGGACCCTGGTGTTCAAGCATCCAGTTTGGAGGTTGAATTAAGACTGAGAGGGGAAAAAGGGGAATGGATAATGGGAAATACTGGTATTTTGTAAGAACTCTTTTTATTATAGAATGCTTGAGAATCTGGGGGCAGGATAGGTGATGAGGAGTCCGAATAGGAAGACATTAAGAACGGAGGCTCAGGGACATGAAAATAGGGGATACTATGCTTAGGGGTGGTATGAAGAATTGGTGTAGATAGGGGTGAAGGCGAATGGCCTTGGAGGGTAGGATGGCAGTCTGAGGGTGAGCAGGTCTGCACTGGGGGCTTATGAAGCTAAAATATCTGTATTTGGGGACCAGTAGAACAGGAGATCTGGATGGGGCAAGTGTGGGAATAGGGAGAAGGGATCAGAGAGGCGGTGGGTGAGGTTGGCTGGTAGGGGTTAGGGGGAGCATCTGTGTGAGAGCAGGAGCAGCATCTGTGATCGTAGGGAGGGAACTGCAGCTCAGGTGAGTGGTTAGAAAGCTAGAGATCAGCCTTTTTTCCCCAAACCAGTGATTTTTCTGTTCTTTGTTTCAAATGAATTGGTGTATTGGCCACAAAGAAATCTTAAGAGCTGATATGACTTAGAGGTGGGAGGGAAGGCGGTGCTGGGGGAGCGTGTGTGAAGGGGAGCTAGAGAGACTGCCGGTTTCCATGGTGATGGCCAAAATCTTCATTTCTATTCTCCTGTTTTCTGCAGCAGGTCAGGAAAAGCCATAAGGGAGAACTGCTGCCTTTTTGCCTCCTCAAAAGAATCAAGATCTGGGGTGGGCTGGGGAAGTTGGTGAGGGTAGGGGCCTTTGGTGGGAGTAGAGTCTCTAGTTCCAAGATTAACTGAATTATCTCCTTTGATATCTCATTACATTTAAGAAATCTGTGGATGGAAAGAAGCAGCAGAATCCAGAGACCCTTCTTACCAGCGGGGTGGTCTGGGGTTTTTCAGGGAGTGCTTCAAGCAGGGCCATCCTGATCTGAGTATAGCCAGCTGGGCCTCTCCTCTGAAACCGGAGACGAAGTTTGGGTCTCCACAGTCCAATGATCCTTCCTGAAGTTGCCCTTGCTGCAGTAGGAACCTATTTCTGAGTCTCTCCAGCTCTTCAAGGAGCCTCAACACAGTCTGGCTGCTGTTGGGCATTGGGCATTGAATCACGGGGGAAGAGGTTGATGACGGTGGGGTCTTAGGAAAGGCCAGTGAAGAAGCTGTTGCTTCTATGGCTCAAGTGTCACATGTTCCAGGCCTGGATATTGTAAACTCCTGGCCCTACCATTCTGTTTACCCTCCCTGTGAGGGCCAGAGAACTTGAGTGACTTACCAAAAGACAGCTAGCATATTGAGGATTCGAACTTACTTCCTGTCCCAGAGTACCCTGACTTTTGTTCCAGTCATGTCCCTTTGTAATCAGCTCCGAGTTGAAGTGGGTGCCCAGGTCCCCAGCATAATGAGATCATGTCTTAGGCACAGTAGCTTCTGTGTGCTCCCCAAATTCCTTCCACCTGCCTGACTTGTCTAGTGACTTCAGAGTGAGGCAGCTGCCAATGCTGGCTCCTCCATTCTCAGAGATTTGCTACAGGATGTTTGCTGAAAAAATATGTCTCCTCCTTGTCTGTCCTGTGCTCAGTTCTTCTTTGTCATCATATCCTTAACACCTAACTTACAGGGTCCCTGAGAAGGTGCCTCCTCCAATTGTAGGCACCATCTGAGAGGCGATGAGGGAATGGCTCTTGTGCAGAGATTTCCCCCACCTTCTTATTTCCCTTTGACCCTGTCCACATTCTGGTTCCACTGGTATCCTGGTGGCCCTTAGTTCTCTTACTCCTGTGCCCCCCTCCCCCACAATGTCTGTTTCTCCTCCACTGGGAGCTCCTGCACCTTTTCCTCTGTCCCTTTAGCTCTTGTCCCCTTCTCCTATTTTCCTCTCAACCTCTGCTCATTTCCCTACAATGTCCTCAGCCCTGCTTCCACTCCTTATACCTCCCTCCCCTTCCTTCATCTAACATTTATTGAGTACCTATTATGTACCAGGTCCTCTAGTTGGTTCTGAGGACACATAGGCTCTGAGCAATTTGAGGAAGTACAAAGTACTCCAGCAATTTTGATGTAATGTGACAAGCGAAGCCCCTTGGCCTTCTTCCAGAGTCCTCTTGCGGCTGTGACAAGTTGGATTGACTCACATCCCTTAGTAGTACATTCCAATGTTTCACAATTCCTACCCATGGTAAGTTCTTCTCAGTGCCTAGCCTTAGTTCCTGCTGCAGGGAAGATCATCCCCTGGGCTTCCATTTACTCACCTATACTTTTTAATCAAAGTGGGCATCATAATACTAATGCCTATTTCCCCATCCCCATATGGGATATTTGTGAAGATTGGTTGAAATAATGGGTGTAAAAATCCTCTAAAAACTTAGTGAATGTTAGATAGTGATTCCCTCTTGACTTCTCAGTGGAAATAGAGGGTAGCCTTTTCTCCTACAAATAGTACAGCTCACAAGATAATTTTAAATAATTATGAGTTGCATCTACCTTTAGCCTCCTTTCTCTTTACTCATTATTTGTAAATGGTGATTCTTTGACCTCTGTTGCCAATAACATCCATGTCCCTTGAAAAAAATTTCCTTGAAGAAAACAAATGCTTTTCAATGTCATAATAGGGACTGAGGGCAGACTTCAGAAAGGAGCCCTTAAACACCTACATACGAGGGCCTAAACAGCAGGCAAAATCCTCCCCATCACAATGCAATTCCTTTGCATTATCATTGGAGACAGGGGAATTGCTATGATGACTGGGGAGGAGCCCAAGGATTACATGGGAGAGTGCTATGACGCTTGATCCCAGATGATGGATTTCCAAAGAGAAATTAAGAGTCTGACTAGGCTGCCCTGAGTCAGAAAATATCATCAAGCTCTGCTCCTATTAATGACTTAAGAGCAGCTGCTGGATTCATCCCATTACCTGCAGAGGGTGGAGGCAGAGAGCAGGGGCAGAGGCTGCTCAGAGGCAGAGACCTTGCTTGGATCTCAGGGTGGGAAGCCAGGCTCTTCTCAGCTCCCTGGAGCCCTTGCTCACTGGGCTCACCCATATGGATACATTGCAGTGGGGTATCACTCTGGTCCTTCTGCACTGGATGGGTCAGCGGATCAGGCTTCGGGGCAACTGCCTGACTTCTCCAAGATTTCCTTTCTCTGTCTGCCTCCAGACTGACCCAAAGAAATGTTTTTGGTTTTCCAAACTCTCTGCTCAGTCCCCCTCCCCGCTGGAATCCTGTCAGGGATTTTTTCTAGTTGTCTGGCTTGAGGCTCATCCTTTCTTTTCAGGCCAGCTCCCTTCCCTGCCTGCGCCTGGTGGAAACGTGGGCACATTGCGCTGGTGTTCTGTTGTGTAGCCCCTTCTCCAGCCCAAGTGGCACTTTTTGTTTTCTTCCACTCTCATTGGGCTGTGTCTTCCATGCCTCTGACTCAAGGCAGAGCAGTTTCTTTGCTTCTCTGGCTTCTTAAGGCAGCCACCACTATTTTCTTCGTGGGAATGTTTCCAACTTTGATGGTTGGTAGGTTCTTTTCAGTTTGTTGTTTCATTCTCTACCAGTTCAGCTCATCCCTTTTCTCCCCAGTTTCCCTTATAGAACCAGAAAGAGCTGCATGTTCCCCAGGACTCTGAGCCTGGGCATTTTCGGAGCTTGCCTTTTCTCATTGTTAGCCTGCTTCTTTCATCTGCTGGCTGCTGAGCAAGGAGAGCGCGTATGGCAGCTTCTAGTGACTCAAGCTGAGCAGCTCCAGCTCAGAGGCACAACAGAAACCCATTTGTAATGTGGTTGTTCTTCTGTCAGATCCTTAAGAACAGAAGCAACCTATCTTATGGTAGAGTAGTGAAATGGAGGTGGGGGGGTGGGGCTGAGAGGTGGTTCCAGATTTTATTTTGACTTCAGGAGGCTCGTTTTTCAGCTATCTCCTCTGCCTAGAGTAGGCTTGGATCTTAGTCCTAGTTAGATAGTAGCACCAACTTTTTATGGCCTCTGCCTCCACTATGATTTTTTATTGTGGTATAATATACATAACAAAATTGAGCATTTTTAATTTTTAAAAAAATATTTATTTATTTTAGAGAGAGAGAAAGAGCAGGGGGAGGGGCAGAGGGAGAGATTGAGAGAATCTTAAGCAGACTCCACGCTGAGCGTAGAGCCCATCGTGGGGCATGATCCCACAACCCTGAGATCATGATCTGAGCTGAAACCAAGAGCTGGGCGCTTAACTGACTGCGTCATCCAGGCACCCCAAAATCGAGCATTTTAACCATTGTTAGGTGTGCAGTTCAGTGGTACTAAGTACATTCACACTATTGTGCAATCATCATCACCATCCATCTCCAGAACATTTTCATCTTCCTAAATTGAAATTCCATGCCCATTAAATAGTAACTCCTCATTCCCCTGTTGCCCCCAGCTCCTGGCATGCCTCCACTACAATTTTACTCAATTTCTTAAAGCACCATTCTGACCACAGAGGCTCTATTTCTTCTATTAAATCTCAGTTTCTCCGGCTGAATTTCTAGACCCTTCTCCACCGGCTCCTACAGACTCACTCCAATGAGCTCCTATCGTTTCTTGGCCCAGAATCCTGCTCTGAGAGGAAAATTTAGGCCCATAACCTTGTGTGAGTATCCTTCTTTCCCACCTGATCCTTTGCATGTGTTGCCCCTGACTCTTCCTTTCCGTTGGCCCTTACCTTCATATTCTGTTCATAATTCTCCTGTTTTAAGACATCTTCCCTCATCTCCTAAGACGTCCCAGCCTCTATTAGATGACTCCCCTTCCTAATCTCTGTAGTATTCTGCCTGGTTGCTCTTACCCTGTTCTTGCCTTTTCATCTCTGTGTCTTGGTTCCCTTTCAGACTGGAGGCCACCTCAAGGCAGCAGGTGAAATCCACTCCAGGTTCATGTCCTCTGTTCTAGGTCCTCGACACTCACAGTGTGGTCTGGGCTTTAGCGGCATTAGCCTCACTCAGGAGCTTGTTGGAAATGCAGAACTTCAGCCTCCACCCCAGACCTACTGAGCCAGAATCTGCATTTTAACAGGATCCCCAGATTTTTGGCATATGTACATTAGGTGAGAGAAGCACGTAGGAGGGGGGATGAATAATTTATATTGCAGGTGAGTGTGAGTAAAAGCTACCTAAGTAACACTTCTAGACTAGATTCAAACTGTGTGGATGTTTTCGAGGAGGAGGAAGGAGGTTATTTTGTGTATTTTGAATTTATGAGTCCCTATCAGAATTGCCTAGAAAGCTGAGAGGGAACAGGAGTCAGTGTTCTCAAGGGGAAGGCACGGGAACCTCCCTAGGTGTCTGTCTCACAGTTAGGCACAACAGGGGCGAAGTTCCCTACGATTCACTTTGAGGTTGGCTGGGGGTGTTCCTCCAGAATTAAGCACTTGTCCACCAGCACACATTTGTCACTGAAGTCCTGAGGGGAGCAGAGTTTCAGGCCTCAAAATAATCTTCCTCGTTTCTGTCTCCGTGGCTGGCTGATTCATATTTTGTAGGAGGTTTGACCATAGCCGGGAATGGCTGAGGAGCTGGTGTAATTCTCTCCTTCCTCACCCCACGGAGAGGGAGTGAGGAGAGGCACGAAGAGTGGAGACAGGGTGTGGGAGTCAAACCTGTTCTTCACATAGCAATCGCCTCGTCTCACTCTTTGCTCTCACTCCAAGAAGTTGAGTCCACAGCTGGGAAAACGAGGAGCCAGTCTCTGAGTCTGCTTGGCTTGCATCCAGCTTCCCTCTTTTTTTGTTCCCTCTCCCTGTGGGAATTAAAGGGAACAGGTAACATCTCCCCCTGCTCCCCCACTTCCAGAGGTAGGAGAACTGCAATGCACAGAAGCATAGGCCGGAAGTGGGAGTCTGAAATGCTTTAGGCTTAGTGCCTTGCTCTCCTTGGTTATCTCCAGAAGAGGATGCCAGGATCCACTCACTGGCATCCCTGCTTGCTTTTTAGGGCTTGAAGGGATTATAAAAGAACTGGAAGGCAAAGTAGCTTAGGGTAAATTGGGAAGAGGCGGTATGTGGAGTGGGCAAATAATGTAGTGAGAGGTTTTCCCCCAGAGTCATGGAAAAGATTACTGTAAATCTTTCCCACATTTTTCTGGGTCTCTGAATTGTGCTGTCCTGGTGGAGAAATGTATTTCTTGGTCTTCTCCTAGAGGTGATTTCTATTTTTTTTAAGATTTTATTTATTTATTTGAGAGAGAGAGAGAGAGAATACACAAGAGGGGGCTACGGTCAGAGGGAGAAGTAGACTCCCCGCTGAGCAGAGAGCCCGATGCGGGACTCCATCCCAGGACTCCGGGATCATGACCTGAGCTGAAGGCAGCCGCCCAGCCAACTGAGCCACCCAGGCGCCCCTAGAGCTGATTTCTAGAGCAGAGGCCTTTGGATTACAGCCTGAGCAGAGAACTCCTGTGTATCTCTTGTCATCTCTCCAAAAGTGTTTCCCCTCAGAAGCAGTGCCCTTTGAATTTCACCACCCGCTGTAATCTAGTCCTCGAGTGTCATTGCGTAGCTGAGAGTGGCAGGGTGAGGCACTGGGGCCTGGTGGTCAGGACCAGGAGGGGAGTGCAGCCCGGGTCTTTCAGAATACAGTTAGTTTCTGGCCTTTCAGTCATTCAGAGTGAATAATAATCCCACCTCACTTCTCTCTTCCCTGGGGGGCGGCGTGGGATTGGTCATTTCATCTCTCACCAGATCTGGGACCTTAGAATCACTGCTGTAGCATTCAGTGCAATATTTCAGCATCCTAAACTTGTCCCTTTTCTCCATCAAGCTGAAGGCTGCCTTGAAGGGAATCCCACATTTCTACTTCCAAAAGTATCTAAGGTGTCGACTTGTTTTCACACAATTCCATTATGAGAGAGGTTATTAGGCATTAAAAAAAAAAAAAAAGCCCTCAACTCCTAGGTCAGGTCGTGTTGGTTTAGTTGAGCAGAACTTCTGATGAGGCTGTAGCTTTGAGTCTGTCTTCTGTCTCCGGCTTCTGTCTGGAGCAGACTCAGTGTTTTGAATACTCGGAGGTGGGGGGGATATTGCTGATGACTGGGATATGGAGAAATCATGAAATTTTAGCCAGGAGAAGCTATCTCAGGAATCTGTAATGAGTGTGTGTGTGTGTGTGTGTGTGTGTGTGTGTGTGTGTTATTTCTTTTCCAACAGGCTGCGTAATTTTTATGACCAATTATTCCATTTGTAACGACGCCGAGATAGCAGAGATCCCATCTTATGCTCCACGGCACACGCCAGGCACTTATGGGAGCTAGAAGACACCATCCCTTATGCAATCAGATGGCGGCAGTGCTGGGACTAAGGCTCTGTTCTAGAAGGAGAGATAGACGGGGGTGCTAAGGGAAACTTTGTGACCGGAAGGGTGTGAAGTACCAGGGCATGGAGAGGACTGTAGTTTTAAAACAAAAGAGATTTATTGGGGACAGATAAAAGACCTGTGTTCCAGCCTGAGAATTTTGTGATCTAACAAACTCTGATGGTGTTATTTATGCAAACGAAATGGGCGGTAGAGATAATGTTCTCTCAAGCCACAAGGAACCAGCCTTTTCTCACAAAAGATTTGAGGGCTCAGTTGGAAAGGACTGGTTTTAGGAGGCTTGGAAAAGACTTGGACCAGACTGGGGTGGGGGTGGGGGGTGGAGAATGCTCCTCTTGGGGCTAGTGGTTCTCTTTTCCCTTCCACCCAACTTTCGAGTCAGGACAGGGCTGATAATCTCCTTGAAAGATCTGGTAATTGGCCCATCAGGCCTTAAGGCATGCAGGTTAAGGATTGACATCTAGTTGCTCCTACCGATTGGTCTAGAACACTTACTTGCTCCCGCCTCCATAGTGTTTTCCAGGATCTTTCCCCTCTGCTTGCCTTCTTACTATTTTTCTGTTTTTTTCTTGCCCATTAATTGTTAAGGGTTGGATATTCGAAGCCAGCAGGCCTAGGTCTGAATCCTGGCTCTACCACTTAGTATTGTATTACTTAGACTCCTTGATCTTATTTCCCCATCTGTAAAATGGGGGTAATAAGACCTATTTCCTAGACTAGTTGTCAGGGTTAAATAAGAGAATGTTTGTTAAGTGAGGGCTTGACACTAAGTAAGTGCTCAGTAAAAGGCAGTGAGCAGTTGTCTGTAGAACTCCCTCTCTGTGCTCCTTGGCCACTTTTTGGGAGAGTAGAGATGCAGAGAAAGAATGATGCCCATGTAGCTAGACAGATGAGGATGACTGCCAAAAAGCCGGAAGGATAACAAGAGGGACAGACACTATGGAGACAGGGACAGTTAGAGTTCGAGGAACAGAGCATACACACCAGGCAGAGGCAGAGAGAATAGGAAAGATACACAGGTGGACAACAGAGAGAGGAACAGCGAAAGGTAAGAGAAAGAAGTGGAAGGATAAAGTCGGCCAGACAGAACTGTCAGAGGCCAGAGACGAACGGTTCATTTGCAGAAGTCGGCGTAAGATCCCTGGGCCAAGAACATTCCTGCTTTCTTCTTGCCCCTTGCTATTGCGGGACTCGAATTCTAAGTCCTTGGTCCCCCTCCTGTGCCTCCCCGCAATCTGGTCATCACAGGTCTGGCTCTACCCCAGAGCTGGAGCAGCCCTGCCCCCCACTTGTCTGCGCACCTCGGCCCACATGGTCATGGCTACCCAAGTCCATAGGGATTTTTCATTTCGAACACAACTGTTTGGAGTGCAAGAGCATCATGGTGTCAGGCACTCAGTGCAATAACCAGGTGTAGTTTTACAGTCACTCCCCCCCTGACTGTAACAGCACTTTCATATATCTCTGGCTGCGACAGGCAATTTTCTTTCAAAGATTGTTTTTTCTGGAGGCTGTGATTTCTACTCTCGCCTCCAACCTCTGGGATATTAAAACGGGGTCAGTGGCTCTTGGCAGGCTGACCGATTTGTGGTCATTTCCCAGCTCCTCTGTTCACCCTCCCTTGTTGCCACGTCTCCAATCTTGGCATCCCCCTGCCTCTGCACCCTAATTGGGCTAGAAGGAAGTGGCTTCTGTGGCCCTCCATACGGAGATGTTTGGTGGTGTGTCTAAACTGAAGAGTGGAGGCTGAGTGGGGTGCGGGTGAAGACCCAGGAGAGGATTCACCTTCTAAGCCTCACCCTTGTTCTCCGTGGTCCCCACGCCCCCCATGCCGAGCTGTCAGTTGCTTTCCACAAAAATATTGTAGCTTATTTTCCAGAGGGAACATTTTGAAGAAACTGGTGAATTGAACTAAGATTTAACATTAAGGAATTTTTCTCCACTAGAGACTGGGGGTGGGGTGGGAAAGCGAGTGTAATCTCTTTTTCTGGAAAATTCAGAGAATAGGAGGAATTCCCATATGGATTAAGGGCTGGGTTAGGGGAGATCTGGCATATGGGGAAGGGATAGGGCACCGTTGGATCCCTGCTTCCCTAAAGACAGACTTTATGACTCTGCTCTTAGAGCTGCCAAAGGCAGCCTCTTCCATTGTTTGCTTGGTATGGTAGCTGCTGGCTCGCAAAATCGCTTCCCTATTTCACCCAGGTAGGGGTTCTTTTCTTAGAAGAAAGATCTAAACCTGCTTTTGGGGTTGCCCATTTAAGGATTTCTCTGTTCCCTTCCTTGGCCCGTGGTCCGATGCAAAAATCCTTCTTGAAGTCTAACTCCTGTTCCTCTTGGTTTGCCAACAGATCAGATCCTCTTGAAAAACAACATGACACCACACACTCCCCCTCCTCACTCATACCATCCCTTGCTTTTATTAAATAAAAGTAAGTGGAGCTATAAGATGTGACTGGCCTGGATCCCGGCTTCATAAAACAAAACTAACACCCTCTTTATCAAGGGGTTGAGGCATCCAGAGAAGATTTCTTAGGCCATTTTGCTGTCACGTAAATGGGAATCAATATTCAATAAGCCCTTGATGCACTACACTAGCGGTTCCCTTAATACCAGCTTCCAGTACCGTAAGTGGCGTTGATATAAGGAGGGCTTGTTTGTAAAATAATACTGCAGCCCTCACCTTCTGGATATTGGATCTGGCTTCCCTTAGGAGAGAAGATTCAACTCTGAGCAAGCACAAGAGTCATCTTGCCGGGCCCGCTGCCTCAGGACAGATTCTCCCATAACCTAGCTTGAAAAAGAAAACAGATTCTATGCTTTTAAAGCAAACCATTTCTAAGATCCTAGAGGTTAATAGGCCCACCTTCCTATTAGGAAAATTTTTACTGTGCCTGGTCTGATTGCCTCCCCATTTCCAATAAATTAGTGACATTGGAAACCAATTGAAGGATAGAATTGATTCCACGATTAACAGATGAGAGTAGACTCTCCAGGGTTCTCAGAGCCTGCAGGAGTTAGTAATAATAACCTCATTTCCCTCAGCCCCTGTGTTTGCTGCAGGGGAAGATTGCTGGCCGCCTGGCCCCCTGGTGGATGCATGGTGGGTCTGGGTTTCCCTGTGTCTCGTGATGGACCACTTAAATGTGGTCAATTATTTCAATTATTTAGTTTCCATTCTAGGACATCTTTGCAGGGAGTTTGTGAGTTTAGACTTGTTTTCCCACCCAGCTCCAAGCAAGCATGCATTAAGGAAAAGCAATCTCATGTCTGCCTAAGTAACACAGATAAATCTTTTGTACAAAAATTTTGCATCATACATTTCAGAGCCAAATGGATTTTCGAAAATTTATCAAACATTTTTGGATTGTCTGTGTTCTTCATTCCCATGGAGTATGTAGGATTCACAGTCCGGGGTGGAAGTGGAAGTTTACAGAGAGATTTATCCTGTATTATGGTCTCGGTTATTTCTTATCCCACTTAGGGGGTTTGACAGTTTGGAGGGAGCTGGGGATAGAAGACTTTTCCATTTGTTACGGTTTGGGGATACACTGGCAGAGGTCGGACCTGCTCTCTGTAGTGACCCTGTAGTTGTCCTTACAGAGAGATGTCCTGGCTTAAGTTTTCTAGAGCCCTTTTAGACCAGACCTTTAGAAATTCCCATCCTATTGCAGATAGCTTTAGTGGATCTAAAGCGAGAGGCTGGTATTTGGCCTCTGCTTGGGCACAAATAGCAGGAGTGAGCTGTCCCGCAGCATTTGCTTGTATGAAGTTGTTTTTATGGGGTAAGCCCTCCAAAGATATTGAGTAATGGGTGCATGTTTTGAAGGAGAGATGTAAATACACTCTTGCAGGTTTCTTGTCTTCCGAATTCCTCACTTGGTGCGCCTAGTATGCTTGGGAAGAGCCCAGTAAAGAGTAGACAGGAGTGATGAGTTTAGAAGGGGCTTGGGGATTTGATAACCAGTTTCTGGGGTACCTAAATGAAGAAGGGTATTTCCTTTTCCAAATAAGAGGAAAAGAGATCATTTAAAGCTGGAGGTGCTGAGATTAAACTTAGCAAAAGACTTCCTGACAGTAAGCACAGCATGACCAGCTATTAGGTTTAGAGGCCATTCTGGCCTTCCTCTCAGGCCTTCTTTTCAGCTGTCCTGCCTGGGGTGTGAGGGCCAAGTGTCATTATGGTATCTCTCACCAATCAGTTTCCAGGGTTGACTGGATGGGAGTCCCAACTTTCCTCTCCCTTTCATGTCAATCCCTGTTGCAGCTGCATACTTAAAAAAAATTGGAGAAGTGCTTGTCTTTGGTTAGAAGTGCTTTCTTGGTTAGACAGAAGTCTTCTCTGCTAAGCCTCCAAACAAGCTCTCTTGTTTTAGAAAGGTGGGCACGGAAGATGAGATCAGACCAAGAACATGGACCGAGGACAAAGATGCCAGAGGATGGACCTTCTAGAAGATAGTGAGCCTAAAGTTGCTTTCCTAGGGAAAGAGGTCATGGGCGAGACTTAAAGCTTTCACCACTCGCTGAGATGGTTGGGCTTCTCCCAGCAAAGGGATACGTGGCCACATGTTACCTTGAAGAGTCCTACCATGCCATATGCTAGCCTTTTCCTTTGCAGTCTGCTTTCTGGGGGTAATGGAGCAGTTATCAGGGAGCAATAGCATCTCAACATAGGCTGTTACTGATGACCAAGCCCCTCTTCCCCTCTGGTTAAACTCCTAATCATTCGGTACCTCTGGCGGTTCATTCTTGCCACAACTTGTGTTCTGGCATCAGTGATCCCCCACGCAACAGCTGATGACATCTCTTGGCCTCCCCCATCCATTCAGCAACGCCTCTCCCCCCAACCCGCCTCCTCTGCCTGTTGTCCCAGCCTGTAACCCTGATCTCATTTCCTCCTACCTCTCACACCATTCTAAGACCTCTTGCCTCAACCTGTGCCTGCACTCCTTTCTTTGGAGCCCCTCTCATTCCTTTGGAGAGCCTGCTCCTCTCTGATCTAGAGTCTCCCCTGCATTTGTACCTTCCCCAAGACTTTCAGGAACCAGAGGACTCTCGAGAGAGGAGGGTGGCTCCTAAGCCTGAGGTTGCCTCCAGCTCCTCAGTGGGGTGGATTTCATGCCTGGGTTGTGTGTTGTTTGTCTGTCTCAGACTTTGCAGCCCCCGAGGCAATGGCTCTGTCTTTGCAGGCTCAGGGAAGCTTTGGCAGCCAACAAATAATAAATAATACCCTGGTAACACCACCTGCAACTTGCTAATGAGTGTCTTTCCCCTGCCTCCCTCACCTCTTAGAGGTTGGGGGTGGGGACCCCCGATTTCTGGGCAAATGGATGCCTTCTCCTATTTACAGTCTGGGAAAATTGAGGTTGGAGGGTGGGGGTGGGTTCTTTTCTGGGGCAGAAGAATATGGAAATGACCTTGAGGAGTATACTCAATAAAAATATTTCTTCCGATTGCAGAGTTTTGGAGAAATGGAAACCTTCAGGAGCAAGACAGCAGGTCTGGGGGTCTTTGGATTTCTTGGGGGCTTCTGGGCTTTGGTCCCAGAGGCAAGCTGGGGAGCTATCATCTGACCCCCATCTCTTCCCTCAAGGCATGTTTTCCTAAGTAATTGTTTCTTTAACTTTGATACTCAGGGAGTCATCTTCCTCCAAGTCCATAGGCCACTAAGTGACTCTACTATCTTTGTTCAGTTTTGGACTATTAAAGTTAGCACACCAAAGGCAGTTTTCTTGAAGGCACCTATATCTGAAATTCTAGCAGTTGCCACTAGGCCAAACAGTGGTGATTTGTCTTTGGGTCATCTAAAGAGACCAAGACAGGTATGCAGTCTTGTCCATTTATGCATTTCCATATTGTCACCAAAAATGCCATTATTTTAAAGTATCTTTTCGGATGTAGGTTTGGCTCTGTACAAGCCACATACGCCACCAGGCAAAAGCCCTTTCAGTCTTTGTTGTGGTAATTATAGTAGCAAAAGGAAGTGAGTAGAGTACATGATTTTCTGAGATTGTCTAATGACCCAGCCAAAGGTCCATGGAATTAGTTTGTGGTCCATTTTTCTAAAGGCAGGCTTTGTGGTCTATATCAGAAAGAGCCATTCAAAATAATTTTGGCTTCACTCCAGTTTAGTGATCTCTGTGGAACTGGGCAGGTAGGTTAGGATGTTTTTATTTACTTGATCCACACAGCTCTTTGGCGTGGTGTTACGGAGGCTGTAAAGTGGGGCAAGAGAGCAGGATCGCCGGTTAATAGAAATCCCATTCTGATGTACACACTATGGGTTTGCGTTCAGCCTTTGTGCATAGGCCACTTCTGTAGGAAAAACTGATGTTGCCTCTTTTGACACCCAGGAAAATGAAGAGCAGCCCTTTTCCCTGCTTGGCCATCCAGGGCCACTCCTAAGACTTGAGTTTCCCAGAACCATCCTCCTCAGACTCTCTCTTGATTCAGGCAGTGTTTCTTCAGCTATTTCCCATCTCCTTTAAAAGATGTTTCCCTCATTGCTGTTTCTCTCTTCCAAAATTGCCCTTGCCCGTGTGTACTCCCCCATGCCTCCCACCAGTTCTTGGGGGAGTAAACAGTCCTGTCTGGTATTGGGGGAGACGAGCTCTGTGTTGGATTAATTCTACATGACCCTGCTTGCAGACTGCTGGGGGAGGAGCTAGCCTCCTTTTCATTCCCCTGGAGTCGGCACCCAGACCTGGGCCAAGGAGGCTCATTTTCCCACGTGTAGGAAGCTGATGGGCCCCCCTCCTCTGCAACATTTGGCTCCCTAGGTTCTCTGAGTCACCCCCTGACCCTGACCGTCTGTAGCAAGGGCTCAGACCCATCGAGCCAACCTCATCCAAGAGGGCTTAATGAGCACCTGGCGGCTAAGTGCTTTGAGATCGTTCAGATGAAAAGGGCTGTCAGTGGTTTGGGGGTTATTATTGTCAGGGTGGTGGCGGCGGCAATTACTCTAGATGATCAGGGCATCCAGCTTCCTTTGTCCCTCATGGGAGCACCAGGCTCTCTGAGGAATGGCAAATTGCCTTGCATTATCTGCCTTGGATTCAGATGGGGTATGAGCAAAGTTCCTTTAACGATCTGCCATCTTCCCTCTGGCTGGATAGGTAACACCGAGAAAGCTCAGAAAACTCTGAAATGCTCATTCTCTAGGAGGTGAAATGGTTCTGGGTTGTGTGGAGCAACAGAAACCAGACTCCTTTCCAGCTTCTGCATCTCCAGAGGGACTAGCGGAGCATTCGGGACTTGGGGATGGAGGATGACCACTTCATTTGACTTTCTGTCTCCAGGACTGAAAGGGGAGGGGAGTGGTTGGTGCATGGGAGCCTGAGAAAACCAATTCAATGGGTAGGCATGAGAAGGAAAAAAAAATGGGTTCTGACTAAAGCTGCTCAGGAGTTATGTTAAATTTATAGAAAAGAGAGGAAACATGTCAAACCAGGGAAGTGGTGGAGGCCTTCCACCTTCTCTGAAGGGTTTTATTTTTATTTATTTATTTTTTATTTATTTTTTATTATTTTTTAAAGATTTTATTTATTTATTTGACAGAGAGAGACACAGCGAGAGAGGGAACACAAGCAGGGGGAGTGGGAGAGGGAGAAGCAGGCTTCCCACCGAGCAGGGAGCCCGATGCGGGGCTCGATCCCAGGACCCTGGGATCATGACCTGAGCTGAAGGCAGATGCTTAGCGACTGAGCCACCCAGGCGCCCTCTCTGAAGGGTTTTAAATGAAGAGAATTTTTATCTCTGACTTGGATGGTTGATGTGGAGGAGCATTCCAGACACAGAAAGATACTGGGAATAACCCTAAGGAGTATGTCCTCCCAAGCAAATAAATCCACAGGCCACAACCATGCCCCACTTTTCTGCCTGAGAGGAGTGGTTGTCCCTCATAATAGTGAAAGACGGCAGAGGATTTTTAGGGGTCACTCAAATGGGGGTTTTGCTCCATTGCTCCTGCAGCCACCTGGATGGGCTGGCGGGTGGGAATGTCACTGGCCCAGGGAACCAGGGCCTCCACTGCTTCCCATCTTACCCGCATCCTCTGCATCTTTACTCTGGGAACGAACACTTTTCCTTTACCATTTCCACAAAGCCAATCATTTTCCTTGGAAAGGAAGGAGGCACAGATTTTCCTTGAGAAGTTAGTTTGCCCATCTTCCCAGGAAGTTAGTTTTACCTCCTAGAGAATCTTCTCAGACATGAGTGGTGCCCTTTTCTGTTTAAAAGCCTGAAAGGAGGGGAGCCTGGGTGGCTCAGTTGTTAAACGTCTGCCTTCAGCTCAGGTCATGATCCCAGGGTCCTGGGATTAAGCCCCACATTAAGCTCCCTGCTCAGCGAGGAATCTGCTTCTCCCTCTCCCTCTGCCACTCCCCCCTGCTTGTGCTCTCTCACTCAAGTTAATAAATAAAATCTTAAAAAAAACAAAAGCCTGAAATGAAGATGTTACACACTCTAGCATTTTAAAAAATCTCACTTAACCACAGATTGTCCTCTTTTACCTTGCTTTTAAAGCCACAAATTATGAATAGTGCCATTTTCTTCACTCACACCCCTCCCAGTCACAGGTGCTTGGGGTTTGGCTTACATCTCTACATTGTTTGCTGCCAAAAGTGACAATTGTTCGAATAATATGTTTTACCCACTCTGAATTAAGTGATATTCATTGCAATGATTAAGGATTCTAGAAAGGTCTTTTTAAAAAAGTCACATGGCTTTGAAAAAAGGATATAAATAAGAAAGTTGTGATTAATATGGAGAAGAGAAAGGTCGGGAACAGAGGGGGAAGATAGAGGAAGTAGGGAGGAGAGAGAATGCTGACTGGGGGATTTAAAGTGTTGAAGCTCAAGCAAAGGAGAATGCTAGCCTTTCCTGAGGCCAGAGCAGAAGCAACTGGACTTTCAGCCTGAGGTCTTAGGAGTAGACTAGAGGAAGCACTGCCTTGCTGGGAAGTTGATGGGGCTCCCTCTGAGAGACCATAGAATCTACTGCAGCTAGGAGACCTATGCAAAGGAACAGTGAAGGGGGGCGGGGAGCAGAAAGAGAGCTCACTACAGTGATCCCTCGTTACCCTCCTACCGAGCTGTTTGCTGCCCTCCCTTATCAGTCAGGATTGTCCAGTCCCGCTGTCTGAAACAGATTTGATGACTCAACAATGACCAATTAGGCGTTAACACATCTATCTCTGGGGCTATCTAGCTATCTTTATGGAGAACAGGATCTTAAATCTCTGCTCATTGGGACAGCCAGAGGCTTTGCCTAAATGGTGGAAAGAGCCATAGACATTTTTCATAATTATAATGACTTTTTACAGGGAAAGCTGTAACTCCTGCTCCATAACTTTAGTGTGGAGCGGAGCCCATTGCAGACTCTGTGATACGGGGAATGGAGCCATCTGATGGCTGTCTTCTTCAGGCAGTCTGTGCTTTCCTACCATGAACAACTTCCGGGAGGAAAATTCACAAAGGAAGATAAGGTGATTTCTATTCCAAGTACCTGTCTACTGAGAGCAGACAGACTACAGTCTCTAGAGGCTTTAGAGGTAGTTAGTGACAGAAGGTCAGGAAATGAATGAGTACTACCTAGCTTGGCCAAGGTCCAAATAGCTATGTGTGGGGAAGGGCATGGGGTGGGGCGGGGGAGGGGGAATGGCCATTAGTTCTGGAAGGCTTCTTGGAGGAGGCAAACATGCAGAGGAGGAGGTCATTCTTAGAGGAAATGGCCCTTGTGTAGAGGTGGGTAAGATGGAGGTGTAGAGCAACTTTAGGAGCATAGATCCCATTATGGATCATCAAGAGTCTTGTCATCTTAGTCTTCCAGTCCATTAATTACCTCATATTCAATCTCTCCCAGTGATCCTCTATGTTTTCATAAGAATTTCATGACACCCCACGAATCAGGCCTGAGATCGTCCTGTCTCACCACCCCTCTCCTTGGCCCACCATGTCTAATGAATGACTTTTTGGTCTATTTACTCTTCCCCTGTAAGACATATGTGAGAATATGAACATTCTTTCCTATTGTACTTCAGTAGTTTGATTTCCCCCAGATTACTAGACAGTCTTTTCCTCATCCTTCTAATAGTCTGTGCTTTCCTCATTACACCTCAGAAGCTCTTCTGGGCCAACGGGAGGGCAGCTTGTCAAAATGTGAAAAGCTGGCCATCCCTGCTCATTTCCCAAGCCAAGTACCCCAGAGCCTTACCTTGTCTGATGCCTTTCTTTGGCTAATTGTATAGCATTAATGGTTTTCAGCTTCCTTCTGGTCATCCTCACTGATGTGTTTCAGTCTGGGTGTCCCTGAAGACAGAGCCTGTGTTTGTTTTTCTGAAACGTGTTTGGAGAACTAGAATATCCATGTGATTGCTTCTGCAAGCCTTGCCTTTGGTCAAGTAGACATAATGTTATGGGTATATCTTTTGTCATAGGGATTGACTTTTGATATCCTCCTAAAGGATTCTTTCTTTGGTCATAACGCTGGAAAGATAAGCTAGTATGCTTCCTGGATTCAGTCAACAAATTGCCTTATTTGTGGTCACTACTAATCTGGACAAGGGAGGCAAAAATGAGTAAGACAAAGTCTCTACTTTTTAGGTGTTTTGAGGTTGGTGGGAAGATAGACAAGTAAGCCAGCATTTATAATGCAGCATGATCAAAGCTGTGATGGAGGTGCACATGGGGTATGGGGATGAAGGGTAGACATCTAACTCAGATGCAAGGGGTGTCATTTACTGGTCCAGGAGGCAGAAGGGGGTGAGTAGTTGTGGTAACATAAGACTAAGGCTAGACACTAGAAAGTCTTTCTCAATTAGAGTACCAGTCTTCATCTATGCATTCATGCACTGAACAGTTGTATACATAAGTACTAACTAGGTGCTAGTCATGTGCTAGGTCATATTTGAAGATGAACAAGCCAGCAGGGAGCTTGCAGTCTAGGGTGGTGGACAGAAAAATAGACATTTAAAATCCAATATGATAAGGCCTGAGGTAGAAGCTGACACTTTCTCAATTAAAGCCAATGGAAGTGTTACACTGCATAGAATGCTTCTTAGAAGGGAAAAAAGAGGGCAATTTCAATGACTTACCCTCTTGCTCCCTTCTAGTCTGTGAATAGGTTGATTCAAATTCCACTGTGCAGTTTATTTATCATCTGGAATCCCAGCAGTTGAAGGATCCGGAATATATCAAACTTCCTAGGTCTCTGTCTGGACACCCTTCCTAGTTCAGGAAGCAATTAGTCTGAGAGAGACAGAAGTGAGAGTGTAGGAGCAGAATATATATCCTTTTAAAATAATTTAGTAACAACCCTAGGTAAGTGACCAATAATTTATAGAGTCTATTCTTTTTATAGAGATATTTCCTTGCTGCTCAACCAGAGAGCTTGCCGGGTTTAGAGGATTAATCTTTGACGTAGTAAATATGCTCAAGTTGTAATTCAGTCACAGGGATAAAGGGAACTTAAACTTGTCTTATATAAGGGAAAAATATTAAATGGATTTGTGGAGGAACTGCCATGGCAGTCCTTACTGTCTCTTGTACCTTAGAATCGAGTGTTTTCCAACTGCAATGGACCCGCCCTCGAGGTCCTCTGATCCAGTGGCCTTATTTTACAGATGAGAGGACTAAGGCCTGGGGTACCTGAGATGGTAACAGATCTAGGACTGGAACGCATGTCTTTTGACTCACACCTCAAGACTTCCCATACTGCACCATGCTAGTACCTGTCACATTCGGACTCTGGCTTTACCTACAAGACTCCCCTGTTGGCCTCCTTCCATTCAGTTCTTTTCTGTTCCGCTCTATTCCAGGCCTCCGTGTCCATGCTACACCTTTTCTGTCCTCTGAAATGTCCCTTGCACACATCCCCTCCTCAGACTGGGATGCCTTCCTTCCGCCCCTTTCTTCCCCCTTCCGCCCCTTTCTTCTCCAGCCCAGCTGCATACTCCCTCTTCCAGGAAGCCTTTTTCTGTCTTTCAGTGCTTCTTGGCTCATCCTCTTTTCAGCCCAGTTGTTAGTTTGTACTTGCTGCTTTGTTGTTTAGTAAGCATTTTGGAGGAAGTTTATAGATACTCATCTTTGGTCAACAAACTCAGATTAGGAGCTTCCTAATGGCAAAGCCTAGAACGCATAGCAGGGGGATTGGACAGTCTGAGAAAGTTAAATCATTTCTGTATTTGGGAAGAGGAAAGAAGGAGATGAGACTGATCTCAAGGTGGGTGGGTATGCTAGAGACAGGAAGGTAGTTGGAATGATGTCTTAAGGTTATTTCCAGTCCTGGGATTCTGTAACCTTGTGCACAAACTTGGATATGCTAGAGCCCTAGCCTGATGCTGTTACCAATTCTGTGGCCTCTGTAAGATTAATAAGACATCCTGCACAACTAGTAGGTGGCAGATTGATGTGTCCTCTGCATGTTAGAAAAAAAAAAAGCTGGGTGAAAGGAACGTCCCATGTGGAACGCATTGTTAGGTGGAGCACCTGGCTGCCCAGTGGATGACCTCAGTTGCTGCCTAGAGGTCTCTACCTCAGGGAAGGGAGGCCCTGAGAGCCATTTTGACCCAAGTTCAAATTCTCTAGAACAAACAAGCTGATCTCTTGCTCCAAGGCCCAGTCAAAGAGGCTCCAGTGTGTTTATTGACTCTTGCAATGCCCTGCCCTGGAGAGCAAACAAACAGCTCAACCTGACTCATTCCCTCCACAACTGTACTCAGTTCTATTGCTGGGCTTTGCCAGGAAAAATCTCTCAGACCCTATGGAAATAAGAGAGCCAGTACTTATGGGTCTCTGGTCATATATTCCTACTTTTCTTTCCCGTAGAAAATTAATCCCCCGTGGAGGTACAGAAGACTATCAGGAACTTCAAATCCACTTGGCTTGGGCTCTCTCCATTGCTTGAGGCAAATCGGCTTGCTTCATGGATTCATTCATTAAACAAATATTTGTTGAATGCCTACTATGTATGAGGCTCTCTATTCTCATGATGGAGGCTTGCTGGCTCTTGCTGTGGAGAACCCTGGTGCTTTTACCTCTGACTAAATGATTCGAAAATCCCCTTTCCTAGCATTTTGTTGTAATAGTAGTGGTAGTTAGTAGTAGTGACACCTTTTCTCTTCTTTTCCACCATTGGAGGAACTTGGTTTCTGAACCCTAACCGTCTCCTTTCATTAAGCCTTTGGTGGAGTCGTTTCTACCTCTTGCGATATTCCCTCTTGCTTTTCATCGAAACCTACTTCACGTTTTCCTCCACAGAAAAGGAGACCATCTTAAGCACACATCTCTGCTCAGCTCATTGCCTCTCTTTTTTAGAAGAGATCCAACTCAGAGCCTCCCCATTGTTGTTTCCTAAACTATGTAAGCCTCAGAATGCGCATGTCCCATGTGATGTTAATAGGGGTTTCTTAAAAATGACCACACGATCATCTCAGTTTGAGAAACATGGGACTAGACAAGCTGAAATCTTAAACTGCAGGACTTCTCAGAAACTTTAACATATTAATATTCATTTTAAATCTCCAAGAGGGGACATGATATCATTAGACCACAGAACCCCTTTTAAAGAAAAACCTCTAATCAGTTTTGGGGACATTAGCATTTCCTGAAATTCAGTTTGGGAAATGCTTAAGTTGTGGAAGGAATATTGGACTAGGAGACAAGAACCTGGAATTGCTTCCCTCTCTGCCACTCACTTTTCTAGGTGACTCCAGGCAAGTCACTTCACTTCTCTGGACTTCCATTCCTTTACTTGGAAAATGAGGGGTCTGAATTAAATTCTCCCCCAATCTTCTTCTAGCTCTGACATTATAGAATTTTTTTCTTTTTTATCCCATTTCTTTCTTTTTTTTAAATAAAGATTTATTTATTTATTTGAGAGAGAGCGAGCATGAGAGTGCGCGAGTGGGGGGAGGGGCAGAGGGAGAAGGGGAGAATCTCAACAGACTCCCCATTGAGCGCAGAGCCAGACACGGGTTCCATCCCATGACCCTGAGATCATGACCTGAGCTGGAATCAAGAGTTGGTTCCTTAACTGACTGAGCCACCCAGGCGCCCCCCGTTTCTTTCTTAATGTTTGTTCCTACCGTCAGTCTGAGAACCCCTAGATGGATGTAATATCTGTTTTTTTCTGCATATCTTCCTGAAACACCCAAGTGTATCTTCCTGAAACACCCAAGACAGGGCCCATCTAAAGACAGAGTGGAGATAGAATGAAAATACCCAACAGTGTCAGCATTGTGCAAAGGCATCCATAGGTAGGCTCAGTATTCTAAGAATCAGAAACTTAAAATCTAAGATAGATATCTTGACATACTCATAAAAGACATACAAATAATAGAATAAAACATAGAACCAATAAGTAACTGAAGACAGTTGGAATAAGTGCATTTTAGACATTACAGGAAAGGAAAGCTATTTGTGGAAAGAAAACATGGTTGTTCCATGTGCTGCTGAATGTCTTAAGGGAAAGATCTGAGAAGCTCCTTGGAAGAGAGAAGCACTGATATTCAAGAGAGGAAAGAGGATATTCTCTGCTGGTGGGGTAGGTGAGGAAAGGGGGAGTATCCCTGGTCTATGGGGCACACTCCTTGGCTGAAAATTCAGAGAATGGAGGAAGGCTCATCTGGGAAGTATGATGCAGCAGACCAGACCAGATACTAGATGTCAAGGAGGGGAAATAGGAGCTTTATCTGGAGCACCTGGGAAAGTAGGTCAACACATTTCACTCCCAGTGATCTGTGGTGAAGTTGAAATCCCTGGATTCTTGAGCAAGATACACGCATACGTGGTTGGCCCTGGAGACAGACAGATTCCCTAGTGGGTGGCCCAACCTTTTGCCTTCTCTTGCATTGGGTGTGATGGGCTAGAGCCCTAGATTAAGTTCATGCCTCTGGGCACTGTCATTTAGAGAAGATAAGAGCAATGAGCAAAGACGCTTATCTTTATAGCTCTTCTTATTTGATTTATATTCTGTTTGTTTGTGCATGTGTTGTCTGTACACATCTGTCTGTGTGTATGAATGTGTGTTTATGTGAATGTATACTTCCACACGTATGTGGAAATGTGATTGTGTTTTATATGTGTATATAGGTTTGCAAAGTGCTTGTATGTCTAGGACTGTGTCTATTGTAAAAGGGTGAGGCTTAATTGTGTGTGTGTGTATAAAATGGTGTGTACACGACATGTGCATATGGATGGTGGTCTATTTTATATACATGAGGACTATGTTCACATATCTATTGTATGTATCAATGTTGATATGTATTAACAGGTCTATATGTTGGGCTGTATCTATTTGAGTTACTTACTTTTATATTTCTTTGCCTTTAGGGGTGAGTTTGTTCATTAATTCACTAAATATTTATGGGGAGCCTACTGTGTATGGGGTACATGTCTGTGTATGTGTATGGGGGGTGTCTACATTTGTATACATGTATGGAAAGTACACATGGGCTTACGTGTCTGTCAACACGTTTATGAAATGTGTGTGTGTGTCTTGATTTTCTCATCTGTCTAATTTTGAGATCTTGCTTGGCATTTTATCGTAAGCTTTTCCAAGTCTTTTTGGAAAAAGCAGGAGATAACTAACTAGATTTAGTAGAAGCATCTAATGTGGGTGTGTCCACGTGGAGTAAAATCATGCTCTGCTCTTTATCCATCTGTGATCTCCTCCTTTGTGGCATCTCACCCTAGGCACCCCTTGTGCCTACAGAGCTTGGAAAACAACCTGAAACACACCTTTACTACGATGAATAAATAGCTCGTCTCCCTTCCTGGGCTGTCCAACCAAGAAGAAGGGGTAGGAGATAGCCAACAACGGATCTCAAGCTCTAGCTAGCTGTTTGAGACGATTTTTCTTTTCTTTTGCCTCTTCTTTCTCTTTCTTTGCCTCTTCCTGGCTTCATCTTTTCTATCCCGCAACCTGTTCTAATCCCTCGAAAGAGAGGCACAGGGTTTTCTTTTCCCCAGAGAAACCAGAGAGAGAGAGAGCAAAAGAGATTTTGCTCCGAGGGAATCTGCTCCTATTTTATGGGGTTTGTCAATAATGTTCCTTCATTAAGATAGCATCTCAGCAGAATGAAAGAGGCCTCTGCCCTTCATGAAAAGAGTTGTTTTCTCTTGGGGGGTGTGTGAGGGGGGCATTAAATAAACCTGTTTTTTAAAAAAGTACCTCTGCAGCAAGGAAATGTGTTATTATTGTAATTGTCTAATGCTAATTATACTTATTACTATAATAACCATTTTGTTGTAACAAATGATGTAATCCTCTTTATTTCTGTCGCTGCCAGAGGCGAGTGGTGTGTCTCTAGCAAGAGGGTACTGGGGTGTGTTCTTGGTGGGGAGGTACAATCAATCCGGTGGCAGGGAGGGAGTTTGTGCTGCTGAATGGCTTTGCTGCTCTGGGGGTGGGGGATGCAAGACAGAAGACAGGCAGATTGTTTTACTCCCCAACAGTGCTTCTTTCTGGATCCTCTCCTTTTAGGCCCTTTCCTGTAAATATTTAATCATTCAGTCAGACCTTCATTTATTCATTCAACAAACATTTATTTAGTACCTGCTATGTTCCACATGTTAGAGTCAGCTGTAGTGATGTACAGCAAATAAGATGGGATCTTTACTGCTGAGAAGCCCACAGTCTAGTGGTGGAGACTGATATACAAACATTATTTTGAATGCACCAGGATAGATGAGACACAGAGAGGTCTATTTAACGTGCTATGAGAAGATGCATGGAAGTCATGATTTAGTCTATGTATGCAAGCCTGAAAAGCTGGGTTCTTCGGGGGAACACTAGAAATTTGCAGCACCAAGAAGGGGAGCTGGTCATGCCATGCGGAGGGAATCAATGGCATGAAGGCATGATAAAGTTTGTTTGTTTTGTGATATTAATACCAATCGCAGTAATAGCTAATATCACGTCATATCATATTGTTCTAGGCACTTGGATGTGTTGATTCACTTACTCTTCACAACATTATGAGGTTTCATTAGCAATCATTTTTCATTAGCAATCAAAGTACTGTCGTGAAGATTAAATTGAATTAGTAGATGGAGGGGCGCCTGGGTGGCTCAGTCGGTTAAGTGGCTGCCTTTGGCTCAGGTCATGATCCCAGGGTCCTGGGATGGAGTCCAGCATCGGACTCCTTGCTCAGCAGGGAGCCTGCTTCTCCCTCTCTCTCTACCCCTCCCCCCTGCTCGTGCTCTCTCTCTCTCTCCCAAATAAATAAATAAAATCTTAAAAAAAATTGAATTAGTAGATGGAAAGCACTCAGAACAGTGCTAGATGTGGAGTTGTATTAGCTATTTTTTTTACTGTTTCATTAACAGATGCAAAATCTGAGGCTCAGGTTGAATAGCTTGTCCCATTTCACATATACAGTGAGCAAGAAAGCTTGGATTTGAAGCCCAGTTCTGAACAGAGCCCCAGTTTTTTTATCCACTCTTGTAATTAAGGTGTAGGGTGCATACTAGGGATAGGTAATACTTTCTAATGAGACTGCCAAATAGTTTGGGGCTAAAGTGTGAATGGCCTTGTGTACCATTAGAGGTTCCTAAACAGAGATCAGGTCTGTGTTTTAGAAAGATCATTCCAGAAACTGGGACTCTGGACAAGTGACATCTAAGACGGCTAGTTCTCACTCTTGATATGTTCCACTCAACAGCTGGTACGGCCAACGTGAGCTGGATGAGTGCTTAGCTGACTGTCTGTGAGACAGGGAAGGGAGATGGGTTGGGGGAGGGTAACAAGATCTGGGGAGAGGACCAAACCAAGTTTCTAAGGCCCCGTAAATGGGTTGTTTAAATGGGTCATAGTAATGTAATGTCATAGGCCTTCACTTCGCTCGGTGTTAGTAGACACTTCAGGCCTTCTCTATTTTGGGGCTGAGGCCTTGTCTGTCTTGTTTACCACTCTATTTCCAGTACCCAGCAGAGGGCCTGGCAGTAGGATATGTTAATAAATCCATTGTATGAATGACCATTCACTCTTCCTGGGGCTCTAGGTACCCCAAGCTTGGCCTAATACTCCCACAGTTGACATTTTTCATTAGCAATCAAAAAGGTTGTCTCTCTTGTTATCAGGGCCATTCTTTATATTCCACCACACATACAACTTATAATCCCCTTCTCTCTCCCCACCTATTAACTTAAGTTCAGCCAGTTCCCTTTAGCAGGATTTGAGGAGTGCATCAAAGGGAATAGTGGTGGGGCGCCTGGGTGGCTCAGTCAGGTAGGCAATCGACTCTTGATTTCAACTCAGGTCATGTTCTCAGGGTCATGTGATCGAGCCCTGCGTAGGAGCCTGCTTAAGATTCTCTCTCTCCCTCTGCCCCTCCCCCGCACTGTGAGCGCCTGTGTGTGTCTGTGTGCTCTCTCTCTCTACAAAAAAAAAAAAAAAATTAAAAAGAAACAAAGAAAAAAAGGGACTAGTGATAATGGTTAACATTTTTTGCATGCTTGCTAGGTGCCAGGTACAATCCTAAGCACTTGACATGTGTTAACTAAGGTCTCACAACACCTGGATGAGGAGATACGATCATGATCCCAACTTTACAGATAAGGAAACTGAGCTATGAAGAAGTCAAATAGCTTGTCCAAGGTCACATGGCTTTTAAGTAGCAGTGCCTCTTAAAGTTTAGTAAGAGGATCTTGTTAAAATGTACATTCTGATTCGGTGAAGTTGTGGTGGGGTCCAAAATTCTGCCCCTTTTTAAAATGATTTATTTGAGGGGGGGGACAAGGGGGGGGGGGGGCGGGGGGGAGAGAGAGAATCTCAAGCAGACTCCCTGCTAAACGTGGAGCCCAATATATGGGGCTCGATCCCATGACCCTGAGATCATGACCTAGTCAAAATCGAGAGTCACACACTCAACCCACTGAGGCACAAGGCACCCCTAAAATTCTGCACTTTTATTTTTTTAAAGATTTATTTTTTTTAGGGAGAGAGAGAGAGAGAGAGTGAATGTGGGAAGGGGCAGAGGGAGAGGGAGATAGAGAATCTTAAGCAGACTCCCTGCTGCGCACACAGCCCAATGTGCGGCTGGATCTCATGACCCTGAGATCATGACCTGAGCTGAAACCAAGAGTTGGATGCTTAATCGACTGCACCACCCAGGGGCCCCCAAATTCTGCACTTTGAATAAGCTCCCAGGTGGTGCTCATGCTGCTGGCCCATGTACCACATGTTAAGTAATAAGGCTCTACACCTTGTTTACTACCTCTCCAGACCAACCATTCTCTGACTCATGTTGTCATGAATTGTCAGAGTTATTTCTTGAACAGACAGACATTTGCTGAAAACAATTCTATGAACCACAGGAGTTACCTTCCTTCTGGAAGAAGAGAGGGGAGCTGGCAGTTGGATATTGTATTGACACATCATTGTGCTCCTTGTGTGAAGAGCTGAGTATGAGCGATGGGCTAGACTTCCTGCATGTGGGCCCTGCCTACAGCAGTCTCCAAGTGCACCCTGGTTCATGGCCACCAGTAGAGGCAACTCTGCCCCCATTCCACTGAGGTCACTAGTTGAATTAGACCTAGGTATTCTGGGTGAAAGTGTCCTAGCCTTGGGGCTCCTGCTGTAGTCTATCGAATGTGCTTCTGGAAGTCCCCAAGCTCAGATGTCCGGAATTCTTCTTTGTTAGCTCCTTCCAAATGCACAAGTTACTAGGAGAAGGCAGGAAGCTATAGGAGAACAAAGCTTCCTGAAAAGAGTAGATCAATACATTTATTAACAAGTATTTATTGAAGCCCTGATATTAAAAATGCAGTGATTTTATCCTAACCCCCGGGCCTCAGATTAGCTGCAGGAATAGTGTTGTTGACTCTCATCTAATATCTTTTCCTAATCAAGGCTGCCTTCTCCTCTGTTTCCCAACCAGATGTAATCCCTAAGACAATTCGAAAGGCAGAGATACATTTTTGGAAGATTAAGAAAAAAAAAGCTGCATTAAGAAGTCCAAAGAAATTATTTACTTTTTCTACTGACTTGGTGAGGGCTGTGTCACAGCTCTGCTGCCTTAGCCAGGTTCCTGGGAGTTGACCGTATCCAGAGGCGGCAAGCTGAACCTCTAAGGTCCCTTCTGATTCTCTGATTTTATTCCAATCAGGCCTGGAGAGCTCTGGTGCTCAAGTGAAGCGGTTGAGACCCTCACGGGCAATTATAGCTCCCAGACAGCTTGGGTTCACTCTTGGAAAATCTTAGGCAGTTCAACTCTTGGAGAGATGGAACTCCTAGTGGGGGAAGCAGAGACCTGAATGTTGTGGGATTTCTCTCAAGCTTTCCATTTCTTCCTATCCTCACGGCTGTCGTTATAGTCCAGAACAGTACCAGCCTTCTTCACTTTTCATTTAAATAAAAATTTCAAACTAGGTTATTAATTCATTCAACAAACACTTAAAAGTGCCTATTATGAATAACACATTGGGCTAGCTGCCTAATGGAATACTAATAATAAAAAAGACTGAGTGACAGATAATCATTGTCTTCAAAAATAACCTGATGGAATAATAATTGTGAACTGGAGTGTGTACTGTGAGAGAGGCGCGGGCAAAGTCCCATGGGGTCCGAGAAAGAGACAGCAAATGAAATAATGTGGGTGAAAGGCATTTTTTAAACTGTGAATTCTCCATACATGTGTGTTTTTAACTTCCTAAAACAAGGAAAACAGAACAAGATTGGGAATCAGGAGGCCTGGCCCCAGATCAGAGGTTTGCAAACTATGACTCAAGGCCCCTATTTGGATAACCCTCAAGCTCAGAATGTTTTTTTGTCTGTTTTTTTACATTTTTAAAGGGTTATATTTTAAAAAACACACAAAGCCACACCAAAGAAGAGTGTGCAATGGAGACCACAGGCAGCTTGCAAAGCCTCAAGTATTTACTGTTTGGTCCTTTACAGAAAAAACTTGCCAACCCCCTTCAACTAGACTGAATTTTACCTTTACTGTATGAACTATGCACAAACCTGCTAAGCAGTTGGAGTTCATCATGTAAGTAATGGGGGAACTATTCATTAAGTGAAAAAGATGGCTGGATTTGGTAGCAGTAGGAGGGTGAATTGGAATAGGAGAGCATTTAAAATCCTAATCTAGGGGCGCCTGGCTGGCTCAGTCAGTGGAGCGTGTGACTCTTGATGTTGGGGTTGTGAGTTCAAGCCCCACATTGTGTGTAGAGAATACTTAAAAAATAAAAATCTTAAAATGAAATAAAATCCCAGTCTAGCATCTAGACACCAGTGGGGGATGCAGATTTGGGAGTCATCAGCACACATCCAGGGATTGAAAATTGAGTGGATGAAATCACCCGAGCAGAAGACCCAGGATGGAAACTTGGGACTGCTTACTTAGAGGGGGGGGATGGAAGAATGAGAGTGGAGTGAAGGAGCCTGAGGAAGTGATCCAAGCAGTAAGAGGAGAACAAGAGATGAAGAGTATCATAGATAGAGTGGGTTGTCAACAGTGTTGAATGCCAAGAGAGGTAAAGGGGAGTGAAGAATGAAAAGAAGCCATTGCACAGGCCCCTGGCAAACCTGTGAAGACAGTTTCGGGAGAGAGGTAGAGATGGGGGTGGGTAGTGCCTTTCAGGATGTTGGTGGTGGAGGGAAGGATGGAGATCAGCTAGCCGGAAGAGGAGGAGCAGCAGCTGAAGGAGGGAAGAGCCATTTTGTCTACCATGCAGGGGTATGTGAGGATCAAATTAAATAATGCATGGAAAAGTGCTTTGAAACTGAAAAATACTTACAAATACAAGCATTGTGTTATTATAAACTGAAGTACCTTCCAGTTCTAAATTCTATGAAACGATTTCTCAAAGTTTATAGCTTAGAGCCAGAGCGTTTCTATTCCCTGTTATCAGTCTAAACTTTCCATTCTTCAAGACCCTTCCAGCAGCTAACTCTGATTATCATCTCCCTAGTGTTTGACTTCCCAGGACGGAATTATTCGTACCAACCAGCAAATCTATTGCTCATCTTCCCTGCAAACCTTATTTTCCTTCACTTCTGAGCCTGCACCAAGGCCATTTGCCTTGCTTTAAGGTTTAAGAATTGCTTGCTTTAGGGGTTGACAGATTTAGCAAATAAAAATGCAGGATGCTAATTAAATTTGAATTCCAGATAACAAATAATGGTTGGTTATTTATTTATTTATTTATTTATTTATTTATTTTATGAGTGAGAGGGAGGACAGAGAGAGAGGGAGAGAGAGAGACAACAGATAAATGTTAGTCCATGTCTCATGTGATATCTGGGAATGGGCATCCTGTATTTTATTTGGCAACGCTGCTTCTTCTACTCTCTTGGTTTATCCATATGTCTCTTTCTTTAGAACTCACCTCAAGGCTCATGATGATTAGCATGATAATTTAATCCAAAGAATATAGCCTTTTGTAGACAAACATATTTGGATTCAAACTCTATCCCTCTACCCACATGCTGTGTGAACTTGATTAAATGTCTTCATTTCTCTGAATCTGTAAATTATCTTGCAAGGCTTTCGTAAGGATTACAGTAAACAGTGTTTCATTGGTTTGCTTAGGACTTACATATTTATTTAAACCTCCCCAATCCCACAGGTGATTTCTTTGCTCTGTATGCCCTCTCTGCTTAGATACTCTACTTGCACCTCCTTCATTTGTACAGCTGCTTACATTTTCAGCCTGGGTCAGAGTCTTGTTTTTCCCATCAACCAGGGGATGATCTGGATCATTCCATATAGCACCTATGGTAGGGATCTACCCACAGGGAGCCTCAGGATAGGGACAGACTGCTGGGCTTCCACGTGTCTTTTTTCTCTGGATCCCTTGGAAGGAGCTCAGGGTCAAGTGCTTAGGGAGCTCAAGGGTGCATCGTCCAGCCCACGTTCTCTTGCTACTGCCATGCTAGCTCTGTACAGGTTTCCTGAGTGGGTTGCTGATAAAGAAGGGCGTGGAGAGTCTTTTGGGGTGAGGGGTGGGGAATAGGGGGAGGCAGAGTAATTGTTATTATTAATGGTCTTCTCTGTGACTCAGATCAATTATAAATACTGAGATTCCTAAGAATCGTAATGATGGGATACAGGTAGAAAGGTGAAAGCCTTCCATGGATTTTCTCTTTAACTCCCAAACTCTCAGCCAGAGGACATAACTTCTTTTGCCCAGTTGGCCTTCCCTGCCTACACTCAATACCCCCAAGTGGCAGGTGGGAGGTAGAATCTAGTGGCCCTGCTTCCTCTTGCCTGCAGCTCACTCACAACCATCCCTATTGTAATGCCTACCCACTCCCTCTCACCCTAGCTGCTGGGGGTATGGGTAAACAGCCAGGTTAGCTAGATCTCCCAGCTCTGATTTTTATCTCAAGCCTGGAACCCCCCCTTCCCCCAAAATATACCCCTCCCCCCCAAAAAAACCCCACAAAAAAATCCTACACTTGACAAAACTCAGTAATGAAAGGTGTTTTCTCCACCTTCCTTTCTCTGGTTCCCTGGAGCTTATTTCACTGGAAGGGAACGCAGGTTGATGTATTTTTAAATGGCTTTGATTTTATCACCTTGCTTAATGATTTGGCACGTTATTTATTAGATGGGGAGCTTCCCAGAGGGGCCTGGCCCATTAACGTATAAATAATGTGGCAAATAGTTCAATAGAGCCATAAAAAAAGTGATTTAGAAATAAATTGACCTCTGTTTGTTACATGTAAACGAAGGCCCAGGGTCATAATGTATTTCGTGACCTTAAGCTGGGTTGGTGGGGTTCGGATGAGGAGGGATGAGTAGGGGGCTAGTGCACACACCCAGGAGATTTTTTGGTCACAGCTCTTTTTTCTCTACCATGTTGACAGTGTGGTGGATGTGATGTGGGCTGCCTCAGTTGCATCTGTAGCAAAGAGAGACCTATGGTCTGGGGCAGCAACACGGTTGGTAGGGATGGGGGGGCTGTGGTTTGAGGTGGGGGTTTCCTTCTGGACAAAAATCCCTGTTTGTACTTTCATTGAGAAGTTAACATTTAACCCAGGTATGTGGGAAGAGAAGTTGATGGTTTGAAAAGCAGGACCTGTCTTGGTGCATTTGGGTCACCGTTGTAAGCACATTTGATGGGGATCTGTCCTGTTCATCTCTCCCTAGCACAATGTGCAGCACATAGTAGGTAGTTAGTAAATGTTTATTAAACACATGTCCACAAATCTCCAGTGATTGCTGTAGGGAAAGAACAGCACAGATAATTTCTGAACTAGAGATGGGAAATAATGGGTACAATAGATAACATTTATTGAGAGCGTGGTATGCATTAGGCATTTTATTAATCACTTCACATGTATAACCTAATTAAATCTTTTTTATGTTTAAATTGTGAAATGACACATATTCATAAGACTGTATAAAGAATGTATGTGCATTTTAATGAATACTGTGGCATATAGAAATGCCCATGTAACCACCATTTATTTAAAAAAAAGAACTTTGCCAACACCCCAGAAGCCCCCTTTGTGTCCCTTTTTGATCACAATCTTGTCCCTTTCCCAAAGATAACTATCCTGTGTTTTGTAATTAATTAATTGTAATATTAATTTTCTGGTTTTTCATCATGGTTTTAGTACCAGTGTATGCATCCTTAATATCACTTTGCTTTTTTTTGAATCTTATATATACTCAAACTGTGTGTATTCTTTTGTGTCTTACATTTTTTACTCAGCATATTATTTGTGAGAGTCATCCGTGTTGCTTGTCCTGGCAATTTTTTCATTTTCATTGCTGTACATATTTTATAGTATGAATATACCCTAACTTATCCATTGTACTGTTGATGGACATCTGCATCCTTTCCAGTTTGTATCAGTTGAAAACAATGCTACTCTGAACATTCTTAAACATGTATCCTGGGGCGCCTGGGTGGCTTAGTTGTTGGGCGTCTGCCTTCGGCTCAGGTCATGGTCCCAGGGTCCTGGGATCGAGTCCTGCATCGAGCTCCCTGCTCAGTGGGAAGCCTGCTTCTCCCTCTCCCACTCCCCCTGCTTGTGTTCCCTCTCTCGCTGTCTCTCTGTCAAAAAAGAAATAAAATCTTTAAAAAAAAAAAAAACAATAACATGTATCCTAGTGCTCATGTACCCATGTTTTATAGGTTCTATATCTAGTAGTGGAATTTCTGGGTTATAGGGTATGTGAACATTCAAGTCTACTTGGTAATACCAAATTGTTTTCCAAAGTAGTTGTATAAATTTTCACTCTAACCAGAGTATCTGAGAGTTCCCATTGTTCTAGCATTCTTGCCAAACTCTTAGTAGCCTTAGAATTTTCCAGTTTAATCTTTACAATATCATATCAAATTGGAATTATTATGATTCCCATTTTATAGATGATTAGACTGAGTATCAGGGCGTTTAAGCAACTTACTCAAAGTTGTATAACTGGTAAATGGCAGAGCCAGTATTTGGATTTGAACTTGACTCCATAACCCAGCTTTTAATCTCTATATTTACACTTTGTCTTGATAATGAATACTTGATATATTTTGGATAAATTACATAGCAAAAATTTTCTGCACGCTTCTTTGTTAAACAATTGAACATTTTTTTGTTATGTATTGAATGGACTGTCCCTCTTTATGCTTATTACCAACTTGCGCAGTGGGAAAAGTAGCTTGTTTCATACTTGGGGTAGGGGGGAGCATTAAGGTTAAATATTTAATCTTTAATATTAAATATTTGTCAGAGAGTATCTGACATGGACTTGGCTGTAGGATGTCCAGAAGAAGCTTCCAGAGATGACCCCAACCATCCCTCTCTGTGGGCTGGTGAACTATCTGTAAACAACTCCTGGGCGAGGGACTCCACCCAGGAGCCAGAAAGTCCTTTTTTCATGCTACTTCAACTCCTGCTGCTGTTTCAACTCATTCCCTCTAGTTCATTCTTCCAAAGAGAAGCTTAATATATGATCAAAGGCCCCCTTTCTGGTTTCAGGGTATCATGTTGGCTGGGCAGAGTTTCCAATAGAGTCAGGGCTTTAGGGTGTCTTTCATCCCAAGAGCTCAAAGCCTCCCACGGACATTAACCCATTAATCACCAAGCTGTTCTGTGAAGTTGAGAACTAGTCAGTGGCAGCCTCCCCCGCTTCCCAGGTAGAGAAACTGAGTCCATGACTTGTCCAGAACTGCTCAGGGAGTCAGGGTGGAGCCAGGAAAGGAACCTAGGTGTCCAGGGAGACCATCTCCTCTATTGTCGGTGAATCAGGGCTCCAGTTTTCTGCACATTCAGCAGAAAAAAGGACTCACTAGTGAATGGTGAAAGTTGAGGCCAGTGTTACGGGACATCAGAATCCTGGGATCACTGAGGAAGACCGCCTTGCCCACAGAGACATGCATTCCTCAAGACCAGGGCCAGGGTGGTTTACTTTTGTGTCATTGTTGTACCTGGTAGACTATGCCCAGTACATAGAAGGCCCTTAATAACTATTTGCTGAGTGAGTGTATGAATGAGCAAGTGGCAGGATGCCTGAATTTGTCTTATTATCTGGGCCTCCTCCCCGCTCCTGATTTTTCCTTCTAACAAGAACATCTTTGGGAAGGGGCAGGGGCATGAGGAATTGAACCTTCAGCCCAATGTCTCTGGGTGATGTGAGCCTAGGTAGAACAGTGGGTGGGGAGAGAAGCCTTAGGTCCACAGGCTGGGAATGGAAGAGAGAAGGGGTGGCAGGAGTTCCTGAGACTCACTCCTACTTTGATTAAGAAGATCTACAAATGAAACTAAATTTTAAGCTTATTTCAAGAATTCTGTGTGTTCCTGCCCCTCACCTGCCGACATAGTCATCTGGGACAGATACCTTTGCCAATTACAGCTTTTGTCCATTTCACAGCAAACAGTAGAGCTCTGGACCTCATGACCAGATAAAAATATGAATTTTGTTTTCTACGGGTCCTCATCATTTTGGTGACACTCTCAATGTATTCCTGTTTAGGGGAAGCAGTGAACATATGTCACTTTAAAATATGTTGCCCTCGGGGTGCCTGGGTGGCTCAGTTGTTAAGCATCTGCCTTTGGCTCAGGTCATGATCCCAAGGTCCTGGGATCGAGCCCCGCATTGGACTTCCTGCTCAGCAGGAAGCCTGCTTCTCCCTCTCCCACTCCCCCTGTTTGTGTTCCCTCTCTCACTGTGTCTCTCTCTGTCAAATAAATAAATAAAATCTTTAAAAGAAAAATAAAATATGTTGCTCTCAGTGTGCTCAGAGATCACAAAATCATAGACTCTTTTAGGACTAGAGGAAATCCCTGAGGTCATGGCTTATGCATCCCTGTGTTTTAGTAGAAGATGCCTAACTCAGTTATGGGGTGGACTGGAGGAGCGTTATCTTGTTTAGAATGTTCGTGTATGTGAGACTCCCTATGTATATCTCTACACATGACAGCGTGTGTATATGCAAATCGATTTACCTGTTATTTGTAGGAATCTCTGTGAATGAATGTGTCATGAGTGAGGAGGTCCACATTTGTGTAGGCTGCTTTGCTCCCTTTGCGAGCGCCAAATGTAGCTTTTCTCTGTCTGTGGGCCCTCCTTTCCCTCATCCCCCACTAGTGCTAGTTGGCAGCTCCCGAGGAATCTTGAGGCTGGAGTTGAGGATATTTGCTCCCAATTCTTCTCCTGACGTGTCTTTATTTCAGCCACCCATCTGATCCTATCCCTGTCCCTAGAAGGGCTCCCCGCTGCTTGCATTTATCTCCCTGTTTTATGATGTCATTTAATTAGCTCGCACACGGTGGTTTTATGGGACAAACACGGCCTTGTTTGCCTTATAACTGGATTTCACAGCTCTGTGGGGACAGGTCAGGAAATCTCATGCCCGTGGTGTATGTTCAGGAATACTGGGTCTTTAGGAACCTAGGAATTTTGGGAATGGTCTGGCTTGGAGCTCTATCTTCCAAAAACCAGAAAAGACTCACCTCTTACTTCTCTAGTTCCCCATCCCATGGCATGTGAATCACCTTGCTGGGGGAAGTGGGAAGACTGTGCGAACCATTAGGGGTGAGGGGATACCAATTCTCTTGCTGTCCTGAATCTCTGTTGCTCATGTGACTGTCATACTACTTTTGGCCCACAGATAGAGTGGCCACTCATAGGGTAGTTATAAGCCTCCTGAACACTGACTCTCAGGGAATGAGATGCAGATATTATAGGGCACATGCTAAAATAGGGCCTATGAGCTCAAGGTCCCCCAATGAGAAAAATGGAGAGAATCTTACTCCTTTAACAGAGACTTGTGCACCTAGTGGGACAATTAAGGTGTTGATCAAGCAGGGTTCATCCAGATGCTAATTAGGGAATTGGGGCTACTGTTTATACAAATTTATATTGGGAATGCAATGTGTTGTTTTGGTTTGTTGTTGCTTTTTTTTAAGATTTTATTTATTTGAGAGTGGGGTGGGGGAGCACGGAGCCAGACGTAGGGCTCCATCCCGCAACCCTGAGATCATGACCCGAGCCGAAATCAAGAGTTGGGATACCCAACTGACTGAGCCACCCAGGCACCTCTATGGTTGTTGTTTTGTTAGCTGGTTTGGTCAGGAAGACCTGGGAAAATGTAAGAATGAACTATTCGGAACCATTCTAGAAAGAGGAGTTCCATCTGATTTTCCCGTATCTCCAATGAAGGAGACCCTGCCCTCTGCTGCCATGTGTGACAATGTTTTGTGGAAGCAGCTTTCCTTCTCCTCTTGCCCACCTCACCAAAGTACCCATACACACGCCCTTAGAAATGTCCACGAGCAATTTCTTGGTCAATACGCTCTTCTTTTCTCAGTTTTAGACAGCACATTTCTCTGGCTTAGTGTTGGAGAGTAACCGAATATGTATATGTGAAATCTGCATGGGGGCAAGAGATAGGGGACTGGAGGACCCACAAGCAACTTTTGCTTCTTCTGTTCTCCTTCTGCTCTCCTCCACTACTCTGCCCTGCAGGGATGAGATCCTCAACCTCAGGGCCCTCACTTCTGCCCTCTGTCCGTTCTTCACTTTCCCTTTACTCTGGCTCCCATCTTTCATGTCTCCCTCCTTGGCCTGTCCCTGCATACGACATCCCTTTGGGCAACTCCTTCTGAAACCCATCAGTTTGTTTTCTCCAGAACCACTGGTAGAAAGATGCATAAGAAAAGTAGCCTGGAAACAGGTGAGCAGAAGGGAAGCTGCGGTAAGCTGTCAGTCTGGGGTCGGGAAGGGTGTTAGCAGAGAGTAGCGATTGAGGGAAGAGCACCCTAAATTGTAACTGTAAGTAGAAATAAAGATCACTCCTCTTCTGGAATAGTCTGGATCTAGTTATGCCTAGATGCCAAAGATTAGACCAGATGATTCCCAAACTCTCAGAGGAAGGAAGGACTCAGTCTCTCTGTTTCCAGAATCTACCTTGTTGGAATATTCTTCAGAAAATTGAACTTAAATCCTTCCTGATGCTGTTTGCAACACCTTATGAGTTGGGTGATGAACACAGTTCATCCTGACTGTCCCCTCCTCCCTGGGAGCTTGTGACAGCACATCTCACTGAAAAACCATTAGGTTCCTAAAGTGTTGGGACTGGCCCTGGCACGCCTTTGCCCTTCTGTGCTGTCCTATCTCCGGATGACTTCAGAGAAGGTGAGGGTGGTGTTCACTGGATGCTCCCGCCTCCCCCTCCTCTTTCCTCTCAATCACCAATATATTTTCTCTGACAGTTTGCACAGATAGTTAAGATACCGTGTAATTACTGTTGCATTTGAAAGCCAAACATGATTTATATCTGACAAGCTCAGTCATCTTTGGGATGACTTGGTGTGTGTGTGTGTGTGTGTGTATTTGTGTGTGTGTGTGTGTGTACATATGTTGGTTATGTCTTTTTGTGGGATCAGAGTAGGTATTGGGCCCTCTGCCTCTCTCCCCCACTCAGTTATCTTCCTTTACTGAGTCAAGAAACTGGAGTATATAGAACACTGGAGGGAAAAGCAGCATCCCTGTTCTCAGGAGACCCTTGGTGGAATGGGACTGATGTGATACCCAGGACAACAGCACACACACAAACATAGGGGATGAGGCCAGTAATGGAGGATGGAGAGACATTACTGGAAGCAAAATGGGTGACATATTGACAGAGGACTTCTTTCTGGAGGAACTGTGGGGAGGTGTTTGGAGGAGGTGGATTAGCACTGAAGAGAAAGGAAAGGGGGGTGCCTTTGATGGGAGAAAAAAAAAAGACCTTTAAGGTAGAATGAGAGAATTTTGCAGGGAAGGAGGCAGCTTTGTCTAGTTAGAAGGACATGTCTGAATGAGGGAGTCACAGGGAAGGGGAGGGTGGGGAGGAGGGGCGTACCAGTGTTTGGAGAGGGGCGGGTCACTGGTGATGTTGCATCAAACTACTGTCGGGAGGCATTTGGGTAGTGCCTTTGAAAGCCCAGATCTGAGGTGGGGTTCTGAGGTGGGTTTCCCTGCAGTGGGGGACTGGGCTTGAAGAGAGCAGGGGTTACAGCAACCGGGGAGGGCAACCAACAGGGGTGGGGCTGGAAGACTGGAGACCAGGGCCTTCCAGAGTATTGCTTCTGAGCTTTGTGATGAGGGGGAAAGGTAACTGTTTCATTTCCACTTCCCTTCGAATTTCAGTGGGAGAGCTTAAAGTTGTACAAGAGAAAGGACTCTATGATTTCCTAAAGCAAAATGTACCATTGCATTGTTTCTGTGCCCTAAAATATGTTTGGGCCATGAGGAGGGTGCCTGGCTTGAAGGCAGAAAGATGCACAGGGATAGGGCTCATCTTCAGCCCCCCGGGTAGAGTGGGAGTGGGGGTGGTTGGTGTTCTTAAGTTTTGCTCTCGGCGTCTGTGGCTCAGGCTTCTGTCAGTACAGACCTGCATCCCGGCCCCGCCCCAACTGCTGATTATACCCCTTGGGATGCATCATTGCTAGGAAAGCAGATGTGCCAGATGTGACATGTTTGAAAGAAAAAAAAAATCCCTTACCTCTAAGCCTTGGGGAGAGCTGCTAATCACCATCTTGCTGCTGCTCATGGGGAGGGCAGGGCTGAGGTGGGGTTGGTGCCAGCTTCATACTCTCCTAGCCCCTCTGCAGGAGGATCTCTAAGCACCTACAGAGCCAAATGTGGGAGAAGGAGATTTGGGAGAGGAGGAAGAGAAACTAAGGCCTTTATTAAATGGAAAAGATTTTGGTTGCACAGTAGTGGGTGGGCTGCCAGCAAGTTTATTGTTCTGGGGTTGAGCAATTTATGTAAGGAGGAGGAGGTGGTGGTGGTGGTGGTGGTGGTGGTGGTGGTGGTGGTGTGTGTGTGTGTTTCTAGGAATTCAACCCAATGGTATCACTTCAGTTTATCTAGCATCTTCTCTGGGAGGACCCCCCATGACTTCCTGAGAGGCTTCCTTCCTGCTCAATACCCTCCTACTGCTCTGCAGTCTTTCTTAGTTTTATTTTCTTCCTGTCCTTAGAAACTGAGCTCAGAACTTGCAGTGTGTCTTGTCCTTTGCCTGAGGGGAGCCTCCTGAGCCTTGCTGACAGATGTCTCAGTCTGGGAAGCCCCAGCATGCTTTGCTTAGTGCCTCTCCGCCAAGACGGCGCCCAAGGTACCCAGATGTCAGGGCCCCAGTGCTTCAGCTATTCCCCTGGCCATTTTCTGATGCTGATGGGATAGAGGAACAATTCCTTTGGTAAGACTAGGAGGGGCTTAGGAAAAGAAATACAAGAAAGACTCTTGGGTGTACTAGAAGGTTCTAAGTCTGAGGTCAAGGTAAAGTCACATAGTACTACACAAGGCCTAGGGAATGGACGTAATGGTTCTATGGTATCTACAATCCTTAGGAATGTAGTTGACTCCAAAAAAATCTCTGCTCAGATTCCTAGGAGGTGATTCTTGATTACATCTTCCCTTAAGTGTTGACATTTCCTATTTTCTAAACTAGATTATAACTCTTCTAATCTGACCCCAAAGAAAGTGGACCCACCACCAAGACATCTAGGCTAACCCTAAGACTTTAATGCATGTAAATTATTAGAGTTCTGTTATCTCTACCAACTAAAAGTCCACTGACTAAACCAAATCCCAAAGTAGCTCTATCCCTAACCCTATCCTTAATCCTGATCCTGAAAATAAGCCTAATTCAAATCCCAATTCTAACCCTACTCCCCCCCACCACCACCATCTGCCTCCTTCATTGCACAGAATGATTTGAGGGGAGGAGGGGCTGGGGAGAAGAGGGAAGATGAGGAATGCCTCTGGGGAGAAGGAGGAGGAGGAGATCCAGCCAGAGCGACCTGGAGGAGCCAGTGTGGTATCTGGGAGCCTGGGGCATGATCCCCGTTCTTGCCAAGCTGTGAGTCACGACATCATTCTCCATGGCATTTTGTTGGGGGTGTGTCTGGGCTGGCAGCTGGTAAACAGGCTTACTTAGAATGAGGTGCTTCCCCTCTGCCCCTCTCCCTAATTTTGGAACAAGAGAGAAGTCTGTCCTGAGGGTCCTTCTTCCCTTTTTCTTTTAGATTTCACAAGACTCAAGCAAAGCAAGAGGAAAAACTTGGCACTTTGTCATTACTTGCGAGGAGATTATGGAGAGACTAAATTACTGAGAATGCAGAGCCTACAAGCTTCCAAATGTGAGGTGGCCCAGTCCAGCTCCCTGAGCGTCATCCCCCTCAGGGACTCAGAGTTGCTCCATTTTGCCCTGTGCCCTCTCATGAAAGGGCCCACGCTCTATCCCACCTCCCTCCCACCATAGTTATTGCCCAAATTCAGATAGGCATCCACTGTGGCTGGATAGAGATCTTTATGGAGGTAAACCTGTGCCTATGGATGAAGTAACACTGGAAACACTTAGAACTTTTTCCTGAACCTGGTACCTCTCCCCGGCTAACTTTAGTCATAATGTATCAGTTTTCTGTCTACCTGACCCTTGCTCTTGGGAAGGGAGACAAGGAGCAGGACACTAATGACTTGTTTTCTGATGTTGAGGGATGATTAGGATTATTATTGTTTAGTCCTTGGGGAAGCCAGACAACCATCAGCCTGACTCTAAACACATGTAGTTCAAGACAGTTGCTGTCCTCAGGGCTCATGGAAGCTCTACTCCTCCCCTCCTCGATCCTTAGCCCACATCTGCCAAATCCTGCTATAACCACTGTAGATAAGACTTGGGGGAGGGAGGGTGCCTGGTTCCTTGGTGTATTCCCTCTAGGACTCATTTTCATGCCTGGAGCAGAATTTACACTCCCCTTCCATCACAAATTTAGCTCCTGTCCCAGGCTCCTCCATGGGGTGTGGAGCCCAAAAGTCCTCTAAAACCAACTAGGAAGTGACGGTGGTAGGACTTAATGTATGGTATGTAATGAAAGACCTCTAAAGCTCCATTCTTTGAATGACACGCAAAACTCACTTCAACCAAGCCTAACTCTCAGGTGCAACCCACTTGGAAAAAACCAGTGTTCCAGTTTGCTGAGGATTTCAAAAATGCAGTATGATTTAGAAAAAAATCAAAATATGTGAGTCCAAAGGGGCTATGGGTCAGAGTTCCTGCCAGTTGCCTCCTTTTTCTTTCTCACAATGCTGAAATATGGTAGTGATAATAATAACTAACATTTAAATGGTATTGTACAGTTCCAGAGTGTTTTCATTTATAATCATGCAATAACCTTGTATGCTTGGAATTCTGACTCTCATTTTACAGAGAAGGAAACAGAGTACTTACCTGATTTCCTTAAGGCTGTGGAACTGGTAAGCAACAGAGATGGCGTTTGATCAAAGTCTAGTGACTGGTGCAAGGGGGGCCGAAGATCATGGTGTCCAACTATCACAAAAAGATTTAGGGAACACTTTCTGAAGAATATCCAGGGTGGGGAATACAAAGTTTCTAATGAAATCACAAAAGCGGTCTTAACTCATAGGTTCAGGAGAAGATGGTCTTGGTGTGGGGCCCCCAAAAAATGAGGTATAAGAAACTAAATCTAACCCCAATGTCAAGACAATATTAAGAAAACTGGGGAAGAAGTGCCATCCTATGCAAGCTGATTATGTGTTATTGATGAAATTTTGGGTGTTCTAATGAGTATGATTTAAAAGGCACCTCTAGAGACTACTCTGCCCAGGTCCCCACCTCTGGTCCATACAGTCAACATGTGGTTGGATGCCTGCCAATTTTATCTTAGCCTAATCTAAATCTCTTTTGCTGCTGTCCCACTAGTTCTGTTAGCGGGAGTGGGGGTAGGAGATATCGTTGTCTATCTGTCTATCTCTATCAAGATTTGGAAAGCTGTCTACGAGCTTCCATTGTAATATCCACTTATGGGTTTATAAATACTTCATACTTTTCAGGCTCCTTCAGCCTAAATAACACCAATTCTCTTGGCCTTTTCTTCTCACATACAGCTTTTGACTAACACAGGTTGTTTCAGGTCTTTTTGGGAGGGCAAGTCTCCAAGAATATGAAGCGTTATTATTTCCTTCTGCCCCGATTTGGGCTGTCCTTGCCTTTGCTTCATTGTTGTAAACGCTTCCTAACAGGACTTCCCTCCTTCAGTTCTCTCCCTCATAACCATCCTAACCTCTGTTGAGAGATTTCTTTCCCTAAATCATGATCCTAATCATGCCACTTTCCTGCTCTGTTCCACAGCTACCTCATTGAGTGCTTACCATGTGTCAGGACTATGCTACGTGCTCTATGCGCATCATCTAATTTAATCACGTCACCCTGTGTAGTAGGGACAGAGGCACAGAGTAGTTACAGAACTTGTCCAATATCTCATGACTGGAAAGAGGCAGAGCTTAGGTTTAAACCCAGACCTTTGCAACCCAGAGTGCATGCTCTCCCAATATTGTGTGTGTATTTTTCAATGTATCCGTCATGTGTCCTGGTGGCAGGACCTGTGATACCTGTCATATCAAGCACTGGAACACCACCCCGTTTAGTAATATTCAATAAATGTTGGTTGATGATTATGATGATGTGGAAAAAAAGCAGTTCTTGGTGAACAAGAGAGGATGGTGAAGGGGAGAATTTTTTTTTTTTAAAGATTTTATTTATTTATTTGACAGAGAGAGACAAAGTGAGAGCAGGAGCACAAGCAGGGGGAGTGGGAGAGGGAGAAGCAGGCTTCCTGCAGAGCAGGGAGTCTGACGTGGGCCTCGATCCCAGGACCCTGGGATCAGGTGAAGGGGAGAATTTTAATTGTGATTATCCAATTTGCTAAGTAGAATTTGGACTTCTCGATCCACGTGGACTTCGCTAACTCCATTTCAAGAGCCCCAACTGTGTGCAGAGCCCTCAATTCAGTGGAGGAATTTTCAAGGGACAAGACTTGGTTTCTGTCCTTGGGGAGCTCCCAGGCTAATGGAGCTCCCAGACACAGGCATTTTTACTGAATTTACATGACTGTTGCAGGCTTAGATACCATCCAACAAGAGTTTGGAGGCTCTGTTTTGCACGATGGCAGAAGGCTATGGAAAGAGAGACTATAGATATACTTTGGTGTCTCCAGCTGTCCGTCAAGATGCATATAGCCTGGCCGTGACACAGAGAATTTGGCTGGGCCACGCGGGTTGCCTCCACTATGTGGTCTCTGGTCTGCCACTCAGCAAGGTAAGGGGGTGCCAGAGATGATTTACCCTGGAACAAGGTAAAGAGGCCGAGGGGACAGGAAGAAGCTCCTCACAGCCACAGGGCAGCAGAACTGAAACTACAACCAAAGTCTCAAATGAACCCACCTGAATGTATTGGCCTCATGGGGGCAGGGGGGGCTGGAGAGGTGGTACTGCTTCCATGTCAGAATGACTCCAAACCCTGTGTGCCCCCACACCCCCGAGCCCTCACCACCTGCACTTTGCTTAAGCACCTGCCCTGAAGCAAGAGCTGAGATCTTAGGTTTTGGGGAAAGTGAGGTGCAGGGTCACCTGACAAATGGGTGGGTCCCCCCTCCCCCAGTTTACGAGCCCAGGGTGGCTCCCTTTTAACACCCTCCCTCTCTTTATGGACCTGCCGCAATCTTTGATGTCTTCTTCTGGTGAAGTGGCGCTGGGGGAGAGAGAAGCCAACCTCAGCCAAAGAGGCCCTGCCCACAGTAGTGCTCGGGCCAGGCAAGGGGCTCCAGGGTGGGGGTCAGGGATTTAGCACGAGGAGCAGTTGATCAGAAAACTGATACTGAGTGTCCTTTTAGATCCGTGTCTCTTTGGAAAACATCAATGTCATATTCAGTCTCTTTCATGGTATTAGAAAGAACATGCTTGGGCTTTGGAGTGAGCCACACATGGTTCAAACCCTAGATCCTCCACATTTGAGCTTTTTGACCTTGGGCAAGTTACTTAACCCTTTGAGCTTCAGTTTCCAAATCTGAATTGCGTAATAGACAATTCATCTCACAGGTTGTCATGAAGAACGGACTAAAGTGTGTACAGAAAGTGCCCAGTAGTTTCTCATATCCAAACTTGCTCCTCTAATTAAAAGATAAGCTCCTTGAGTGCAAGGATCTCACTGGCTTACTCCCCTCCGCATCCCTCCCCCTTCCCCAGCACCGCAGGCCTCTCTGCCCCTCCTCTGCTTGGGTGGAGAGGCATTTTCACTCAAGCATCCCCCCTTTCCTCACAAATGCATGAATCCCAGGATCTGCGCCAATCTTCTCTGTCATCTGCAGGCCCCCATCTCAGAAGCCACTTACCCGGAGAATCCTGTAAACAACCTCCTTTTCATACTTGGCAGTTTTTCCTCTTCTCTGCCATGCTCCCTCTCTCCTCCATTAAAATGATTTTATTTGCTTTGCTCCTATTCTTATCCATCTATAATTTTTATTTTATAGTCACTCCATAATGTTCTGGGGCCATCCCTACTGAATCACCAACTGGTCTTACTTTAGGATTTAATTTGGTTTTATTAAAATTACCAAAATTCTCCCTGGGCAGGTGTAGACCTGGCCAGGGCAAAGCTCTCTAGGCCTCTCTGAGGCCCCTCCCCACTGGTAGATTTCCAGGCTCTTCAGTTTTTCGTTCAGCTACAGCAGGTGAATGTTCCTGGTGCAAGCAGTGTGTGTGTGTGTGTGTGTGTGTGTGCATGTGCGTGTGCACATACACACTTGCCTTACTTTGCCTTATAAAGTCTCAGAAAATGGGTTTCCCACTCCCACTCCCTTTACTTATCCACTTCTGCACTTTTCTAGAGGAAGAAAATGCTCATCTACCTTCCTTTTGCCTTTCTAAGATCATAAATGGATCCCAGGGTATCTGAGGTAAATGCAGCTGAGATCAGTGAATGCATCTCAGGCGTCAGGGATATAAGGGAGGAAGCACGTGCATGCATGCGTGCGTGTGTGTGCGTGCTGCGTGTGCATGCGTGCGCCTGTCTAAAGGTAGCTTGGAGTGTAGTTGTTTCCATTTAGCTGTGAGGACGTAGATTTATACTGCCGAGGGAAAGAGCTATAATGTATTTTGAGTGGCTAAAAAGCTGCCTACAAGTAGCCGCCATGCCTGCACTTGGGGGTATAGACACATTCTGTCAGAATGTAATTTTTGGTGTGAAATCAGTGACAGTAATAGGTTTTAGCTGCTTTATAGGTTTACTTTTTCTTTTCAGGGAAATGGGCTAGAAAAAGCTTGGGGAAAATAGGATTTCCACTTAGATTTAGATTTCTTCGTTAGATGCAGAAATTTTAGCGTTAGGGGTGCTGGACCCAGAAGCAGTAGAAGAGGAAATAGGATTCAAAGAAAATGAAAATAGCAAGAAGACACCTCCTCAATTAGATGTGTCCCATTTACCCTGGTGGATGATCACTGACTGTCCCCCAAGGCCTCTAATGCCCGTGGACCCCTTTGAGAGGTAGAACTCAGGATGAAATCCCTCCCATCCCAATTCCATGGACATATTTGTTTTGTTCCCTTGTCTGAGGAGAGACAGGTTCAGTTAAATCAGAGCATGTGCCTCCCTCTGCCTCCCCCTTCCCCGCCCCCCTCCACAGTCCTAGGACCCACTCTGTCTGTATATCCACACCCCAAATACCTCCTAAGGAGCCGGGGAAGACCTCTACAATGAGACACATGAACAGTGCACTTCTTTACTAGAGAATCTCATAAAAGTAGGTCAGAGGGCTGTTGGGCTCGGAGCTCTGTTTTGGTGTCTCAACTTCTGCTCCCTCCCCACAGTTTTGCTTGGCTGGCATCAATCAACATTGAATCCGCCTGTTGCTTTTAAGGGAAGATGGCATAGAGCTGGGGTGAAGAAGAGTTAGCTTCGCACTGGGAATAATTCAGGGACTCCAGCTCTCCCTTAAGGACCTAATTTTGAATCTAGAGGGTTGAATGAGAAATAAGGCCATTTGAGGTAGCCTAACCCTGGGCATTTGAAAATTGACATTTTCTCACCATCCTTCTTTTCCTTTTAAAAAACAATGTAACTTGCAAGAATATGATTATCCTAAAACATTTTATTTTTTAATTAAAGAGGGTTCATTATGCTACCCGTCTCATCTCGTCCCAGAGGAGGGAAACCCTGTGTTCAGCAAGTTTGCTAAGAAATAATTATAGGTTCAGATCTTCCCCAGGCCCCGAAATTCAATTAAATTTTTTTTGTTTTAAGTTGCTTGCAGTCACATGGTAAGTATGTGTGCATGCGCGTGTTTGTGTGTGCATGCCCGCCCTAGTTTTCCTTGTAACTGCTCTGGGAATGGGTTCTTGGACATGAGGCTCCTAAAGGCCAAGCATCCCCCCACTCCCAGCCCATCTTCTTTAGCCGTATCTGTGTGAGCAGATGTTAACATGATGAGAAATCCTTCTGTGAAACGAACCTTACTTTGTTTTTTGTTGGTTTGTTATTGGCTCGAATTGCCCTGATTGTCTACCAGTCCCCAATTCCTGGGATACTTCCCTGGCATATACTAAGTTAGGTCAGTGTACGTAAGTGGCTTTAACCCTCATTGTGGATCAGAATCACCTGGGGGGGGACTTTTAACAGTGGAAATGCCTACTTCAGGATGTGTAGATTCAGCTGGTGTGGAATGGGGCCTAGGCATCAGTATTTTTTAAAAGCTTCTCAGGTGCGAATGTGCAGCCAGGGATGGGCACCCCCTGGAGAGACGACAGCTGTGTCCGGGCGGCATCGATGGTGTGGGGATTTGGTCATTGGTAAAGAAGCCAAACAGGGTCATGACCCCCAAATTTGAGTGCCTACACTTCTTGGCTCATTGTATAGTTATGTCAAATCGTGTAAGCGTAGGGGCAGAGTGCTTATCCGTCACTTCTCTCCAAACTCTGAGTTATAGTTAAACTTTGGTGGGAACAGGCATCCATAGCTGCCCCCACTTCCCTCATCTCAAGAGAGGGGGCAGTTCTGTTGTAGGACTGTCCCTGTTTACATAAAGAAAAAGATTATTTAGGGAGGATAGTGTATCGATGACAGACCCTGCATGAGCATTCCAGGAGGTGGGTCAGTATTTATAGGTATTTATGGGTTCATTTAGGCCATGAGTGACCTTTCCCCCAGTTTAAAGAAAGTAGCTAAAAACCCCAGGCTTCAGGGCACAAGCCCTCCTGGCAGCCAGGAATATGAGAAGAGGGAGGGCAGGACGATGTGAGGCCAGATGCGCACCAGATAATAAACCAAAATAGACACGTCTAATAGAAATCCAATAAATGAATTAATAAAATAAATAACATAAATGTACCTATGAATGCCCATATATCTCATCATATAAACATATACAGGTTGTATATATTAGCGGCTTACTTAATGTTTATGTGCATGTGTGTAGATTTAAATAGAGTGGTATATAAATATATTTATGTAACCACACTAGCTCTGTGGGGCATGGAGGTAATTATGCAGATTTTTCAGGCACAGTTTTTGGCAACTGTAGCTATTTTCATATTTTGACTGAAAATTTCCCTGATATCCTGATGCTTCCAAGTATTTAATGTATAAATTATGTATATATTTTCTGTTTTGTATATAGATGTTTGTTGTCTATGTTTGCTTTTTTCAGAGGAGAATACTGAGTCTGTGTAGATAGCCAGAGTGAGCAATTCAGACTCAAATAATCTGCTTTGGGGTTTAGCTAATCTGTGCTTACAAATTATGTGACTCCAGTTCTAAAATCTTTACTTATTTGGTGCTACGTAGAGGTGGCCCCTAAAAATTTGAACCAGTTGAATGCACTTCATTTTGACTTTTTTTCTTAATGAGAGAGAGTGAGAGAGCGAGAAGGGGCAGAGGGAGAGGGAGAGAGAGAATCTTAAGCAGGCTCCACTCCCAACATGGAGCCCGATACGGGGCTCAATCTCATGACCCTGAGATCATGACATAGGCTGAAATCAAGAGTTGGGTGCTTAACTGAGCCACTCAGACACCCCCCTAAACCCTCATTCTTTATCCTCCTCTCTCACACATAAGCCCATGCACACACAGGGGCACACACACATGCATATATGTGTGCTCACTCTTTTGTCAAACTGACCCCAATTTCTTTCTAGCTGGATTGACAGTAGTCTGGTGGCCCCCACAGGGGAGGAAGCAAACCTAAGCAGTCTCCAGAGACAAGAATATACTAGCACACGTTATCCACATAGTAGATACATGCTAACATATGCAGAGATGTGCTTTTGTTCCAAAAGGGCTTGCTTAAGAAATTAGTTACAAACAACTACAAAATCCTTATCTGATTTCTATGACATTTCTGCCTATCTCCCAATTTGATTCTGTCTCTGAAGCTGGGACAGATACTGGAACTGTGTCTCCCCAAACTGCCTCCAAGAGCTGGGGCTCAGAGTCACACAGTGGAGAGTGGGAGGGAAGCCATCCACTATCATCTTCCTGTCTCCTGTGGCTAGACTGGGCTGAGCCAACTACAGAGTCTCCCCAGACTCTGCTTTACAGGTCTATTTATGATGATTTTTTTATGAAAAAGAATATAGATGAGTTTTAATAAGATTCCTCTCTCTCTCTGGGTTGGCTCAGCAACAACTTAGCTTTAAATATGCATCTCATTTCCCTAACTGCTTCTTTTAACTTGTTGACAAAACCAAAATGTAGCATGTAAAGAGGAGAGAACAACTTGGCCCTGAAAAAAGACAACCCTGTTTAAACTCAAGACTGGCTACTCACGGATAAGGAAACATATAAGAGAGTTTTCTGAATTGTTTAGCCTCAATCATCCCACTTTATTAAATACATCCAACATGAGATGAACTTTTGTTGTTTTATTTGAACTCAAATCTCCACTTTGGCCTGGGTACGTAGGAAGAGGGAGTAGGATTGCTCTGTTAGTTTCACGGATGCTATTCCATTTCTTCTATACTCCTGGTGTTGCCGTGCATCGTGGGTGGATATATCAGCTCCCAGTTTTCACCTGGGATATATGTGGTCACGTACCACATCGGGTTGTGTCAGCAGAATGAAGTGAAGCAAGGAGTCCTATACCAGCTACTTGTTCACTCATTCAGCAAAGATTTATTGAACTCCTATTATGTGCCGGGCGCTGTGCACAGTTCTGGGGTAACAGAGAACAAGATCCTGTCTACAAGGTACTCACAGTATAGTGGAAGGAATGGATACGTTGACAAATAGGTATAATACAATATGTAAGGCATAGTGCAAGAAACAGTGCATGAGGTATTATGAAAGCACAAACCTACTCTTTGGGGTGCGGTGGGGTGAGGGTGGACTCTCAAGGGGGAGCAGATGATGACAGCCAGAACTTTATTTTACTCATCTTTGTATCTCCTAGTCCTTACTATGATGCCATACTTGTTGAATGGATTGATCAAGAATTGATTAAGTCTCTTTCTGCAGTGGCTAAAGCACTATAATAGGAGTCAGTAGGTCTCGGTTCTGGTCCAGATTCTGCAGTTGCAGTTTGTGACTTGGCCCTGTCACTGTTTGTCAAGAGGAAATTAGGGGAAGATCCTGGATGAATTCCAGACTTCCACTTCCCTGGTTAAATAAAATATACTGTCCCTCTTTCCAGTGTATGTATAATACATAAGAAATAAAACCAAGATTTTCATTCTATGATCCATTCATGAAATAGTTGTTAGCTCCCTATAACCTCGATCCTTTCCCAATTTTCTATGACTCTTCTTAAAGATATTTTTAAATCATTTGGAAGAGCATTTATAACTAACTCTAGACTGTTTTTTTGCAAAAGTTAGGGCAGGTTGACTAGTACTGAGGAGGCTGGAACCTGGAAAAATTGAAATATTATAAAACCCGTTTGACTTCATTTGGCCAGTGCTGAAAAACAGCTTAAAACTGCCCTGTGCTTAGAGCAGAGTAGCAGCAAGCAGGGGTCCAGGGGCTGCATCGTGTCCTTCTTCATAGAACACTGCTTCTCTGCTTGAGTCCAGCACAGAAGGAGAGTGGTGGCTAAAGTGTCCTGACCTGGTTGCAACAGGAAGACTCACATCCCTGCTCTTTATGTTGCCTCTTCCTTTCCCTTACTCTAGGCCAAAGGGAGGAGATAGAAACTAAATGTTCTAGGTCTAATCAAATAACTGAGTGTTAAAGCTGAAGGGCCTAATCCTTCTCATAGACTCTTTACTCTTTTCCCCTAGAATACTGAGACTCTCATTTACCTCAGTTTTCTCTTCTGCAGACTAGGCTTAGTAATTCTTGCCCTACTTACTGTTGAGTGTGCCTTTTCTTTTATGGTACTTATCACAATTTGTAATTTATATTTGATTAATATCTGCCTGTCTAATTTGACAGCAATAGTCATGAAGACAGGGACTGTGTGTGTTTTTTCCTTTTCATTTAATTCCCCACATCTAGTACAGTGCTTCCACATATTAGTCATTCAGTAAATACCTTTGACTATGTGAATGAATGGTATTTTGGGGATCAAGTAAGATGAATTTGAAATGTTTTCAAAAAGCTGTATAGGTGAGGGGCGCCTGGGTGGCTCAGTTGGTTAAGCGACTGCCTTCGGCTCAGGTCATGATCCTGGAGTCCCTGGATCGAGTCCCGCATCGGGCTCCCTGCTCGGCGGGGAGTCTGCTTCTCCCTCTGACCCTCCCCCCTCTCATGTGCTGTCTCTCTCACTCTCTCTCTCTCAAATAAATAAATAAAATCTTTAAAAAAAAAAAAAAAAAAAAGCTGTATAGGTGAAACCTGCATAAAGCATTGTTTCTAGTTAACTAGGTTGTGTGTTCCTTGAGTTTAGGAACTAAGTCTTATACTTTTTATTTCCCACTCAGCCTAGCAGAGCACTTTTCATACAGTAGGTACTCTGTAAGTAATTATGCTTACCACTATATTATTTAAAAAAACATTATAATAATACTTACAATAAACTATCTGAAAGTGAGTTTAAGACAAACAGTTCCATTTACAATAGCATCAGATATAATAAGATACTTAGGAATAAATTTAACAAAATAAATTTAACAAAATAAATACAAAAATTATACTCTGAAAACTATAAAACACTGTTGGAACTAACTAAAGAAGACCCAAATGAATGTAAAAACATCCCATGTTCGTGGAAGTACTTCCCAGATTAATCTACAGATTCAACACAATAACTGTCAGAATCCCATCTGGCTTCTTTGCATAAATTTACAAACATTCCAGAATTCATATGGAAATTCAAGGGATCAAAAGAGCCAAAACAATCTTGAAAAGAACAAGTTTGGAGGACTCACATTTCCTGCTTTTAAAACTTACTACAAAGCTACAGTAATCAAGAGAGAATGGTACTGGTATAAAGTTAGACCTATAGACCAATGAACTAGAATGAGAGCCCAAGAATAAACCCTTACATTTATAGCCAATTGATTTTTTTTTTTTTTTGCCAATTGATTTTTTAAAAAGATTTTATTTGTTTATTTGACAGAGAGAGACACAGCGAGAGAGGGAACACAAGCAGGGGGAGTGGGAGAGGGAGAAGCAGGCTTCCCGCTGAGCAGGGAGCCTGATGCGGGGCTTGATCCCAGGACCCTGGGATCGTGACCTGAGCCGAAGGCAGATGCTTAACCAACTGAGCTACCCAGGCGCCCCCAGCCAATTGATTTTTGACATGAGTGCCAAGACAACTCAATGGAAGAAGAATAACTTTGTAAGTGGTGCTGTGATAACTGGAGAGCCACGTGCAAAAAAAAAAAAAAAAAAAAAAAAAAAATTTGGACGCGGTCCCCCAACAAATAAAAAAAATAAACCAAAAAAAAAAAAAAAAAAAAAAAAAGAATTTGGACTCCTACCTCACACTATATACAAAAATTAACTCAAAATGGATCAAGGACCTAAATATAAGAGTTAACACTATGACATTTTTAGAAGAAGAAAACATAAATGTAAGTCCTCATGACCTTGGGTTAGGTAATGCTTTCTTAGATAAAGACACAATAAGAGAAGAAAAATAGGTGGTAGATTGCACTTCATCAAAATTTAAAACTGTTTTCTTCAAAGGACACTATCAAGGGGCTCCTGGGTGGCTAAGTCAGTTGACGGTCTGCCTTCGGCTCAGGTCATGATCTCAGGGTCCTGGGATCGAGCCCCACATCGGGGTCCTTGCTCTGCAGGGAGTCTGTTCTCCCTCTCCCACTCCCCCTGCTTGTGTTCTCTCTCTCTCTCTTGCTCTGTCAAATAAATAAAAAAATCTTAAAAAAAAAAAAAAAGGACACTATCAAGTGAAAAGAAAACCCACAGAGTGGGAGAAAATATCTGCAAGTCATATATCTGATAAGAGACTTGTATGTAGACTATGTCAAGAATTCTTATAAATCAATAATAAAAAGACAAATGGCCCAATTAAAAATGAGCAAAGCATATGAGTAGGCATTTCTCCAAATGCCAATAAGCACATAAAAATATGCTCAACATCATTAGCTCTCTAGGAAAGGTAAATCAAAACCACTAGGATAGCTATAATAATAATAAAAACAAGATAATAATAACTGTTGGTGAGGATTGGATAAATTGTAACCCTCATACATTGCTGGTGGGATTATAAAATGATACATCTGTTTTGAAAAACAGTCTGACAGTTTCTCAAACAGTGAAACCTGGAGTTACTATGAGACCTCAGCAGCTCCACTCCTAAGTATACATCCAAGAGAAATGGAAACATACATTCATATAAAAACTTGTATATGAATGTTCATAGTAGTGTTATTCATAAAAGCTAAAAAGTGGAACCAACCCAAAAGTCCATCAACTGGAGAAATAAAAAGTGGAATATTCATATAATGGAATATTATTTGGCAATAAAAAAGGAATGAAGTCCTGACACATGCTACAACATAGATGAACCTCAAAAATATTATGCTAACAGAAAGAAGACAGTCACAAAAGAGCACATATCACATGGTTCCATTTATATGAAATATTCAAAGTAGGTAAATCTACAAAGTGAAACAGTAGACTAGTGGTTGCGAAGAGCTAGGAGTCTTGGGAGTAGTGGGGGGAAAGGGGAAGGGGGAGCTAATATAGGCTCCCTCTTTGGGGTGATGAAAATATTCTAGAATTGATTTGTGATGTGGTTGCACAACACTGTGACTATGTTACAAATCGTTGAATTGTACACTTTAAATAGGTGAATCATATGGTATGTGAGTTATATCTCAATAAAGCTGTTATTAAAAAAAGAAAATTATAATATAGTGCCTGCCCTTAGGGAAACTAGAGGTTATTGAAAAAAGTTTTTTTGATTCTCCATCTTGAAAGTATTTTCTATGTGTGACTGTAACTTAGTACTTTGGAGTTTAGGGTGAAGTTGCAGGAAGATATTAGAGGAGAAAAAAGGGCAGAGAACAAGGGCAAAAAGAAACTCAAGGAGCTAAGTCTTTTGGGAAAAGGCCTAGGGAGCCTGTTCACTTTCCTACCCCATCTATTTAGGTAAGAACAGCATCTTCAAGACTCCAAACATGAATATTTTTTATTGAGATTTCTGGTTTTGGTTGTGGTGTTTGGTCCAGCCACCCTCTTTAGGACGAAAGCCACTTAAAAAATATGAAATATTGACCTCCTGTCTTTCTCTAGTCTCCCACATCCGTCTGAAGATCTGGATAATTGGAGGGTGTGGAAAGAGAGCCATGGAGGACTTGTATCCATCTGGAGAGTGGCAAGTTGAGGAGCTGGTGAATGACTCAAGAAGATTGGAGTCTAGAACAAAACACTCCAAAACCTCCCTAAGTATATAATGGGAAGGAACTTGGGGAAGTCTTGATGACCAAATTGACTCCTAGTATGCTGTAGTTTTGATTCTAGTCTTTGTTTCCTTCCTTTCTCCAGAATCCAAATTTCAGTGACCAGAGTAGCTGTCCTACCCATTTGTTTCAAACAACCCCTTTGAACAGAGCCTGTCCTGACAGAGAGGAGTATGGGTTGGTGTTGGAGACGGAGAGATCTAGCAGAAAAAAAAAAAAAAAAAAAAAGCTCTGGTCTTCAGGAAACTCTCAGTCTAATGGGGAAAATAATACCTAGCTCTTGGATTTAAGAAATAAAGAATCAACAAATAGGAAGACTTTCCTTATTTGGAAAAAAAAAAAATCTTCCTAGATGAGAAAATGTTGAGCTAGATTTTAAAGGAAGTTCAGAATGTGGATTGGAGAAGCATTCCCTCTCTTGCTGTTAGACCCCAACCACAGGAATAGCTCTGCCCAGAGCTGGTTAACCAAGGCCCTTTGCCTGCATATCCTGAGTGATTTGATGTGAGTGGCTGAAGTCCAGTTAAGGGGTGACTGAGCGGGCAAGGTAGGGCATACTTATGAAGTAGAGTTTTGGTTTAGGGCTTGACTAGAGAATTCAGTGCATTTGCAATTGCCTTTAAGGGGAGTAAAGAGCAAGGAGCCCTTGTGGACATGTAGGTTACCTACACCAAAACAGACTTGTGTTCTGCTTTCTGGCCAGCCCTATTCTCTGCTCTTCTTATCCCAACTTGCCTAATTGATACCTTGGCCGATGGTGTCATTAACAATGCTTGAATAATAGCCTGACCGGCTAATTTCAAAATGGGAGAGGTGATTAATATGTTGGAAATCCAGCTGGGGTGGGGGGTGCAACGAAGGGGATGTCCCCAGAAATAAAAAATGGAGGAGGGGTCTGTTTGTGTCCCCATGACCCATCTGCTGACTTCAACCAAAGGGAAGAACTTGGGAATAGGAGTCTGATTTCCGGCTCCTTTTTGGTTTGCTGATCCCTCTCTGTTTCCCCTCCCATACCTCCCCTAACAGCACACGTTCTGACACCTACAAGCTCGTTACATGATGATGACCTATATTTTTATCTTTTTTATGAGCATCAAACACACATCGTCTTGCAAGCACATGTGTTTTTTTTTCCCTATTGACGTGTGAGTGCCTTTGATGGTAATTTATTGTAGGGTTGAGCAGCCAGGTCTTAATTGTACCCTAAAATTGCTTACCATTTTGATGCCTCCAAACCATCCCAAAATGTACCTTTTTTCTACAGAAGGGTGTGGGGCAACCTCCTTTTTACTGTCTTCTGTGGTAGAATGTGGAACTCAGAGAGAACATGAGGGAGAGATTCCCCAGCTGGGTTTCAGGGACGCCTTAGTCCCCAGCTTCTAATTGCAGTGGGACTGTATGAAAGTTTTGCTGAACTCAGCAAAACTGAACTCAGTTTTTCCTTCATGGTTTAGGGTCAGCATGGCTTCACTGATTGTTCAGAATGGCCAATGAACAGTTTCTACTCCAGCATTCAGACTTTTCAGGAAATTTCCATCGTGGCCACTTGCATCTGTGAATCCAGATGGGATTAGAAATGAGAAAGTCGTGCCTTAATCTAGAGACTCTGGGCTATGGCAGGCAGCTAACCCAAAGCATAGCAGTCCTTCTGAAGTCATTTTGTAATAACCTCTACTTCCACATCTAACCAGTCCCCACCTGGCTTAGGTAGAATTCAGCATTCCCGTAAGGGATGATCAGGGAGAACAGAGGAAAAGGAGGATGAGGAGTGAAGTCCTAAGAATATAAGTTTAGCCCAAGCAGAACTTAGTTCTTAAGTATAATTTGAATTTGGGTCCAAAAGTCTTCTTTTCCCTGGCCTCACTTTGTCCCTCAGTACAATAGAGAGCATCATACCCTAGGACAGTCAGATTCATTACAAGAGGATGAGTCAGTGTCCAGAACAACCAGGAAGGTAACTCACATCTCATGAAAGTGTAAGAGGAAAATGGAGACTAAAATTCCTACCTCTCTTTCTGGAGAGGACAGGAGTAGCACTCAGTGTTGACCCATGCTGTTGTACTGGAAACTGGTCTACCTATAGACTGAGTCCCTGTTAGCTCTTGTTACAGACTGTCCATTCCAGCTGAGTTCATTTGTTCTATGTCTCCCACACATGACACTCACCACATGTGCTTGCTGGGACTTGCCTCCAAACATTTATACAGACCAGTTCCCTCCTCCCCCAACCTTAGGTACTGTTTCTCTGTCCTCTCTGTTCAACCCTGTCCTTTTCCTCTTTGTGTAACTGGTCCTAAAGTCTCTTCCACCAGAGAGCTGCCTTATTCGCCTTAGCTGGCTCCTAGGACTCCACTATTCTATAGTTCCTCAACATTGTATTATTTGCAGTTAGTATCTGTCTTAATGTCTGTCTATGTCCATGAAAGGACTTTTTGTGGCCATCTGAATAAGTCTCCTGACCAAAACCAAAACTGTTACCATCACCTTCTTAGGTGGATAAAAGTCTCTCTTCTATTAAAGGCCTTTCCAAGTGGGAGATTTTAGTCTTCCTTGACCTCCCATTTTTATGTCTGGTGGAATTGTATAGATGCAGATGAATTTAGTAAAGACTGTAGCTTCCATGGTGGAGTCCATGTGAGATGTCATTTTCTGTATGATAATTCAAAGAATGTTTGTTGTCAAACTTCGGAAATTGAGTCAGTTATCTGGAAATCTCAAAGAAATATGGGCCATCATAATTCCTTGATTCTCTATTATACACTGGATAAATTCCAAACTCTGTTGTTTGGTCTTCAGAGCCCTCTATAGTGACACTACTTAGATTTACATCCATACCCCTTCATATAACCTCGACTACACCTCATGGGTCCATTTGAGGTTTTTGAACTTGTACTATGTTCTTCTGCCCTCTGACCTTTGCACTTACTGTTCTTTCTATGTAGAATGCCGTTCCTTTCCTTATCAACCTATCAAGGTCTTATCCTTCATTTAAAGCCCAGCTTAAAATCTTATTTTCCAAGAATATTTCCTAGGTCTCTCTAGTGACAATTACTTCTGTCTTTCCCCCAACTATGGTGTCATATTATTTGAGTCTTTATGGTAGCACTGTTTTATGCTGGAGTAATTTATATATGTATTTGTCTCTTTTACTAGATTATAAGCTTTTAGAGGGTGGAGAGTACATATATTTTAACTTTATATCCCTTTCTGGGCTTAGCATAATGCTTTGGCACAGTAGATGCTCAAGAAATATCAATTCATTGAATGAAAGAGCTGTGTTGTTACGTTTATTTTGCTCTTATAGTTTTTCCCTAAGCACGTCACCATTTTGCACTGTCCAAATCAGTCTTTGGGTGTTCTCAACTTCTGTCTATGGTAAGAGCAGAGCATCTAAAATAATATAAGTTAGACTGCAGGTAGAACTGACAGGTTTGAGAAAGCCCTGAAAACAGATTCATCCTTGGAAGGTTTCTGGGCTGGTTTGAGATCAGCTTTCCTGCTTGGCAAAGGCCTTTTGAAGGGATGCCTGTGCAGAGCCACTAGGGGAGAAATCAGGATCAGGGGAGAGGGAGCTGAATATTAGGAAAAACTGATTTCTTGGAACCGGATCAGTTTCAGGATTTTTTATGTCAGCAGAAAGGGCTGTGTCTTTGCTTAGAGGTATTCATTTCACTCTTGACACCAAGCTTGTTTCTTTATGCTATGATAATGTCACTGACAGCACTTTTCCTGTCAGGTGCCTGAGGAAGGGCTGACAGCTCTGTTCCCATTTGCTTGTTGGTAGGAGGTGAAGAATGAGCTACTTTTTGACTGCTTATGTTCCATATACTTAAGAGAAGACAAAGCTAAACCTCCCAGGCCCCTTACCAGGTCCTCCCATCAACTCCTCACTCCCCCACCCCATCAGTTCTCCTGACTTCCAACAAGGCCTTTCTGTTCTAAGATGAGCTGTTACCCTCACCACTGATGGCCCATGTGGGTCACTTCTTCAGGTCCACTCCTCTGTGCTCAGTTCTGTAGATTCCTTCTTGCCAAACTCTGGCTTATTGTCTGCTCTTCCTCCTCCAGAAAGTATTCTGATTACCTTCCAGAAATGCACTTAACCTTTCCTCATCCTCTGCAGCATAGATGACTAGACACCAGCCCGGATCTTTTAGTGCTGTTTCTATTTATTCTCTGTGTTTTTTCTGTATCTTGTTCCTGTCATACAGGGAACCTCCTCACACTAATAATACTTTTCTTTTTGACTCTGTACCCACCCCATGGCCTCCAGTTTCTCCAGTTAGAGAAGTCATTGACTGGCTTTCTCTGCCTTGGAAAGTTAACCAACATTAACAGGTGACAATAAAGAGAGATTTAGAACCTGCAGACTTTCGTGACATCTTCCTTTCACAAATACTGGCTAAGCATCTATTAGGTACTAGACACTGCTCACATTACCATGCTTCTCTCCTGTATATAGCTTATACTCCATGCTTTTTCTGAATGGGAGTTTGGATATTGGCCCGATTTGGGAAATTATGTAATCAAATGTTCCCAAACAACATTGAAAATTTGGAAGTCTCTGATGGAGTACAGAATTAGGATTTTTGTTCTTTGTTAGCCATTCTCTCCATTCTTAATATTGCTTTCCTTATCGGTCCATCTCTCAGAACTTGATATAGAAAAGTTGTTTTGTGTCTCATTCTGTGATGTGTAGTTAGTCCATCTCAACCATAATTTTAGCATTTATTGAAGAACTCCAAGGGTTGAAGTGGGGAGACTAGATATTCAAAAGAAGGAGAAGGAGAAGAAGAAGAAGAAGAAGAAGAAGAAGAAGAAGAAGAAGAAAGAAGAAGAAGAAGAAGAAGGAAAGAAGAAGAAGAAAGAAGAAGAAGAAGGAGAGGAAAAAGAAAAAGTAAAAAAAAAAAAAAAAGAAAGAAAATTGAACCATGGTCCTCACCCTTAAGGAACTTATAGTAGAACAAATGAGACAGAAAACATCATTTGTCCTTCTGTCATATAAAAATGCGCACACATGCTGGTTTATGCAATTAAATATTGTTGAAACTTAATAGGTGAAACTGGGGCAAAGAAGTCATTTCAATTAATTGGAGTTAATAAAGAAGACTCTTTGGAAGAAAGAGTTTTGAGCTGGGTTTTGATGGGAGACTGAGAAGTAGAGGCCATGAAGACTACATTCTTGGGGTTAGGAGACAATGTTCAGTCACAGGCTTGGATGTGGAGATGAGTCGGGATGTGGAGCTTGGTGAATGAGTTATCTTGGCTGAAGGACAGGTCTAAGTAGAAAAAGTCAGAAGACATGGGTCTGGTGAGAGATTAGGGTAGAATTGGTGGAGGACCTATATAACCAATACAGCTGGAAGCAGAGGAATAAATAAAATAACTTTAGGAATGCTAAAATTTTTATTCTTCCCCTAGCTTTTGAGAAAAAGGGATTGAGGTTTTAGGGACTCGGATTACTATCTGACTAGGTGTTCTGCTAACATGTGGTAAAGAATAAAGACCAGTTATAATAATATCCCTAAGGTCTAGGTTTTTTTGTTTGTTTTTTTCAAAATATTGCTTAAATATCAGCTGTAATTATTCACCCAAATGGACTCTGTACTTCATTTTGCTTGGTTCTCTTCTGGAATCTTAGAATGACCCTGCAGAAGTTAACTTACCCAGTCACATTGCTTCTTGCATTCTTCAGTCTACCCATTTTTCCTGTAAAACAAGAGTTAGTGGTAAAGCAAAGAAACCTTCACACCTGGTATCTGCCCATTGACCTTTTTACCTTTCTGGACTGATCATGCTGGAAGGGGGGAAATACACACTGAGAAACTGCCTCTGGATCTTCCCAGCCTATTAGAGGGAGGTCTTCCTAATCTGGGTTATGCTAACTAACTACATGGAAAGAGAGTCCTGGCTCTAACTTCCCAGACTTAAAGTATTTCTTCTACCTTGGACTTCTGCTGGGATCTCCTCTGAAGAAGAAGGAAGGGGTGACCATTTTTCATATAATGCTTAAATATGAATGAGGGTGGAAAGATAATAAATAAATTTAGGTTTAAAATTTTGGTTTAGGGGCACCTGGGTGGCACAGTCAGTTAAGTCCCAACTCTTGGTTTTGGCTTGGGTTGTGATCTCAGGGTTGTTAGACTAAGCCCTCAGTTGGGCTCGGTGCTCAGCCTGGTGGCTCTTTCCCTCTCCCTCTGCCCTTCCTGCTCATGCACACACACACACACACACACTCTATCTCTCTCTCTCAAAATAAATAAATAAATCTTAAAAAAAACAAAACTTTGGTTTAAAAGACAAAATGCCAAGAGAGGAATTAAATTTCACAGAGAAAGAAAGAATAGAATTACCAAGGAAAGAACCTCCCAACAGAGTGGGTTATTGATATGACTGAAGGAAATTGAATAGTTTCTTTATATGAGAAACTAGAAGAATTGGGTCAAATACCAACGTCTGCATGATTTTGGAGCCAATGGAATGGATGAAAATATCTCCAAAATTCTGTCTTCAGGCCTAAGCCTCAGTGATTTCTGAATAGGATATGGGGAGAGGAAGCTAGAGTGATTTGCACCCATCTTTTCAGGTCTCTCTTCCCTATAACTGCATGTCCCTCTGGTTCCTCAAAAACTTTTTTGCCCTTCTGCTTCAGAGATGGAAGACTTTGAGGAACTGAGGATGAAGTTTATTCAACCTAGATGTGCAAATGGAATTTTGTGACCACTTTTGATACGATTTTCATATCTAGATGAATAGCCAAGGTGAATTTTCATACTAACATTGGATCAACTCTTCATTCCTGATTTGCCGACTCCATACTTCCACTCCCTTGGATTTGGTAGAAACATTGTGTGAGAAAGAATCAGGGATAGACACACATGGCAGGTGTGTGTGTGTGTGTGTGTGTATGAGTGGCATACACAGGTAGTAACATAATGTGAATTTATTTCACTTTTTTTTTAACACTAATTACACTTTGAGCTTATATATTTCTTTATGAATCTGTTTAATTGTGACCTCTACCACTAGACAGTAAGCTACACACAAGGCTTACATCTATTTTGTGCATCACTGTATACTCCCCACTTAGCTAGCATAGGACTTGGCACATGTAGGAAATCAACAAGTGAATAAATTATGTGTGCTTCTGCTCTCATCCAGTGACTTGGATAATGAGAAGTGCCTACTTCTCAGGGGCTAGGAGGATTCTACATTATGACAAGGGGAGGAATCAGAGGTGAACCACAGAGACTGATCAGATCTCTGCAGATGAAGCAGGCAGCCCTAGGGCAGATCTCTTGTTGACTTCCTCTGCCCATCTCTGGCTGCATCTTATCATAATACCTGGGGCACAGGCCACAGAGTGATCCAGGGCTGGGGATGGGAGGAGGTATGTCCTGGCTATCAGAATAGACATCTTACCCCAGCTGCAGTTGTTCCAGATGTGTCAGGGTTCCCAGCCCACTGACCTGCAGGGCACAGTGGGGGGTTGGTGGCATGAGTCAGAGAGGAATGTGGGGCTGGTTGTTTGGGAGTTTCACTTTGTAAGGAGAAGCCGGTTCCCCATGCCTGGCAGTTCCCTAATGGTATCTCCAGAAGCAGAGCCTAGAGACAATTAGTTGAAGAAGACAGACTGAGCACCCACACTCTTTTGAATCCCCCAGGATGTTGGCAGCAGAAGCATTTAAATGGATTTTAATGGGCAAAGGACAACTCATAGACCCGCAGAGTATCATAGAGTGTTTCACTTGAAATGAAATTTGAGAGAGGATCTTATTCATGCTTCTGCCTTCATTCCAGATAAACAAAAGTCTCTCCCCTTGAAGATTTTCTGGCCTATAACATGGAGGCCACACCAGGGCAGTGGAAGCTCAGCATAAATTCTCCAAGATTCCGTTTCCTCATTCCCCTGGTAGGAATGAGTGGACACATCAGAGAGACCCTCACCTCTACCTCCCTCGATTCTCTGCGTCTTCATACAGCACACAGTGGTGGAACATGTCAGCTGGTGCAAAGAGGCCCTCATTCTTGGGTCTTACTGGAAAGGGGACCTATGAATCTTGTAAATGTGATGACATCGGCAATGACAGACTCTTCAGCCGCCTAGTAGTCTGTAATTGAAGCCAGGAATTCAGCACACGCTCTGACACACCCAGCCTTCACTGTGGGTTCCCAGAAGCGGGTTCTTGCATAGCCACTAGGCTGGGAGGACCCTCACTTAACCAACCCTCTCTGACAAGCACCAAGGTCTCAGAGCTGAATCCTAAATTACCAAACCAAGGGATAATTTTATCCCTCTTTCTGCTTCCATTACCAGTTGTGCCTAAAATATTCTTGCAAGTTATTCCCAATTGCTAAACTCCCTAATAAGCAAAGTCCAAGTCCCATGGAAGTACCATAGGAGTTCTTTCATTTTGGCTTAACTGAAATCTTTTTTGTGAGAATCAGAGGCTAAAATTTATCAAGCCAGAGAGCTTCTACACTGCTTTGAAGCCCTAGGCAAATAGGCTGGGGATTTTTTCTGCTCTTCTCCACCTCTCTCCATAATGAGATGCTTTGTTTCCATGAACCGGCCCTGATCCAGACTTCTAGACTCTGTGACAGGACATTTCATCCCTCCCTCTGCCTCCAGGCAGGACTGAACTTAACCCATCCTACACTGAAGGGTGTCTCCTCTAGACCTTGTTTCAAGATTTTCTGAAGCTTCAGCGTCTTTTGGTTAAATGTGCACAACTGTTTGCCCCGTTGTCCTGTTAATTTCCAATGGCAATTCTAGCCCATTACTTCCCTTTGTGGAAAGGAAGATCCTTGTCTCTCCTATCTTTCCAGCTAAAAGTGTCTTAGTGCTTTTATAATGTTTCTTGAAAGCATTTGGTCTCATATTTTTCTTATGCCAGAAAAGGAAGGTATTACTTGAAATTTGCCCAATTATCTGAGCATTGTTGACCTTGCATATTTTTGTCACTATTGTTGTTATACCCCACCCCCAACATATCTCAACCTTGCTTTGGACTGAGACTTCGAATATCAGTTTTCTCCACCTGGGATGCTTTCCCTCTCTCATCAGTCCTGACCTTCCATTACTTCCTAACCCTGCCCCATTCTATCTCTCTAGACTACACTTTCTAACTGTGCATTCCCTCTATATTCCCAATACTTCTGATTCCTCCAGCAGCAATACAAAGAACTTCAATCAGCTGACCTCAAGATCTGCCCTCACCTCCCTGAGGTGCATACAAGAAACTGGCAGCATAGTGTAGAAAGATGTGTTAATAAATAGCATGGAAGTCAAGAACCCCAGGAGGCTAGTGTGGATCTGTAACCTTGGAAAATTCATAACCTCTCTGGCCTTTCAGTTTAATTATTTGGACAAGGAATTATTTAATTAAGCCATCTCTAAGAGCTCTTCAAACTTGAAATATGTTATGAATTTGTGTTTTCTTCTCTTTCTTGGTCTCCTCCAATATCATGAACAGAACTCTTCAAGCAGGGAAATCATAGAATAAGAGAAGAAGAATGAATTAAAAGATACCATTGGAACTTACAGAAGAAGGGCCATTTGAAGACACAAGGAGAAGAGAGCCATCTACAAGCTACGGAGGGAGGCCTCTGAAGAAACCAAACTTGCTAATGCCTTGATCTTGGACTTCTGGCCTCCAGAACTGTGATAAATACACTCTTGCTTAAGCCAAAAATAAAAAATAAAGACATAATTGATAAAAAAAAATTTTTATTATTATTAAAGATTTTATTTATTCCAGAGAGTGAGAGAGAGAGAGTGCGAGTGAGCGAGTGAGCGAGCAGGGGGAGGAGCAGATGGAGAGGGACAAGCAGACTCTGTCCTGAGCACAGAGCCTGACTCTGGGCTCAATCCCAGGACCCTGAGAACATGACCTGAGCTGAAACCGAGTTGAATGGTCAACAGACTGAGCGATTTTAATGTGTAGGTTGTGCTGGTGGTAACAATTATGAATTTTTAGTGAGGATGGGGGAGGGCTCCTATGACTCCTTATCCCTTATCTTTTGTGATCTTACAAAAATTGCTGTGATGTCTTTCAGATGATAGTGAAGTGGCTATGGCCTAAGCCTTACATCCTCTGCACAGTGGCCTGGTATCCTAGACATACGCTTGTTCTACTGTGGAAAGTCTGGCCTGCCCTCACGAGAATCACTGAAGAAAGACACTACATTAAGTTCTTATTCATTTCTTTCTTAAAAATTCCCAAGTCCTTTGTAAGTAAAAAAAGAAGACTATTTCTATTTGGAAATAAAAATTTCATTTTCTAAATGGAACTCCAGTTTCTTCTATGCTGTATTGGTTGTTATGCTTCCTAACAATTCCTGTAAAATAAAAGACCATAAAACCCAGTAATTTATAAGGTTATTTGGCCATGTGTGTATGTGTGTGTATGTGTGTGTATGTGTGTGTGTGTGTGTATGAACAATTCATGTGATTACCACTTTGGACTGAAAAAGACTTAGAGAAATGTCATACTGACACTTTGGCCACTTACCCAAAGCAGGGACAGTCTCACATTATTTTAAACAACAGGACCACTTAGATTTTTAATTAAAGGGGAGTTCCTGAACAGCTGGAGAAGAGAAAGGTGGGAAAGACTAATATTTATTAAATACCTGCTCCATGCTAGGTATTGTGACTCTTTATATACTATATTTGCTGAAAAAATATAAGGTAAAATTTTATCTTCTCCAAATAATTTCACAGAAAAGAGGAAGTTGCTTTGTATTTGAATTCTTACAAAGTCTCACATTATAGGTATTGTGACTCTTTATATACTATATTTGCTGAAAAAATATAAGGTGAAATTTTATCTTCTCCAAATAATTTCACAGAAAAGAGGAAGTTGCTTTGTATTTGAATTCTTACAAAGTCTCACATTATAGAATATGTTCTCAATTACTTGATTTTGAAAAATTACAATCCTTTTGGAGAAGACGTATTAGCTGGCAAAAACTACAAACAAATAAACAAAAAACTTCAAAACAAAAAAAACAAATACTAGTTTGGATTGCTGATAGAGGCAATTTGATGGAATCTGTTTTTTTTTTTTTTTTAATATTTTATTTATTTATTTGAGACAGAGAGAATGAGAGAGACAGAGCACATGAGAGGGGGGAGGGTCAGAGGGAGAAGCAGGCTCCCTGCCGAGCAGGGAGCCCGATGCGGGACTCGATCCAGGGACTCCAGGATCATGACCTGAGCCGAAGGCAGTCGCTTAACCAACTGAGCCACCCAGGCGCCCGATGGAATCTGTTTTTAAAAAAACCCCAAAACCACTTTAGTTTCTGGGAACATGACAAGCTAGGTTATTTGAATCAGCTTTCCTGCTGAAAACAATGAAAAATGCTGGATAAAATATTTAAAACATCTTAAATAAAACTTGAAACATCTTAAAAGCATCAAAGAGCTGACAAGATAGTAAGGAAATACCAGGCCAAATTTAATGGAAATTGAAAACTCAAAGTAATAGGTGGAACAAATAGGCCACTTTGGAACAGAAAATATTTGCTGATTAAGACAAACTTGAACTCTGGTTTTGATAGATGGTCTCAGAAGTTAAAACTCAGTGTGGGCTCAAATTGGGGAGTCTAATAGAAGACCTTCCCCACATTAAACTGAAGAATCAAAGGTTACACCCTTAGGGTAAGGGTGAAACAGAAGTAAACCTAACCCTTCTGCTACCTCCCTAAGGACTGCAAGAAAGTTTCCTTGGTGCTGAGCAGAGCAGGGAGAAATTTTCCAAGCCAACCTGGTTTGCAGCCCAAATTTATATTACCTAAGTAACTGGGGAAAACCTCAATTCTTGAATTTAGTTTAAAATGATTCCAGACAAGTATTTCCCCTAGGCACCTGGCAAAGGCCTATGTGAATCCTCCCTCGTGAAGGCACCTTCCTCCTAAGCTTCAAATCCCTACAAGTAATCTTCAAAGGCAATGAATAAGCCAGCACATGGGGAGAAAAGGCAAATGAATGAAAATCAACAAAAACAATAGCAGAAACAGGTTCACAAAGACTTCGGACATCAAAATTGTCAGGCATGTATTACAAAATGAGCTTGAAAATAGTTGCAAGGAACAAGAAAATATGAAAAGTGACCTAGTGGATTTGAAACAGAACCAAGTAGAATGAGTCTAATCGCAGACTGGAATCAGTTGAAAAGAGAATTAGTAAACTAGAAGATAAGTGAGAAGAAATCCAGAATGCAGCACAAAGAGGCAAAAATATGAAAATATGGAGGACAGAGTGAAAAGACCTACCATACATTAATTAAAGTTCCAAAACAAAAGGAGAGAAAGAACAGAACCGAGGCAATATTTGAGGAGATAATGACAGAATTTTAAAAAACTGATTAAAGTCATTAGGAAACCCAGTGACTCTTAAGTAAGATAAATAAAAAGAAATCCACACCTAAGATATGAAACTGCAGAACATGACAAATGAAGAGGGGGGAAAAAAAAGAGCCACATAAGAGACTTCTGCTTCTGGCCACAAAGAGGTAGCTGATATGGAACTTGTTCTTCTGCTATAAACAACTAAAAAATATATATGAAAAGTTGTTTTCAGACACTGGGATAAGAAGCAATGCAGGACTGTGATCCTTGAGAGAGGGGAAACAAACAAGGTGAACTCTGTAAGTACCCTGGATTCTAACCTGGAGACAATTTTGACAGCAGTAGGAGAGAGAGGGGGATTAAGCAGAGTAGAATGGTCATTCTAAGTGGAGAAGATAGAAAGTGGAGTTCAGGGAGGCAAAGGAAGCTAGAACTGGTGGGTCAGAATACTTGGGAATAGGCAGCTATGCAGAGAAAGAGCTTCAGAAGTCTGAATACAGTCTCCTGGAGTCTTTGGCTGAGGACTAATCTGTGCATGGGTGAGGTGAAACTCCCTGATGCTGAGCAAAGAACAACAGGTAATGGTAAGTTGAACAATTCCTAGAGTTTATACAAGGCTGGGAAACATTCCAATTCCATCCACTCAAAGTAGAGACATCATTAAACATCTGGAGTAATCAGTAGAGGCTCCAGAGAGGTGATGCCTTAGTATGAAGGCTAAGCTAGCCCAGACTCATCCCTAACAAAGCTTAAAAACAAGCTTCAAAAAGATAAAGATTGTCTGCAAGTAATTTAATGTTTGTCAAAACGAACTTCAACACTTTATGAAGGAAGAAGCAAAATCCAAATATTCAGCAATGTAAACTCACAATGTCAGGATTTAATACAAATTACTAAGCACACACAAAAGGCAGCAAATTTTGATCCACAAACAGAAGGAAAATCAGTTAACACAAACAGACCTAGAAATAACAAAGATGATGGAACTAACAGACAATGACATCAAAACAGTGATTATAAATATGCACAAGGATTTAAAAGAAGACATGAACATAAAGAAGACAGAAGTAGAAGATATTTTTAAACATAGAATTTCTCTAACTGAAAATATAATATCTGAAATGGAAAATGTACTTAATGGGCAGATTAGACACTGCAGCAGATAAGATCAGTAAATTAAAAACAAGGAAACTATACAAACCAAAGCACAGACAAAAAAATGTGAGGGGGGGTTGAGAAAGAGCCTCAGTGACCCATGAGGCAATATCAAATAGTTTAACATCCATGTAATGGGACAGAAGAAAATGTTTGAAGATATAATGGCTAATTTTCTCCCAATTTGATAAAAACTCTAAACCTACAAATTCAAGAAACTCAGTAAACTTCAAGCTGGCTAAACATAAAGATGCCTACACCAAGGCGCATCATAATCAAATTGCTTGAAATTTAAAAGTAGGCAGAGAAAAAAGACATATTAAATATAAGGGAACAAAGATAAGAATTATTAGAGGGGTGCCTGGGTGGCTCAGTTGGTTAAATATCCAACTCTTCATTTCAGCTCAGGTCATGATCTCAGGGTTGTGAGATCAAGCCCCCTGTGGGACTCTGCATTGGGCATGGAGCCTGCTTAAGATTCTCTCTCTCCCTCTCCTTTTGCCCCTCCCCCCCTCGCTCGCATGCATGTGCTCTCTCTCTTTTTCTTTAAAAAAAAAAAAAAAAAAGGAAAGAAGAGAGAGGAATTATTAGAGAGGTTTTCCCAGAAACAATGTAAACCAGGAGACATTGGAAGAGCATTTTGAAAATGTTGAAAGTATGTGTCAACATAGACTTCTATATCTAGTGAAAATGTTTCTCAAAATGAAGACACGATACTGTTCTTTTTTAGAAAAACAGAAGCTGAATGAATTCTGAGGGTTAAAGGAACTTCAGACTGAAGGAAAATGATACTGGATGGAAACGAACCTACAAGAGTTCTAGAAATGGTAAATATGTGGGTAAATATTCAGACTTTTTCTTATCAAAAAAATTTCTTTAAAAGATAACTGTTTGTTTAAAGCAAAAATAATAATATATTATGGGGCTTATAACATACACAGAAGTAAAATGTATGAGAATAACACAAAGGGGGGGCGCCTGGGTGGCTTAGTCGCTAAGCGTCTGCCTTCGGCTCAGGTCATGATCCCGGGGTCCTGGGATGGAGTCCCACATCGGGCTCCCTGCTCGGTGGGAAGCCTGCTTCTCCCTCTCCCACTCCCCCTGCTTGTGTTCCCTCTCTCGCTGTGTCTCTCTCTGTCAAATAAATAAATAAAATCTTAAAAAAAAAAAAAAAAAGAATAACACAAAGGAAATGGGAGTAAACTGTTGTCAAGTTCTTACATTATATGTGACATGGTATAATACTCAAATGTAGACTTTTTTTTAGATTTTATTTACTTATTTATTCTTAAGTAATCTCTACTCCCAACGTGGGGCTCAAAAATATATATTATTTCGAAGTACTCATGGAACATTCACTAAGATAGACCATTTTCTGGACATAAAACAGATCTTACTAAATTTAAAAAGATTGAAATCATACAGAGTATACTCTCTGACTACAACAAAATTAGATTAAAAACCTAACAAAAAGCACATCTGGAAAATCCCCATATTTTAGAAAATTTAATGCAGTATTTCTAAATAGTCTGTGAGACAAAGAAATATCACAAGGTAAAACAAAAAACTCTTTGACTGTAAGAAAAGGAAAACACAATATTAAAATTTGTGGGATCTAGCTAAACCAGTACCTAAAGGGAAATATATAACTAAATGTTTATATTAGAAAAGAAGAAAGGTCTCAAATCAATGTTCTAAATTTCCATATTAATGAGCTATAAAAGAAGAGCAAAATAAACCTAAAGTAGAAGGATTAAATAATAGATTAGAGTAGAAATCAATGAAATAGAAAATAAACAATAGAGAAAATCAATAAAATCAATAAAATAAATTTGATAAACCTCTAGCTACACTGATTAAGAAAAACTGAGGAAGGGGCACTTTGCTGGATCAGTTGGTAGAGCATGTGACTCTTGAACTCAGGATCATGAGTTCAAGCCCTACATTAGGGGTAGAGATTACCTAAGAAAGAAAAGAAAAGAAAAGAAAAGAAAAACAGAGGGAAGACACAGATTATAAATATCAGGAATAAAACAGGAGACATAATTACAGATTCAAGAGACTTTAGAAGGTTACTAAGAAAAACTACAAACAGCTTTTGTATTAGGGCGCCTGGGTGGCTCAGTTGGTTAAGCGTCTGCCTTCGGCTCAGGTCATGATCCCGGAGTCCTGCTCGGCAGGGTGTCTGCTTCTCCCTCTATCCCTCCCACCTGCTTGTGATCTCTCTCTCTCTCTCTCTCTCTCTCTCTCACAGTCTCTTTCTCTCTCAAGTGAATAAATAAAATCTTTTAAAAAAACAGCTTTTGTATTAATAAATCTGACAACTTAGATAAAATGGACAAATTCCCAAAAGATACAAGTTACCAAAACTGACACATGAACACAAAATGTGAATAACCCTAGCTCTATTAAAGAAACAAATTTATAATTAAAAGCTTTCCTCTGAAGAAAACACCAAGCTCAGATGGCTTCATTGGTGAATTCTATCAAACACTGAATGAAGAAGTTATACCAATCTTAAAAATTTCAGAAAATAGAGAAGGACACACTTTTTAATTCATTTTATGGGGTCAGGATTACCCTGATATCAAAGCCATACACAGACATTATAAGAAAAGAAACCAACAGAAAAATGTATCTCAAAACATAAATATAAAAATTTTTTAAATATTAACAAATTGAATCCAGTGAAGTTGGTTTAACATTTGAAAACCAATCAATATATTTCATCACAGAAACGATGGAAAAAAGAGAAAAAATATTTGATCATTTCAGCAGATTCAGAGGAAGCACTTGACAAAATTAAACATTAATAATTCTCAAAAGCTAGAAATAGAAAAGAATTTTCTCAATCTGACAAAGAGCATGAATGGAAAACCTACAGCTAATACCATATTTAATGGAAACACTTTCCCTCCAAGATCAGGAACAAAGCAAGTATGGTTGCTTTTACCAGTTCTGTTCAGCATTATATTGCAGATCCTAACCTGTGCACTGTGGCAAGAAAAAGAAATAAAAAGCATGCACACTGGAAAGAAAAAAGTAGAACTGTCTTTGTTTGCAGACAACATGATTGGAGTGTGTATATAGAAAAATTTTAAGGAATTTAGGGGAAAAAAACTATTAAAACTAATAAATGATTGTAGATATTTTGCAGGAGATAAGAAAAAATCGAATGTATTTCCATGTATTAGCTATGAATAATTAGAAAATAAAAATTTAAAAATACTATATAGTGGTATCTGGCTGGCTCAGTTGGAAGAGCATATGACTCTTGATCTCAGGGTTGTATGTTCAAGCCCCATGTTGGTTGTAGAGATTACTAAAAAAAATAAAAAATCGGGGCACCTGGATGGTTCAGTTGGTTAAGTGTCTGCCTTGGGCTCAGGTCATGATCCCAGGGTCCTGGGATCCAGCCCTGCATTGGGCTCCCTGCTCAGTGGAGAGCCTGCTTCTCCCTCTCCCTTTGCCCCTCCCCCTCACTTGTGCTCTCTCTCACTCTCTCGCTCTCTAGCTCAAATAAATAAATAAAATCTTTAAGAAAAATAAAATAAAATAAAAAAATCTTACAAAACACTGCTGAAGAAATTAAAGGAGACCTAAATATATGGAGAGGTATAACATGTTCAGGAATTGCAAGATTTAATTCTCTCCAATTTGGTATTAAAGAAACTGAATTCAGAAAATTCAGAGCAATTTCAATCAAAATCCCACCAGATTTTTTTGGTATAAGTCTACAAAAAAGATGATTCTAAAATTCACAGGAAAGTGCAAATGACCTGGAATAGCCAAAACATTTTGAGAAAGAATAGTTGGAGGACTTATTTGAATTTAAGATTTATTGTAAAAACCATAAAAGGCTCTTAATGATAGAGAACAAACTGAGGTTTGATGGAGGGAGTTGAGTAGTGGTTGGGCTAAATGGGTATTAAGAAGGGCACTTGTGATGAGCAGTGGGTGTTACATGTAAGTGAGGAATCACTAAATTCTTTTTTTTTTAAGATTTTATTTATTTATTTGACAGAAAGACAGGAGAGAGGGAACACAAGTAGGGGGAGTGGAAGAGGGAGAAGCAGGCCTCCCGCCGAGCAGGGAACCTGATGTGGGGCTCAATCCCAGGACCCTGGGATCATGACCTGAGCCGAAGGCAGATGCCTAACGACTGAGTCACCCAGGCGCCCCCAAGGAATCACTAAATTCTACTCCTGAAACTAATGTTACACTATATGTTAACTAACTAGAATTTAAATAAAAACTTGAAGAAAAAAAGATTTATTGTAAAACTGGTAATCAAAACAGTGTGGTATTGATATAAGGATAGACAATGGATCAGAATGGAGAGCTCGGAAATAGACCCACTCATTTGATCAACTGATTTTTTAAAAAGATTTATTTATTTACTTGGGGGGGGCAGAGGGAGAGAGAGACTCTCCAGCAGATTCCCTGCTGAGCAAGGAGCCCCACGCGGGGCTCGATCCCACAACCCTGAGATCATGACATGAAGTGAAATCAAGAGTCGGATGCTTAACCAACTGAGTCACCCAGGTGCCCCTGGTCAATTGATTTTTTTCCCCAAGATTTTATTTATTTACTTGAGAGAGAGAGAGAGAGCACATGAACAAGAGAGCACAAGCAGGGGGAGCAGCAGTGGGAAAGGGAGAAGCAGACTCCCCACTGAGCAGAGAGTCTGACATGGGGCTCCATCCCAGGACCCTGAGATCATGACCTGAGCCGAAGACAGCTGCTTAACCAACTGAGCCATCCAGGCACCCCAATATTTAATAAAGGTGTCAAGGTAATTCAATGTTGGAAAGGATGTTCTTCTAACCAATTGTGCTGGAACAACTGGAAATCTATTGGGAAAAAAATACCTTTGACCCTCACCTCACATATATACAAAAATTAATTTGAGATAGAGCCAAGACTTGTCTAGAAGAAAACCTAAGAAAAAATCTTCACAACATTGGGGTAGGTAAAAATTTCTTAGGTAAGTTACAAAAGCAGAAGCCATAAATTTTTTAAATGGTGAATTTGATTTTGAAATTTAAAACTTCTGCTCTTAAAAAAACTTCTATTTGAAAGACACTATTAGGCAAATGAAAAGACAATACACTGACCATGAGAAAATATTCACAAATACATATATCTGACAATGGACTTGTATAGTCCTTTGTATAGACTGAGAATTCTTACAGTTCAATAGTAACAAGACAATTTAATTAATTTATTTATTTATTTTATTTATTTTTTTTTTTTAAAGATTTTATTGATTTATTTGAGAGAGGATGAGAGGAGAGAGAGAGCACATGAGAGGGGGGAGGGTCAGAGGGAGAAGCAGACTCCCTGCCGAGCAGGGAGCCCGATGCGGGACTCGATCCCGGGACTCCAGGATCATGACCTGAGCCGAAGGCAGTCGCTTAACCAACTGAGCCACCCAGGCGCCCCAAGACAATTTAATTTAAAAATGGACAAAAGATTTGAACAGACACTTCACAAAGAAAGATATTCAAATGACCAATATGCATATGAAAAGTTGCTCAACATCTTTAGTCACTGTGGAAATGCAAATTAGAACCATCAAATAAGATACCACTATGCTCCCACCACAATGGTTCATAGAGAAAAGACTGACACAGTACCACATGTTGGCAAAATGTGGAGCGACTGGAATTCTCATACATTGCTGGTGGAAATGGAAAATGGTCCAACCACTTTGGAAAACAGTTTAGTAGTTTCTTATTAAGCTAAACATACACTTACATAAAATCTAGAAATTACGTTCCTAGGTACTCACCCAAGATAAATGAATATGTATGTTCTCACAAGGGCTTGTACACAGATGTTCATAGCAGCTTTATTCATAATAGCTAAAAACTTGAAACAACCCAAATGTCTATCAGCTGGTCAATTATGGTATGTACTATTAACCTTAAAAATAAAACTGCCAGGGTGCCTGGGTGGCTCAGTCGTTAAGCGTCTGCCTTTGGCTCAGGTTATGATCCTAGGATCCTGGGATAGAGTCCCACATCAGGCTCCTTGCTCAGCGGGGAGCCAGCTTCTCCCTCTGCCTGATGCTCCCCCTGCTTGTGCTCTCTCGCTCTCTGATGAATAAATAAATAAATAAAATCCTAAAAAAAAAAAGAAAGAAAGAAAGAAAAAGAAAAAAGAATGAATACTGATATATGCAACTTCAGAATTCTTGGGGAGCATATAATCATACTTTAGTTTCTTCACATTCTTTACATGTTATTCTATTAGACTTGTTATCTTTTTCTTATTTAGTCATGGGAATCTCTTGCACGATCTATATATTTGCTACTTAGAGTGTGGTTAATAGCCAGCAGTATTGGTATTAAGTGGAGCTTGTAAGAAATGCACAATGTTAGTCCTGCCCCAGATCCAGGGAATCAGGACCTACATTTTAACAAGATTCCCCAGATGTTTATTCTTCTATGTTTCAAAATGTGCCTCCCTTGACTCATTATTTCAGGATTTGGTAATATTATATTCACCCACAATCATATATTTTTTGACTTAAAAGATTTTCATCACGCCCTACCCTCCAGATTTTATCTATTACATAAAGATCACTATTGTCATAAGTAAGCCCCTCATCTCTTCCCTGGGCTGTCCCTAACTTCATTATGTCTTAGAGAGAAGAATCTAGGAGTGAGTCCTTATCCTATGCCTAGCCACACCACTGCTCTGTAAACATTCTAGTATTCTTGTGCTCCCTGCACCAAAGAGCAGAGCCCTGCCCTCTAATGACAGATATAAAAGAATGAAAAGTCAGTCCCTGCCTTTTGGGATCTCCCAGTCTAGGGTCTAGTTTGGGAAAGCCCCCGCCCCCTGCAAGCAACAACAAAAGACTTAAGCACACATGATAAAGTAATGTCTCAGAAGTGGCAGAGCAGTATGGTGACACTGTATTTGTAACTGACGCATGGTCATGGAGCAATAATAGAGTTGTTACTACTGGATTGTCTGTGAACAGGGAGTTTTATGTGGAGTTTAGACAAACCAAAGTTTAAGTCGTTACTGTGCAATTTATGAGTTAAGTAATCTTGGGGACATGCCTAATCTTTCCAAATACCAGTTAACTCTTCTGTAAAATGTAGATAATACTAATATTGCCTTAAAGTTTTTTTTAATGTTAACTGAGATGATACATGCAAAACCCTAAGCACAATGCCTGGCACATAATAAATATTCAAGGAACCTGAGCTAATATTATTATTATGAGAGAAATTTGAGTTACTGGAAAGAGGAGACCATTTTTGATATGAAGGGGTGATGTTTTGCATGAGTATGTCATGTATGGAACAGAAGAAGCAGGGAACTTGAACCAGAGAAGAGATTCCATTTAGAAAGACATTAGAGGGAGGGGTGGGTGTGTGTGTTGGGGGGAGCAGCACAAGAGGTGAGTTAAGGCTACACCAAGGAGCTTTGATTTGATATGATGAACATTAAAACGAATTTTACAGATTGTTGTTTTCTTACCAGTGACTGGTTAATTTAAAGAGGGGAGAAAGACTGGATGCATGAAAGACGGTTAGGAGTCTGTTGTGATAATCTGGACATGACCAATTTGGTTCTAGACCAGGTTTAGAACTGTATAAATGGTAAAGAAGGTATACCAGATTCAACTGATGGGCCAGGCTAGGTCAGATTCATGTCAGATGCATCTTGCTTTGCCCTCTGGCTGGTGTGTCTGTTGTTGCTGGAGGGTCAGGGAGCTCAGTTACAGCTGAACAATATCCCTCACGTAGTTTGTGGGCGTACATAGACTGGCCTTACTTCACACCTATGCTGTGCATGCATCTTTCGTCCCTGACCCTCGTGCTTCCCTGTCGCCACTGATGCTTAAAAAGCTTGCGCACAAGCTTTTTATAGGGGCGCCTGGGTTGCTCAGTTGGTTGAACATCCAACTCTTGGTTTCAGCCCAGGTCATGATCTCAAGGTCGTGAGACTGAGTCCTGTGCGGGACTCCACGCTCAGCTCAGAGTCTGCTTGAGATTCTCTCCCTCTGCCCCTCCCCTGCTCGCTCATGCACCCACTCTCTCTCTCTCTTTCTAAAATAACATGAATAAAATCTTTAAAAAATAGAAGCTTGTGCACAGTACATATGTATACAATATGCAGAAGTGCAGAGTAGTTAACACCTCAAGGAATAAAAATTGAATAATAGGAGCTAGAAGTCAATCTTTCTCCTACTTTCCCCTAAATAGACTGTTTGGGGAGGTAGTTGCTTCATGTGCTCTGTAAGAAAACATCTTTCCATGTGAAGCAATGAGCTTTTCAAGGAGCTCTGGTCAGCTATGTAACACATTCCTTTTGATTTGCTCTTTCTTTTTTCCTGCATTGTTTTCCTTATCCTACACTCTTGCTTCCCTGGGATTGCACTTCTCAGTAAAGTATTATCACACAAACTTCTACTTTAGGCTCTGATTTCTAGAGCCAAGAAATCAGAAGAAAGAACAGGAGAATCCAATGGAGAACAAGGTGGAGGAACGAGAAGGATTCAGTAATGGCTTGACTGTATAAGGCAAACATTAAGGGAAATTTAAAAATTAGCTCCAAGTTTGTGGACCTGAGGGCCTGGGGATGGAGGTGGGTAAAAGTATTCTTTAAAGCAGTGAGGAGATAGGGAAATAAGAGTCGAGCCTGGTGCTCCTTAATGTGTGGGGACTTACGATGTCTATATCACTAATAGGTGGTTCAAAAGTCTCTGGTCTCCTGGGTCAGAGTCCTTCCCTGTATCCTCGTATTACTATCTGATATGTGTACATTTGCAACGGGGTTTGAACAAGCTGGGTTTGGCTCTTGATCGTTTTATGGCGTAAAGCTGAATAAAAAGATGCAGTCAAGACAGACTTATGAAATCATCTTTTTTTCCAGCCTGTTAATCAACAGCAAGTATTAGCTCCGATTGCAAGTGGGTTCTCTGAAGTTGAATATTAAAGAAACACTAGGCCTCAGACTTATCCTCTGAGGACATGAAATACGGGTAGAAAGGGCAGTTTACATGAGAATGAAAGGAACCTGAATTTATACACAAGCAAGCAGATCTAGTCAGACTGAAGTATCCAGTTTGCTGTCCACCCTCAAGTAGCTCAGATTTAACAGTGCTCAAAAGCACAGCCTCTCTGCTTCCTCTAAACCTGCTCTTCCTTTTGAAGTCCCTACTTCAGTGAGGGGCATTCAGTTGCTTGTGCCAGAGACCTGATCATTATTCTTGACTCCTTCCTCTCCTTTCCTCTCCTTCTCCTCCATTATTTGAATGACGAACCCCTCTCCACCTTTAATATTTCTCAAATCTACTTCTAGGGGAGGCAGCCTGTATTGATGGGAGTTTGTGCTAATAATCTTCCAGTTTAGAGATCCCCATGGTGAAGACTCACGTTCCTCTTCTAGGTGAGTAACATACACTGATTTTCAAACCTATCAAATAAGACCAGGAGTTTGTCTGCGCCCTTCCATCTACAGGAAATTGACAGAGGCTCTTGAAGGTTGCTGTGCATGTCAAACCAAATGGCAGAGGGGAAAGGCGGTTGAGGCACCCAAGAGACCCTACCCAGTATCCACACAGCTATGTTTCACCGCACATTGTTAGGTTCTCCAAGAGTTGGTGCTTTGTGTGCTGGTCTCAGGATAGTTAGCTGCCAGGGCTCTGGGAAGCAGAAAATTGAGTGGATGAGCTTGATTATTCAAATAAAGTAGTTTGACACCTAAATTACCTGGATAATTGCCTCGTTGTGGTCTATGGTAACCTAAGCCCTAGAACTGCTGGAGCCACAGAAAATCTGAGAGTCATAATAGTCTGTGAGAAACTGAGTGGGGTGTCTGAGGAGGTGTCTGCAGCATAGGAAATGAAAACAGACTGTTCAAAGTGGCAAATGAGTAACATGTTTGTGGTGGTAGGCAAAAAATCAACCCAGGTTGGGAGTGAGTCAGGGGGGCAAATTCTGGCTGGTCTCTGACAATTTTCTCACTGTATTATTTGACCTTGGGTTGATTCATTCCCAAGCAATTGTATGTGGCGTACACTTGCCCCAGCATTTCCAACAATTAAATTTCCATCGGCCAGGAAGCAGCCCCTACTTCTCCTCACCCAATTTTGGCTTCTTGTTTCTTCTGTGCTCACCAGGGAACTCAGACTGCACTGTTTTTATTTACACTTGTTTATATGTTGCTTTGTAAGTGTTTTAAAGCCATTTTTCTCTGTGCGCCACGTGCCCTTAAGTGGATTTATGTTCTTTCAGATAGTCTCTACCGTAGCCATTTCCCATTTTCCTTTCATTTGCATTTTATAACTCTGTTCATTTGATATTGTCTCATAAAAACCACCATGTAACTTCTTAAAACCTTTCTCCACACATTGCTTCTTTCTGCTGTCGACTCCAAGTACGAAAGCAATGTTACGTGCACATAGGCTAGAGAACATGTGCTGTTAGGTTTTTGCTTTACAGATAATCTGCTCAAAGACAACATCTCAGGAAATCTTTGCATCTAAAAGCCTGGGTTCCTTGTGCGTCCTCTGTGCTGCTGCCACCAACACAGTCAGCTGAGCCCCTTCCTGTTCCCACAAACCATTATGGACTTTGCCTCACTCTGCTTGGAAAACCCTTTCCCCTTCCGTGCTTGGCAAGTGAGGAAGAACTCATGCTTCAACACCTAACTCAAATAGTTTAAAACCTAGCTCCCATCCCATCTGCTCCTGTGACACTTTTTACAAACCTCTGCTGAGGTCCATGTCCACTTTATAATGGTTGTCTGTTTTCATGTTGGACTTTACCAAAATGCATACTCAAGACCACAGCCTGTTCACCTTTCTAACCACACCACCACGAAATACTGAGTCCTCCACACAGCAGATACTCATAAATGTTAGAGAAAAAACACTCAGTGGATAACTTCTTGCATAGAATGTTGACAGTTCTCCGTTCTACATCCCCTTCCCTCCAAGGTGCCTGCCTGGATTAATTCTTCCAGTTTCATTCTTCATAGCCCTCGTCTTCCTCAGGGATCAGTGTTCATCTGATCCTCGCCTGCCCTTGCCATCGTCCCAACTCCCCATTAATGGGCAGGGTCAGAATGGGCTGAGGAGTGGTTTAAGTAAACAATGTGTTTGTTTATAAGATATTTATTCTAATGTTTATCTCAGTATTTATTCCACATGTACTATGTGCCAGGGAGACACGTATCCTCTTGCTAAGGATACATCAGTTAACAAGACAATCAAAATCCCTGCTTTCATGATGCTTTTATTTTAGGGATTTCGTCTATAGATTAGACAGAGACAGATTGAGAATGGAAAACTGAGATTTTTGCCTGTTGTCTGATAAATTTAATTCCCTTTCTATCTATCTATCTTTATCATCATCATCTATCTCTCTATATATCTTTGTTTTCCCACTTTAATTTGGTAATTGAGTTCTATCTGCATGTGGCTTTCTGTCATCGTATTTCCCAGTAACGAACACCAACACATAAGCCCCTGGCGTGCTAAATAGACCCTGGCATCTACATACATACACTACACTTCAGTAGTTACCCAGTGTGTATACTCACTAATCATCAGTTCACCCAAATATCAAACCTCCCAAGAAACAAATGACATGATATGAGATACAAATGATACCCCCTCCCCCTCCGCTAATACATCTCTGTTCAGATGCATTTTCTAACGCATGTGCAGGGGGGTGCACCTGGAACACACCGGCAGACTTTGGCTTTCCCTCCACTTCACCGTCTTCCTTTCTCTGGCAAAGAATGGAATGTGCAAACATGCTCCATTTTGTCAGGGGCAGAATCTCTTTGAAAACTATCATGTACTCACATCGGAACAACTTTCAAAATGAGCTGACCAAGGGGAAGGAGAAAGGGAACAAATACTTAAAGAGCATCTTCAATAGGCCAGGCCTTTTATATATTTTATTTCATTGAAACTTTATTTTTTATTTTTTTTAAAGATTTTATTTATTTATTTGACACACAGAGAGATAGAGAATACTAGCAGGGGGAGCAGCAGGAGAGGGAGAAACAGGCTCCCCGCAGAGCAGGGAGCCCGATGCGGGACTCGATCCCAAGACCCTGGGATCATGACCTGAGCTGAAGGCAGATGCTTAACCAACTGAGCCACCCAGGCGTCCCTCATTGAAACTTTAAAACTATACAAATGGTAGATAGTACTTATGTCTATTTTGTAAATGGAGAAACCAAGATTGAAAGATATTAAGTAATAGTGGCGTTGGGATTTGAACTCAGACCTGACTGACTCCTAGCTTATGATCTTTCTTTTCACATGCTAGGACTGAACCGCCAGCAGGGAAGTCTGAGTTTGGGGTTTTGTGTTCCTTCACGGCGCAGGGTTGTGTTCTGAGCCAGTGGCGGGGCTGTGGATCTAGCCCACATCCGTGAGACAAAGACTCTAACTTGTAACAAAATGGCCCCTGTATATTGGCAGCCGACAAAACACTTTCACAGAGATTTAATGACAACATATGCTTTTGTGTGTGGTGCTTTACAATTTCTAAATGTTTCCCGTCCATAGGGCCCCTCTGATCTTCACACTAGCCCTCTGAAGGATGCAGTCCATACCCATTTCATATTTAAGAAAATTGAGGGGGAGGGTGCCTGGGTGGCTCAGTCGGTTAAGCGACTGCCTTCGGCTCAGGTCATGATCCCAGGGTCCTGGGATCAAGTCCCACATCAGGCTCCCTGCTCTGCGGGGAGCCTGCTTCTCCCTCTCCCACTCCCCCTGCTTGTGTTCCCTCTCTCGCTGTGTCTCTCTCTGTCAAATAAATAAATAAAATCTTTAAAAAATAAAAAATAATAAAAAAAAAGAAAATTGAGGGGGAGCAAAAAAAAAAAAAAAGATGAATTTTTACTGAGGAAATGATTTTTCTCTCTGTCACACACACACACACACACACACACCCCTACTGGGGCTTCTCATGGGGCTATGCATTTTCTCACAGATCATCTCTGTGAAATGTTAGTATTTTACCCATTTTACAGATGAGGAAATATTTGAATCAGATGATGAAATGTTGACCTGAGCACTGTTTTCTAAAAGCTCAGCTAATTGGCCCCTAAGTCATCCTGAGGGGTGAGTATACTAAAGACTGCCCTAAAGGCTATCAAAGAGGGGGGTTGTTTCACCCAGGGAATGTTTCCTCTAACTCAATCCCTGCTCCTGTAGCTTCATTCTATTTCCCTGTGGTTTTTATTTCCTCATAAAGAGTGAAGAATAGCCGCTGGTGGTCCTGTGAGTAATAATTCTCAGAGCTCTGAAGTCCACCATGCTGTTGAAGACAGCTATCCCCCAGTCCCCATAATTTCACATTAGAGTGGACTTAACTCCAAGTGTTGCTCAGTAGAGGCTAAGAGCCATAATGTAAGTGAGTCCACTCTTTCTCATTCTCTGAATCCGTAAGACATATTAGCCTTGCAAAAAGCTACTGGCCTGCCCGCCAGTGGTGAGTGTGGACTTGAATAGAGAGTCAGGGAGGACAGAAGGCTTGTGGCCTCGTTTTCCCCATCCTTTCAACTTGCCCTCCTCTCTCTCACCTCCTAGCCTGCTTCCCTGGACTTATGACCCTTTCCTTGCTTCTCTCCACAGATCTAAGTTCACTCCTATTTCACTGTCTTCTCCTGCAGCTCCTTGCAAAACACACATGGAGACACTCACATGGAATCTTGTGCAGAACGCTTCATTTTAATCCTTTACTCCCTGACTTGGCTTCTCTTGATTTAGTTTCTCCATAGCTTTCTAGCACTTACCTCTGGAGTTCAGTAAAGTGCCTCCTGGTCTGTCCTTGTCTCCCTTTATTGTAGTCCCTGTGTCATGTGTGCCATCCCATCTCCACCACGAGACTGGACTCTGTCTGTGGGAAGGGACTGTATCTTCTCCTGCCGCCGGATTTCCCTCTACCTCCTGAACACAAGATGGTTATCTCAGAAGTGACTGGCCTACACCTCATCTGATGATTGTCCAAGTCAGCAAATTATTTCTTAAATTCCTACTTAAGTTCTTGCTCTAATTTTGGATATAAACCCAGCATTTCTCAGGAGCAATTTTTTTTTTTTTTTTTTTGCTTATGACATTAGCTCAGGGTGATAAGGGAAGTGTGAGAGAGAAAAAAATATGATTCTAAGGATGAACACAATTTCTTGGGCCAATTAACTGAGGCAGTTCACATGTTTATTATGTTTAAACTATTGGGTGATTAATCTAGGGAGTTTTATAGACAGTTTAGTACTCTACCAGCATAAGGAATTAGCCAGTTTATATAAAAAGAGAGAGAAAGAACACTGAGATATATCTGCATCTGATGATGAATATGGCAAATGAAAGATGGGGACATTAGAAAAATTTCCGTAAATTGTATAGTTCAGAATGTGGGTACAAATAGTCAACTCATAAATATTGGCATGTAAATTATCTTCAGAAAATTTAAAATCCTAATCTGACTGTTCCCTGCCTGTCAGCATGCGATGGCCACCCTACCCCTGTTATTCCCAAAGTGGCATTGCAAACCCATTCCAATGATGCTTATGTAAATCATAATGGCTCAGGTAAACTCCTTGGGCAAAGCCAAATTTAAAAATTAGTCTGATAATTTCTAATATTTCATTGTCCACTTCATTTTATTAGCACCGTTGATCAAGATTAAACCAAGACTATTTATTGAGTGCCTGGAGAGGCATGGCAGGAGTGTCAAGGTGAGGTCAGTTCACAGGCCGCAAAAGAACGAATTTATGTTACTTGAAGTGGATGTGGCTCTATGGACCAGCCCTACACCTTTTCTGTCTACTGCCAGAAATGCCCATTCTGTCCCACACCTTTTTCTCTGACATGTAGCTGATTCAGTCTTTTTGACCTTGCCTTGCCTATTCTCTGCTTTTCCCACCTCTGCCTTTTCAGGACTCCTACACATACATACTCACATGGAAAAACTCCCTTCTTTGTTCCTCTCTTTTGGTCACTAGATGCGTATTCATAATGTTAAAAGTGCCTTCTGGTGTTGTCAATTCTGTCATGCAATTGATTATTTTAGTGGGGTGGGGGGGAAAGTGCTTTCCTGAAGGGACTATTTGATTCAAGTAGCCCAACATAGATCTACCAACAACTTGTTCTCTGTATGCCTTTGCCCCTATTATTTTGTCTCTCTGTAATCTTTCATTTATTCAACAAATATCTATTAGGTGCTTACTATATACTAAGAATTATACTGTACTTATGGTTCAAGGGTGACACAATATTGCTGTTTCTCCTAATTACCAGATATTTTAAAAAGCCTAATAAAGAAAGCTATATTAGGAAAACAGCTATAAGAAGAAGTTGATTTATTTTTCTTATCCCTGGAGGTTTTATTATTTGGGGGGAAGGCATAGTGAGGTCAGAGACTTCTTCCTCACCTTAGCTCCTGCACTGCATAGTGGAGTAGGGGGGTTGCCTGTCTCATAGCCCCCTCTTCCCATACCTTCTCAACCCTATTTTCTTGCCCCAGGCCCCACCCCCAACCAAGAGGGAGGCTGTCACTGTAATTAAGCAGTCTGTAATCAACAAAGTCCCATTAAGAAATAATGAGGCCAGTAATGCAGTGGGTACTATTGATGGGGGATTAGTGAAACTCATGTGGTTTCCTCTAACTCCCCCACTTTCTGAGGAAGTGGGGGTGGAGAAACTGTTGACTCAGCACTCTTAGCATTAATGTCTGTGTTCCCCCTACACTCCCAAATTAACTTCCTTGCTGAAGAGGGAGGTGTTGGATGGGACACAGCTCCCCACTGTGTATGGGAGCGTCTTGCCGGTAGGGTCACATCACAGTCATATCTGTATTCCCCATGCTTGCACATCATAAGTGCCTAATAAATGTTCCATGAATGCTGGGAGAGGGTGGGCTGAAAGCACAGGACCCAAGTGTCCTGCCGTCTTGCTTAAAACTTTCTCAAGTAGAATGTGGCTCCATTAGCATCTGGGTAAATATCCCCTTCAGGTTCTTAGTACTGAGGACCATGGGCTTTTTTCATTTTCTTCCCACATTGAATCCTGCCTTTATTGCAATTACCTGTATATGAGTACATACATTCTTAGAGGACAATGACTGTTTTACATAGTTTTATATTCCACTGAGTGTATATTGAGTGCTCCCTAGCCCCAGTAAAGCTCTCGTGCTTATCTTGCAGCAGCAAGGATTGGGGCTAGACATAAGAAAAAACTGCCATGCCAGAAAGTCAATGGACAGATCCCCAGAATATCCCTTTCTGTTAATTTTCCTGAGTCCAGTGGAACAATGAAAGCTACATTGAGGAATAATCAATCTAGAGGTTCATGAACGGCTTTATGTGATCTTCTCTGTCAAAGGACCTTGCTCTATATTAAGATGTTGTTCATCCACTTCCCTAAAGTGGATGGGGTCTAAAGAGGGTTTCTATGTGAAAGCAGGAGAATTATTTCTCAAAGCACCTTTCAGCCCGAAGCTCCTGGAAGCTCACATAACCTTAGCATCCTTTTGAGCTTATAGTTTTTTGGTTTTGTTTTTGTTTTTCCCTCAGCCCAGAGATTAGAGCTGGATGGGCTAATCGGGCAACTAGAAGATAGAAGTTTATACAAATCACTTCTCTACTTTCACAATATTGCCTCTAAGTTGTACAACCTCTTCTTAAGCAAAGAAAAAGTTTATAACTTCTTTTAAGGTAGAAATCTCTTCTGAAGAAGGAGGCAATGTGGCATGATGATTAAAGGCACAACTTTCAAGTCACATAGGTCTGGGTTTCGATCCAGAAGAGTTCCAACTCACTCTCCTGTGTACTGGGGCAAGTTACTTAGTCTTATCTCTGAAATGGTGGTAAAAGTCCTACCATAAATGTTTGTGAGTGTTTAATAGGAAAGAAGGATGTAAAGTACTTCCTAGTACTGTGCCTGGCTGATGGTGAATTCTCAAAAATGGTAGTTAGGTAGAAAAAAGCTAAATTCACTTCAGTCCCTCCTTTTCTAGTATGTAATTTTGCCTAGATTTATATGAACTTTGTGATTGTTCTCATGTACCCTTGTGTTTTGTTTCCCCACTTAGACTGTAAGCTCCTCTGGGACCTGGTATACTTTGATATAATTCTTTGATATTATTTGAATTCCACAGAACGTTTTAGGGGAGGGCCCCTGCCCAGGTACCAAATAATTATTGTTGGCCCACCTGCCAGTTTAAGTTCATGAAATCTATTATTTGATCTAATTTGATCAAATTGTCCCATTTAAGATATAGTTCATTCACTTCCCTTAAGTGCATCCAGTGGAGTCCAAAAAACTTATATGTGGTTTGAAGAAAACAGAAGATAGAAATATAGATGTACACTGCAGGTGGTAGGGAAGAGGAGAAAATCTATACAATAAATAGGGCTGGATGAGAAAATTGGGCCTGTTAGACTTGGCTGAGCCTACACACTGAATAGAACCTTACAGGGCTGCAGTCATGAGTTTTGCTGGTCTGAAAACATGAACTCCTGGCCTGAAACCACAGCTGCAGTGTAATCCTGCAGGGGGTCATCTCTGTAATCCCCTTCCTTCCCCAAACTGGACTTCCCTTTTCCCTTGTTTCTTTTTGTGATGAGTTCCCTTTTCTCCTTGTCTGTTCATTTTTGCCATATCTGTGTATGTTCTCCATTTTTGGAATCATTTGCAGCAAATATTTTGTCTTGGCCCAGCTTGTTCCTGTTACCCTGCAACCTTGAGCTTGGCCATCTCCTTACTCTAGCATGTTGTGAGGCTAGAATGAAACAAACGCCTCCTGATATGTATTCTTCCTAAAGAAACTTTTCTTGCTAGATCAGACCCCTTCCCACACCACACCAGAAATCTCCTGTTTTGACTATCAGTATCATAGTTTGACTTAAAGGATGTGGAACTTAATCCCTGAGAATTTAGGAGATGTAGACATACCTGCTAGCCTTCCTCCTCCCTACCCCATGACGTCAGCATTTGTATATTTGAGACATGTAGTAAAGAATATTTAGTGACACTGCTTACCATCATCTGGAAGCATATTGACTGGTTCCATGACATGTCCCACAAGGGGGTAGGTTGATTTAGACAGTAGAAGGCCTTTGCTATTCAGGATATGGGAATGGGGGAAATGGAGCCAGAAAATGTTTTATAGGACAGTGAAAGAAAAAACGGCAGAAACACCCAAAGTACAGTTGACCTACTAAAAATAGGATATAAGGCCCCCCCAAAACTGAGACTTTTGTAACGTACATGATGTGTATTAAAGTCACGAGTCTTCTGGCTGAAACAACATTTTTCTAGATATATCTCCTGAGGCAAGGGAAACAAAAGCAAAAATAAACTATTGGGGGACACCTGGCTGGTTCAGTTGGTAGAGCATGCATCTCTTGATCTCGGGGTTGTGAGTTTGAGCCCCATGTTGGGCATAGAGATTACTTAAAAATTAAAAAAATCTTTAAAAATAAACTATTGGGACTACATCAAAATAAAAAGCTTCTGCACAGCAAAGGAAACAATCAACAAAACTAAAAGACAACCTACTGAATGGGAAAAGATATTTGCAAATGACCTATCCAATAAAGGGCTAGTATCCAAAATATATAAGGAACTCCCACAACTCAACACCAAAAAACAAATAATCCAATTAATAAAATGGGCAGAAGACATGAACAGACATTTCTCCAAAGAAGAAATATGATGGCCAACAGATACATGAAAAATGCTCAACATCACTCATCATCAGGGAAATGCAAATCAAAACCACAATAAGATATGACCTCACACCTGTCAGAATGGTTAAAATGAAAAACTCAAGAAACAACAAGTGTTGGTGAGGATGTGGAGAAAAAGGAACTTTCATGAACTTTTGGTGGGAAAGCAAACTGGTGCAACCACTGTGGAAAACAATATGGAGTTTTCTCAAAAAGTTAGAAATGGAACTACTCTACAATCCAGTAATCGCACTACTGAGTATTTACCCAAAGAATACAAAAACACTAATTCAGAAAGATGTATGCACCCTCATGTTTATTGCAGCATTATTTACAATAGCCAAATTTTGGAAGCAGCCCAAGTGTCCATCAATAGATGAATGGATAAAGAAGGTGTTGTATATATACAATGGGATATTATTCAACCATGAAAAATAATGAAATCTTGCCATTTGCAAAGACATGGACAGGGCTAGAAAGTATAATGCTAAGTGAAATAAGTTAGTCAGAGAAAGACAAATACCATATGATTTCACTCATATGTGGAATTTAAGAAACAAAACAAATGAACAAAGGAAAAAAAAAGAGACAAACCAAGAAACAGACTCTTAACTATAGAGAACAAACAGATGGTCAGCAGAGGGAAGGCGGGTGGGGGATGGGTGAAATAGGTGATGGGGATTAAGAGTACATTTATCATGATAAGCACTGGGTAGTATATAGAATTGATGAATCACTATATTGTATACCTGAAATGAATACAACACCGTATGTTAACTATACTGGAATTAAAATAAAATTTAAGTTTAAAAAAAGCCAAAAGGCCCCTGCTTTCAAATAGGGATATTCCTAAGCCTAGCAAACAAAAAATCCATGACACCTGTTGTGCTAGGAAGTTCTTCTGAAGTCTAACCTTAATCCTTCCAGTACTTTTTCATTTGCCTGTGGTAATGTGTTGCTTTGTAATTGTTCTTGGGTTGCTTTTATTGTGTGTGTTTTGTCTTCACAGGTAAACTCCTGGGCAGGGCCTGACTCTTCAGAGGAATTTTTTAATCTCCCCGCAGAAGTGCCTATGTCAAGGCCATGCTAGAGCAGAAGCTCAAGAGCAGTGATTAACCAACCACACTTGAAAGTCCAGAAAATAAAACAATCAACATCCTACATCTGAGGACTTTGCTCCTGACTAAGACATAATCCAACCATTTTCTTTTCATAAGACAAGTGTTGACTGAAGGGGTCGGTGTGTGATTTTGAGGCAAAAGGGTAGACGGAGCTGCAGGACTCAGGTACTTGCTTTGCCTTGGATCTGAGGCTGTGAAAGGGGAAAAGAAGTGAACGCTTCTTTGATATGGCTGAGCCAGCAGGAGAGAAAGAGCTTTAAGATTCAGTGGAGAGAGGCTAAATGGAGCCTACTGTAGAGCAAGTCAACTACCCTAGTTTTAGTCTGTTCCCATTCCTTGCCATTCCCACCTGTAATTCTGTCTTGGCAAGAACCCCACACTGAATGTTCTCAAAGTACTTTGTAGACCTTAATTAGTTCCGTGGGAAGTAAGGCAAAACTCAGCCTTCATTCTGCCCACAGAGATGATGGCAGTGGGGGTGGAGGGAAAGTAAGGAGAAGATGGACAAGCAGAGCAGCTGGGTGATTACTGAAGGCTACGTGTACATGAGGAGCTGGACTAAAACCCTTGAGTCCTGAGTCCGGGGAAATAGTTCTTAGCCTTCCAGATTCCTAAATAGGTAGTGGGTTCATCCTACTAACCTACTTTGTTAGGGTGCTGTTGATGAATCTATCCTAGATGATAGGTTTGGAAGATTGTTAAGGAAAGCATATCATTAAATCCCTACTCACCCGCTCCTTGACCAATAGCCCTGGAGGGAAGTGGGTGTTAGCCAGAACTGGAGGGCCTCCACTTCAATGGAATGGACTGAGATTCAGCAACAGGAGGAATTTTCTAAGAGTGAGGGAAATCAAGGGCATATGTTGGGGGTGATGGGTGGGGGTGGGGAAAGCCTAGAATAGGTGACACATGGTCAGATAGCCCAGAAAAGATAATCAAGAAGTGATTGGATTCCACTGAAGTCATTATGGATGGCTGCTTTCCTAAAATCCAGTACAGTTTTTAGTAGTAGTATCCTTTCTTCCATTTCTGAAAACAGAAAATCTCTCTGAGCCTATCACAAGAGAATGGGTGTTTTGCAAACTGTGGACAAGGTTTGGGCCTGAGATTGCTCTGTCTTTCTCTGGAATTCATTAAGTGTTTGAGCTCTGAAGTCAGAGACCTGGGTTTGAATCCTTCTTTGCCACTTTCATCTATTTGAACTTGAATAAGTTACTTCTCTAAACCTTGATTTCCTCATCTATAAGATGGGCCCAGTAATAGTAATTAACTCAAAGGTTTGTTGTGAGGGTTAAATGCAGGAGTTCAGGTACAGCCTCAGCATAGAGCCTGGCATGGACCACGCACTTGACTCATTAGCTGCTACCATCTCCTCACTCTCTTTTCTATGTGGGTTAACCACTTTGGAGTTTATCCATGGTCTTTTCTTTGGTCAAGTCTCAATCTTCTCCCTGGTCTCTCGGCCATCTTCTCCTACCCTTAATCAGTGAGAAGTCAGGGAATACTAATACCAAATTCTTTTTCATGTCGTTAGGACAGAGTGGAATTAGGAAGGTCAACCTGCCACTGTAAAAAATATTACATAGATTAATACAGCTCTGCACCTGTGATATGTTCTCATAAAGGCTGTTAAGTGGCTATTTTTATGTTGGGTAATTTTTAGATGACTTTCTTTATGATTCTGAAGTAATATTCTCATAGAAACAAGAATCACAGTTAAGGAAAGAGGAACTAATATTTGAATGTGAGACACTTTCTATATCCACGTCTAATTTAATCCTCCCAGTCACCCAATAAAGAGGTCATTATTATTCCCATTTTATGGATTAAACAACTGAAACTCAGAATGGTTAAGTAATTCATTCAAAGTCACTCTTGTAGAGATGGGGGAACCTAAATGTGAATGTAGTTCTGCCGCCCAAACCTGCCCATTTTCTACTCATACTCAATCCTACAAAATCTACACAGTACACATAATCCAGGTATTCCACTTTTGTCAATGGTTAATCTATGTGCATTTAAATTTCCCACACAAATTCCAGAAGAACTTGATTTATAAGTTCATATGATTGTATTAATTTATTTTAAAAATATTTTTCCTTATGATTTAAAACAATACATATCTACTTTAAGAAATTATTCATATTTCCTTCCATTAGTATGGTTTGTCAAAGCTGACTGTTGCCAAATAATAAAGAGAATGTATTATATGATTCTATTTATATGAAATTCTAGAACATGCAGGCTATTCCATAGTGACAGAAGTCAGACCAGTGGTTGCCTGGGCAGGACTGAGGGCTAGAGGGGAAGATGGCAAAGGGGCAAGAAGAAGAAACTTCTGGATGTGATGGATATGTTTTATTACCTTGACTGTGATGCTGGTTTTGCAAATGTATACTTTTGCCAAAGTTTATGAAATTTTTTAAAAGTTATATATTAATAATCTACACACAGAAGTAGTGCTGCATTAAAAGTAAAAACAGTACAGGGACGCCTGGGTGGCTCAGTCGGTTAAGCGTCTGCCTTCGGCTCGGGTCATGATCCCAGGGTCCTGGGATCGAGGCCCCCATCGGGCTCCCTGCTCGGTGGGAAGCCTGCTTCTTCCTCTCCCTCTGTCTGCTCCTCCCCCTGCTTGTGCTCTTTCTCTCTCTCTCTGTCTAATAAATAAATAAAATCTTAAAAAAAAAAAGTAAAAACAGTATCAATTTCACTAGATCTCATTGTATGTAAAAACATACCGCTTTCTTTTTTTAAGATTTATTTATTTGTTTGAGAGAGAGAGAGCACGAGCGGGAGGGGCAGAGGAAGAGGGAGACAGAATCTCAAGCAGACTCTGCACGGAGTACGGAGCCCAGTATTGGGCTCGATTTCACACTGAGATCACCACCTGAGCTGAAACCGAGAGTCGGACACTTAACCGACTGCAGCACACAGGCGCCCCAAAACATAGTGCTTTCTGCACACCAGAGCAAAGCTGTTCCAAGAGGCTGTGAGCTGGCCAAAGGCCGGCTGTCTTACTGATCCTCAATCTCTATTGTGTAGTGCAGTGCCTGGGACAGACATTCTCAATAAATGGTGAATGGAAGTAGGTGTTTCTTTGGAATTACCACAAATTCCATAGAATTCAAATGTTCAAGCAGCTTGCTAAATACTCATCCGATGGCCTAAATTGAAAGAGCCATGTCAAGATGCTTTTGCAAATGTCTCGGTTCTCACTGGTTCCAGCTTTGCACTTAACCATAAACCCCGGGAAGAAATGACACTGATCTGCTAACTGAAGTTGTTCTGGTGTCAACTGACTTTATGATTGTCTGTATCTACTTTGAAGAATAAGGCTCTAAGAGAACTGAGGACTGATAAACAGAACATCTATGAGAACAGTAAGCATTTAAGCTGCAGGTTGTAAGGGCAGGCTAACAATTGCAATCTTGTTATATATACAGATGGGGAAGTATATATGATAGCATTTTCTCACACCCCGTACCGACTATGCACCCTCAACACATGAGCTCCCATCGTACTCCCCTTTTATCATTAAAGCCATCTAATGCTAACTCCTACGACTTCCCTCCCCTTGACCTCTAAAATTTATTATAACCCTATGGCCTTTCCTCCAAGTCTCATGTTAATTAGAGGGGTATATGGCCTTACTACCTTTAGCACAACCTCTCCACTTCTTCCTCTCCATCTTCTTCCTTTTTACCCATTCTCACTTAAAATACCTTCCTTTGAGGGGCGCCTGGGTGGCTCAGTCAGTTAAGCAGCTGCCTTCAGCTCAGGTTATGATCCCAGGGTCCTGGGAATGAGTCCCGCATCGTGCTCCCTGCTCGGCGGGGAGTCTGCTTCTCCCTCTCCCTCTGCCTCCCGCTCCCCCTGCTTGTGTTCTCTTGCTCGTTCTCTCGCTCTCTGTCAAATAAATGGGCAAAATCTTAAAAAAAAAAAAAAAAAACCTTCCTTTGAGTCTCTTTCCCCTGAAATGTCTTCAATTCCCTCTCCCTTTCACTCCCTCATCTTTCCAAAGCCTCCTTCTGCATTCCCCATCTCAGTTTATGGAGTCACCATCCACAGTCCCTCAAGCTAAAACCTTTGCAATTATCCTCATTTATGTCAAGTTGATCATCCAGACTTGTGACCAACTGAATTGCATTTCAGAACAGTCTCTTGAAGACATTTCTCCTCTCTGCCCTGTTTTGGTTCAAACTCTGATCACCAATACCCTGAACCCTTGCAACAGCCACCATTCACTTCTTTCTACCAGGTGTTTTCTATTCTACCACTACCACAACCAGAATTATCCTTCTAGAATATGAATCTGATTGGGTCACTCCTCTGCTCAAACTTTGGCTCTGCATCTCTGTGAGATAGAGGTAAGCACTTGGATGTGGCTCTAATTGCCCATCAATTCAGCTCCCCATGGGCTCTTGTGAGGCTAATGCCACATTGAGCTTCCTATGGTCCCAGGCTCTGTGAGACCACATGCTTATTTCATATGGAAAATTCTTACCGGTCTTTCAATACTGCCTAACTAGCACCACTTCCAAGAGCACTACACTGATACATTCCCCTCCAGAGAGTTAGATGCTCTCTCTCCTATGTACCCATAGCAATTTGTTTATATTTCTATTTTAAGATTTATTGTGTTCTTTTAAAGTTTTTGAAAAATCTCTCTTTCTCTACTACCCCTCTATGAACTAAGCTCATTCAGGACAAGACTCAAATTTTCTTTGTCTTTGTATTTGCCCAGAGCAATAATTGACATGTTACTAAAGGTCAATATGCATCTTGTTGAGGGACTGATCCAGTAGCAGTTTTCTAATGGGCAGTCCCAGGCACTTAATGTGAAGTTAACAGGACTACTTTTCCAACGTGCAAGAGCAAGTGCATTAAGAGAATATGCTAGAGTTGCAGGGCAATATACCCCAAAGACAAATGCAAATGACATTGGCTCTTTTTCTATTATCTGGATTAACTGATGTTTTAGATTAATTACTATTTTGGATGAACTCTGCCTCTACCTCCTTCCTGTAATATTGATCTAGTTGAGTATATAAATCCTTCCCTTAGCTTATCCACACAATTGTACTTCTTGAGCAGGTTAAAGAGTTGGAAGTTAGTTATAAATACTGCCTCATTCTGGGATAACAGATTTGGGTGCTCTCTCCTGACCTATTGTCAGTCATACTTAACAGACTTTGGTATGGATTTACTAAAGTTTTTGCTGGCTGAAAGATTTATGTTAAATCTTTAAATCTGTTTTTACCTTCTAACTCCAAAATTCTTTTTTTTTTTTCCTGTTTTGTTTACTCCTATATCTCAAGCACTTGGAACAGTGATAGCACATAATAGCTATTTCATAAATATTTTTTGAATGAATGAATACATTTTTATCATTCTCAGATATTTCATATATTTGAGTATATGAATATTCATATTTCACATATAAAAAAGAATACATATGACATAAATATAAATATTAAATAAGTAAAATAGAGAACTATGTGCTTCCCACCTAGCCAAGAAATAGACTATTATTAATATTAGTGAAGCTTCCTTTGTGATTGTATCTATCTGATTGTATCCCTTTTCTCTCCTTCTGGAGAAAACCTCTATTCCAAATTTTGTGTTTATCATTCCTTGAATTTCATTATGTTTTACTACATGTAGATCCTTTGACAATAAATTATTTAAATTTTAATGTGCTTGAACTTTTGTAAAAATTCTATCATGATGTATGAATTCTTTGGTGACTTGCTTTTTTCTCTCAACGTCCTGTTTATGAGATTCATCCTCATTGCAGCATATAACTTTAGCTCATCTTAACTGCTGTATTATAGTTAAAAAAGGGAATATACCACAATTTATTTAGCCATTTTCCTGTCAATAAATAGTCAAGTTGTTTTCAGATCTTTGTTTTTACAAACAATACTGTTATAAACATTGTCCTATATGTCTTCAGGAATGCTTATGCAGAATTTTCTCTAGGATATATATATATTTAAGAATAGAACTGCTGGTCACAGATAATATCATACTCAATGGTGAAAAACTGAAAGTTTTCTAAGACCAGGAAGAAGACAAAAGACAAAAATATCCACTCTCGCCACTTCCATTCAACATAGTACGAGAAGGCCTAGCCAGAGCAATTAGACAGGAAAAAGAAATAAAAGGCATTCAAATAGGAAAGAAGGAAGTAAAATGATCTCTGTTCATAGATAATATGCTCTTGTATGTAAAAGTCCTAAAGATTCCACCAAAAAACTGTTAGAACTGTTAGAACTAATAATCTCAGCTAAGTTGCAGGATATAAAGTCAACACACTAAGATCAGTTGTGTTTCTACACATTAACAATGAACAATCAAAAGGAATATTAAGGGGGCGCCTGGGTGGCTCAGTTGGTTAAGCGACTGCCTTCGGCTCAGGTCATGATCCTGGAGTCCCGGGATCAAGTCCCACTTCAGGCTCCCTGCTCAGCAGGGAGTCTGCTTCTCCCTCTGACCCTCCCCCCTCTCATGCTCTCTCTCTCTATCTCATTCTCTCTCTCAAATAAATAAATAAAATCTAAAAAAAAAAAAAAAGGATATTAAGGAAATAATCCCGGGGCGCCTGGGTGGCTCAGTCATTAAGCATCTGCCTTCGGCTCAAGTCATGATCCCAGGGTCCTGGTATCGAGCCCTGCATCGGGCTCCCTGCTTCTCCCTTCTCCGCGGGGCACCTGCTTCTCCCTCTCCCACTCTCCCTGCTTATGTTCCCTCTCTCTCTGTGTCTCTCTCTGTCAAATAAACAAATAAAATCTTCAAAAAAAAAAAAAGAAAATAATCCCATTTACAATAGCACCAAAAAGACAGGGCTGCCTGGCTGGCTCAGTTGGTATAGCATACAACTCTTGAGCTTGGGGTTATGAGTTTAAGCCCCATGTTGGGCATTTTGCTTACTTAAAAACAAAACAAAACAAAACACAATCTCAAAACAATAGCCTCAAAAAGAATAATATATATATGTGTGTATACATACATTATACATACACAGCATGTATATACATATACATAGTGTCTGTGTATACACATACATAGTGTCTGTGTGTGTGTATTTTGAAATTTTTCTCTATATTATGATGTTTTGATATCTTAAAAAATCTTTCTGGCTGGGGAGAGGCTATCCCTCCTAAGGCTAGCCAATTCTTAGAGACAGCAAAGAGCCTAGCTAGGAGCACGGCTTTGATATGCAAACTAACCAATCCAGGGCCATACCTCCTCTAGCTAGCTAATGCACACAGGAAGCAATATTCCCCTGCCTTAATCATCCCAAGGCCAGCTACCAGGAAACTAGAGACCACTTCTATACCCCAAAATCTACTAAAATTATTCAAACTAGCTAATCATAACTTGTTCACCATGTCCTGCCTTGCCTTTTGCATGGAAACCCCAATAAAGGCCATGGCTTAAACTTTACCCTCACTCCCATCTTCTGCATCCTGACCACCTTGATGGTTTTACATGTGGCCCTGCATGGCATGTCATGCCTCCTGTTTCTAGGACTTGTGAGCACAAGAAATTTTGTTTTGCTGAGCCTCTCCTCTGTCTCTTCTTGTGGCCACATCTGACTGACAATGTCATAAACAAAATATAAAATAATAAACCTAACCAAAGAGGCAAAAAACTTGTACACTGAAAACTACAAAACAGTGCTAAAAGAAATTAAAGAAGATACAAATAAATGGAAAGACATCCCATGTTCATGGGTTAGAAGGATTAATATTGTTAAAATGGCCATGCTACCCCAAATGATCTATAGATTCAATGCATTCCTCATCAAAATCCTAATGGCATTTTTGCAGAAATAGGAAAAAAACATTCTACAATTCATATGCAATCTCAAAAGACCCCCAAATAGCCAAAACAATCTTCACAAAGAAAAACAAAACTGGAAGCCTCATACCCCCTGATTTCAAAACATATTACAAAGTTACAGTAATCACAACAGTGTGGTACTAACATAAAGCCAGACATATAGACCAATGGAACAGAATAGAGAACCTGGTAATAAACCCTCATATATTGGTCTAATGATCTTTGACAAAGATGCCAAGTCTACACAATGGGGAAAGGATAGCCTCTTTAACAAATGGTGTTGGGAAGATTGGCTCTCCACATGCAAAAGAATAAATTTGGACCCTTACCTTATACCATATCCAAAAATTAAGTCAAAATGAATTAAAGACCTAAATGTAAGACCTGAAACTATAAAGCTCTCAGAAAACATAAAGGAAAAGCTTTATGTGTTGGATTTGGCAATGATTTCTTGGATATGACACCAAAAGCACAGGCAACAGAAACAAAAATAGACAAATGTGACCACATCAAACTTAAAAGTTTCTGTACAGCAAAGGAAACAATAAACAGCTGAAAAGATAACCTACGGAATGAGAGAAAATATTTGCAAACCACATATCTGATAAGAGGTTAGTATCTAGGGGCGCCTGGGTGGCTCAGTCGTTAAGCGTCTGCCTTGGGCTCAGGTCATGATTCCAGGTCCTGGGATCGAGCCCCACATCGGGCTCCCTGCTCCGCGGGAAGCCTGCTTCTCCCTCTCCCACTCCCCCTGCTTGTGTTCCCTCTCTCGCTGTGTCTCTCTCTGTCAAATAAATAAATAAAATCTTAAAAAAAAAAAAAGAGGTTAGGATCTAGAATATACGAAGAAACTATAACTCAACAATGAAAAGATCCAATTAGAGGGGCGCCTGGGTGGCTTAGTCAGTTAAGCGTCCGACTCTTGATTTTGGCTCAGGTCATGATCTCAGGGTTGTGAGATGGAGCCCCACATCAGGCTCTGCGCTGGGTGTGGAGCCTGCTTAAGATTCTCTCTCTCTCTCTCTCCCTCTGCCCCTCCCCCTCCTTCTCTTTTTTTTTTAAGATTTTATTTATTTATTTGACAGAGAGAGAGCGAGAGCAGGAACACAAGCGGGGGAGTGGGAGAGGGAGAAGCAGGCTTCCCGTGGAGCAGGGAGCCTGATGTGGGACTCGATCCCTGGACCCTGAGATCATGACCTGAGCTGAAGGCAGACACTTAACGACTGAGCCACCCAGGCGCCCCTCCTTCTCTTTCTCTTAAAAAAAAAAAAAGAGATCCAGTTAGAAAATGGGCAAAGGACTTTAATAAACATTTACTCAAAGAAGATATACATATTGCCAAAAAGTATATGCAAAGCTGCTAAATATTATAATCATTAGGGAAATGCAAATCAAAACCACAATGAGCTATCACCTCACATCTGTTAGGATGGCCAATATAAAAAAAAAACAACAACCAGAAAATAACAAATGTTAAAAAAAAAGAAGAAAATGACAAATGTTAGTGAAGATATAAATAAATTGGGATCTTTGTGCTGCTTCCTGGGGGAATGTAAAATGGGGCAGCCACTATGGAAAACAGGAATACAGTATGGAGTTTCCTCAAAAAAAATAAAAAAGAATTATCATATGACCAAGCAATCTCATTTCTGGGTATTTATCCTAAAGAGTTGAAGAAAAGATCTCAGAGAGATATTTGCATACCCATGTTCATTGCAGCATTATTCATAATTACCAAGAACTGGAAACAATCTATCCATCATCAGATGAATGGATAAAGAAAATGTACATACGATATACATATAATAATATACATATAATGGAATTATATTGCAAATCTTGTCATATGTTTTAACATGGATAAATCTTGGGGCACCTGGGTGGCTCAGTTAGTTGAGCATCTGCCTTCGGCTTGGGCTGTGATCCCCGAGTCCTGGGATCGAGCTGCGTGTGGGGCTCCCTGCTCAGTGGGAGCCTGCTTCTCCCTCTCCCTCTGCAGCAACCCCTGCTTGTGGTCTCTCACTCTCTTTCTCTCTCAAATACATAAATAAAATCTTTTAAAAAACAGTGGATAAATCTTGAAGACATTATGTTAAGTGAAGCAAGTCAGTCACAAAAAGACAAATACTGCATGATTTCACTTTTAGGAGATATCTAAAATAGTCAAACTCTTACAAACAGAAAGTAGAATGATGGTTGCCAGGGGCTGGGAGAGGGGGGAGAGAGGGAGTTATTCAAAGGTATAGAGTTTCGGTTTTGCAAAATGAAAGAGTTCTAGACATCTATTGCACAACAGGGTACATACAGTTAACACTGCTATACTGTACACTTAAGATTAAGATGATAAATTTTATGTTATATTTTTAAACCCCTCCCCCCACAAAGGATGAACAGAATTTCTGGGTAATAGGGTGTGCGTATCTTCAACTTTAGAATATGAAACTAAATTGCTTTCAAATTGGTTGTGCCAATTACCCTATCACAAGCACTGTATAAAAATTTTGCTCCACATCCTCACCAGCATTTGGTATTGTCATGTTTTTAAAATTTCACCCCCGATGGATTGTTTTAATTTGCATTTTATTGATTACTAGAGACTTTGAGTCTCTTTTCAGATGTTTATTGGCTATTTGGATTTCCACTTAAGTGAATGACCTATTCATGTCTTTTGCCCATTTTTCTATTTTTTTTAAAAGATTTTTTATTTATTTATTTGACAGAGAGAGAGACAGCGAGAGAGGGAACTCAAGCAGGGGGAGTGGGAGAGGGAGAAGCAGGCTTCCTGCGGAACAGGGAGCCGGATGCGGGGCTCGATCCCAGGACCCTGGGATCATGACCTGAGCTGAAGGCAGATGCTTAACGACTGAGCCACCCAGGCGCCCCCCATTTTTCTATTGTTCTGTTTATCTTTTCAATTGATTTTTATCAGTTCTTTATATATTCTATGAGCAAATCCTTTGTAAGTCAATCGAGTAGCAAATATCCCCCAGTTTGTGCCTTCTCTTGTCACTTTTTAAATGAAGACATTTAAAGAAAATAATCTTTTTATGTAGTCAAATTTTCCTGTCTCTTCCAATATGATTTACTCTGTATCTTGATTTAAGAATTTTTTTTTTACCCTGAGGTCACAAAGACTTTCTATGTTTTCTCCTAAAACATTAAAGTTGTGGTGAAATTGAATTTTGAAGAGGTGTGAGAACCTGGAATGGTAAATCAAGAGAGCGGCTTTCCTTCTTTCATAGGATGCAGATGCCCAAAGTGGTCTATCTACATGGAGTTAGAGCAAAGTGGCTGCAGGGAGAGTTGGTCTAACCTCAGGAAGGGTTTCCTGTCAATGAGGGTTTGCAAAGTTTCATTGGCTTATTGAAGCAATAGAGTCTATTGCATTTTGTTTGGTAGCAGGGGGTGGTTGCTTGGGGGTTGCTGAACACTAGAGAGACTATAATTCAACTGGAAGGGAAGAGGTGAAGAGGCAAGGGACAGACAAAATGCTTGTCAGTTCTCTATGAACCTAAATATACCACTAACAGGCTGTAAGGAGCAAACTAAAAATAAGTGTGTACAGCTCTATCTCTGGTTCCATACTTACCCCTTATCTTTCACTTAGAACTTTCTATCTAGCAGAAATAAAACAATCTCAAGAGATTATGGCCAAAACCACAGTGGAAAGGATTTTAAAAAAAAGTACAGCATTGAGTTAGAAATACTCTACTTGAGGACCAACAGAAGTGTGGACCTTCTCTGGAGCCTTTCAAAGTCAGACTAAAATGATTTTGAGTGGAGGGAGGAGACCTCTGGAGCTGTTTGGATCTCTGCAGAGGGTTTTTTTCAGTCTCATGATTGGGTCACCTGAAAAGTCCTTCTTGTTCTACTTAACCCAGGCTGGCTGCCCCCAACAAGGAGGACCTTTCAAAAGGAGCCAGTAGAGAAGGTTTAGGAAAGACAAGGAGACAGAAAGCCTGGCCCCTATAGGAAAGCAGAAGGAGTAGGAGTAAGAAGAAAAGCCCTAGAGGAATAGACTGACAGAGTGGGGATGAATGACACTCCTGGCTCCTCCAAAGGGACATCACCATCAATCTTTAGTTTTTCATCCTAAGCTAGTGAAGGGGAGCAAGAGAGGAAGGACAATGCAGTGTAAATTATTACACAGTCCTTGGCTTTCAGAGTACTTCCAGTAAAAGAGATTTATGGAGTGAAAACTTCAAGCATAGGGTTCTAGAAAATGCTCACACCACCTTCAGGCACACTTATCAACTACATCTGTGCACTCATGCACGCGCCCCTCTCCATGTGCACACACATACATTCATGCCCACAGAAACAGCCCGTATGCAATAGTGTGCAGCATAATTCCACTACACTTCAGAAACAACCCTGTCCATTCTTCTGTTTCCACCAGGCTCCAGGGTAGATCCAACCACTGATGTGAGTTTTGTTCCGGTTGGCATGGTATGAGAGGGCACCTATAAAAGAGATGAGGACTTGCAGAAGTTGCACTAAGGAATATCAAATTGAATATGGGGAATGATTTTTCTTGAGGAAGGGCATGGAGGAAAACAGTGTTCCATGCAAGTTACTCTGTTAGCTATATATAAGAGGGAGTTAACTTTTTACCACTAGAGACAGGAAGAGTGAGAAGGAGACTATGCCTTTGAACAGATACAAAAAGCGACTCTTGGAAACGTCAGATAAAAACAAGGACTGTAACTGCCAGGACCGACACATTGATCCTGGGTGATGTGTATCTGTCTCCTGTCCTCTTCTTTCTATTTCCAATTTCTTGGGAGTCGGGGTACAGCCAGGAGCTGTGGGAGAGGGATCTTTGCTCTCATGCCCTTGGGTGCTCTAATGAGGAAGACTACTGCCCTGTCTGGGTGTCTCAGGAGTTCACTCAGAGGCTTGCAGACAAGGACTTCTGAGCCAAACCCATGGCAAAGTCCCAGCTGGTGTGAAACAGCCTCTTAGACAAACAGAGAGGCCAAGGAAGGGGAGGCTCGGGCTGTTGAGAGGGCAGCTCAGCTATCCTTCCAACCACGGTGGCTCTTACACACCCTACACTGATTGTGACCACTCTTCCTTTCTTCCCTCGATTCAGTGTTAATGGTTGGGAATTACTTTGGGTATTTAACTTTACTTCCTCATGCTTCGGTGGTAACAATATCTAGGATAGGCATACATAAGACTTTAATATGTTTAAAAGCAATTGCAGAATCATCATAGAGCCTTGTGAAATTATAATTTCAGCTGTATTTGTTTTTATGTGCCATTTATTAGGTTGAACCATATTTGATTGCTGACATATTTGAGCATTTTGACCTACAAAAATAATCACCTTATAAATTTCACCTGAATATTAAGAACCTACCGTGTGCTTAATAAGAGTAGAGGGCAATGAGCCAAGCTGCCTTTCCCCCCCCAGATCAGCTTCACCATCTAGTCTTACATAACTTTTCTGTGTCTCCCTTTCCTCATCCTTAGAATGGAGATAAAAATAGTACTTACCAGGGCCCCTGGGTGTCTCAGTCGGTAAGCCTCTGCCTTCGGCTCAGGTCATAATCCCAGGGTCCTGGAATCGAGCCCCACATTGGGCTCCCTGCTCAGTGGTGAGTCTGCTTCTCCCTCTCCCTCTGCCTGCAGCTCCCCTTGCTTGTGCTCTCTCTCTGTCAAATAAATAAATAAAATCTTTAAAAAATAAAAAAAAATAGTACTTAACTCCTAGGCTCGTGAGAATATAAATGAGCTATCATATATAAAGCACTTAGAATAGTGCCTAACTCAAAACAAGCTCTATATAAATATTGACTATTATTACATGCTAGTCACCGTTATCGCATTTAATTTTATTATTAAGTATATCAGGCACACAAAAAAGGTATAGATAATAAGAAAATTAACATTTATCTGTCCACCTTCCAGCTTAGAAGTGAAACATCACAGATATAGTGGAAACCCCATAGAATCCCTTCCCCTATCACATTACCATCCCTCTGTTCTCAGAGGTAACTTCTTTTTTTTTTAAGATTTTATTTATTTATTTGACAGAGAGAGAGACAGCGGAAGAGGGAACCGGGGGGAGTGGGAGAGGGAGAAGCAGGCTTCCCTCTGAGCAGGGAGCCCAATGCGGGGCTCGATCCCAGGACCCTGAGATCATGACCTGAGCCGAAGGCAGACGCTTAATGACTGAGCTACCCAGGTGCCCCTACTGTAAAAGCATTCTAATGAAATAATTTATTTAAGTTTATTTAGGCCATTCTCCTTTGGGGTAACATTGAAGTTGCTTCCAAATCTCTGCTATTACAAACTTATTTAATTTTGTCAGCCACTTTATATTGAGAAAATGGTGAACGTCTCTACGTGGCATGATCTAGGGGAAGAGTGATAAGCAGTTACTTCAGATAAGTAGTCAAGGATTTTCTTCAGTGATGGGAAGCCACTGGAGGATGTTGAGCAGGACAATGATTTATTTTTTAATAGATTATTATGGCTACTATCATAATATCCAGGAGGCAAAATTGGAAGCAGGAGGACTGGCTAGGAGTTTATTGCTATAGTTTAAACTAGAGGTGACGGTGACTTAGATCAGGATAGTAGCAGAGGAAAATCCCGGAAGTGGACAGAATCAGCATATAAATAGAAATTAGACCCAGTAAGATTTTCTAATGGATTTGATAAAGATTACATAAAAGAGAAGCCGAGGCTAACTCTCCAGTTTTTTGCCTGAGTAAATGGACGAATGATGGCGCTATTTTCTTAAATGGGGAACTTTTTTTTTTAACATATAATGTATTATTTGTTTTAGGGGTACAGGTTTGTGATTCATCAGTCTTACATAATTCACAGCGCTCACCATAGTACATACCCTCCCCAATGTCCATCACCCAGCCACCCCATCCCTCCCACCCCTCTCCACTCCAGCAACCCTCAGTTTGTTTCCTGAGATTAAGAGTCTCTTATGGTTTGTCTCCCTCTCTGGTTTCATCTTGTTTCATTTTTCCTTCCCTTCCCCTATGATCCTCTGCCTTGTTTCTCAAATTCCTCATATCAGTGAGATCATATGATAATTGTCTTTCTCTGATTGACTTATTTCGCTTAGCATAATACCCTCTAGTTCCATCCATGTCGTTGCAAATGGCAAGATTTCATTTTTTGATGGCTGCATAATATTCCATTGTATATATATACCACATCTTCTTTATCCATTCATCTGTTGATGGACATCTAGGCTCTTTCCATAGTTTGGCTATTGCGGACATTGCTGCTATAAACGTTGGGGTGCACGTGCCCCTTTGGATCACTACATTTGTATCTTCGGGGTAAATACCCAGTAGTGCACTTGCTGGGTCGTAGGGTAGCTCTATTTTCAACTTTTTGAGGAACGTCCATACTGTTTTCCAGAATGGCTGCACCAGATTGCATTCCCACCAACAGTGTCGTTGGGTTCTTTAAATGGGGAACTTTTCGGGGTGCCTGGGTGGCTCAGTCGTTAAGCGTCTGCCTTCGGCTCAGGTCATGATCCCGGGGTCCTGGGATCGAGCCCCACATCGGGCTCCCTGCTCGACGGGAGGCCTGCTTCTCCCTCTCCCACTCCCCCTGCTTGTGTTCCCTCTCTTGCTGTGTCTCTCTCTGTCAAATAAATAAAATCTTTTTAAAACAATAAATAAATGGGGAACTTTTCAAGAGGAGGAGATTTGGGAGGAAAATGACTACTGTCCTTTGTTTCGAACATGTTAATTTTGAGATTAGACATCCAAGTAGAAACTTTGAATTGGAAGTTCAACATATGAGTGTGGTGTTTAGAGGATAGGGATAAACTAAATATGTTAATTTAAAGTCATTAGCATAATAATGTTTCTTGCCTTGAAATCTCACGTATTTCCCTCGAAAAGTGTTTCACTTTTGCTTTCCACATTAGACTTTTAGTCCAGGTGGAATTAAATTTTTTTGTATAGTGAGAGAAAAGGATTTAATTCCCCTCCCAAGGGAGGTCCATTTTCCCCAGCAGCATTTAGTATGCAGTCCTGCCTTTTTTCTTCTGGTCTGAAATGTCAGATATCAAATTTAAATAGCGCAGGTCTGTTTCTGGATTCTCTATTCTTTTAAATTTGTCAATATGACTCTGCCTAGGCAGACACCACACCATCTTAATCATTGCGATTTAGCCAGGGCTTAGTGCAAGAACAGAAACAACTCTAGATATTCCAAGCAGAAAGGAATTTACTACATCAAATTAAAGGAATTCAATGCTTGCAAAATTGTTGGAAGGGCTGAAAGAACAGTCAGAAGGTGCCACTAAACTCATTAGTTGAAGAACATACCACCGTGGTTGATCAACAGGCCAGGAAGAGGCTGCTCCCATCATAGCTGCCAACACCGCTTCTATGTGCAAAGCTTCTAAGAAAAGGCTGTAGTTGCTATTTATAACTTCCTTAGTCAACTATCTATTCCATTTTTTTTTGTCCTCAGTCAGCATCTGGCTGGCTCTGGTTCCTGGTGGAGAGGCCCATATCTCTATTCCTGAAGGAGCTAGCCTGTAATGGTCCTGCCTGCATTGGGGTGCTCTAATCTTCCATTAGCTTCACTCCAGTCATGGAGGTACTGTGAGGAACCTCAGAGAATCCCCTGGGTTTTGAGCATACTCCTCCTTGCTCTTATTGAGAGGCAACAACTCTCTTTCACCTCAGCTGGTCCAGGAACCCCTTTGCCTCAGTTCAGTGGCATGAAGAACACAAAATGACCAGGAAGCTGCAAACCTCTCCTGGGAATTTATCCCTCTAAGCCAGCAGAATCCAAAGTTAAAGGAATGAGAGGTAAGAAAAATGTTCAAGGAGGTCAATGTCTTAAGAGAGAAGTCAGCCTTATAGACACTCCTTGGTGCCTAGATCCATGTATTTTGGCTATGGGGAAAATATCTCCAGATATGGCTCACCCAATCAGTCTTGTAAGACAGCACCCTAACCTCGGAAGGTGTTGTCTCCCAGGTGGTTCTGTAACTGAGTCTTCATTAGGCCATTCCATCAGTCCATAAAGTCAGCCACCTCTGGATGACGGAGTACATGGTAAGACTATTGAATCCTGTGAGCATGAACCCACTGCTTCACTTCTTTTGCTGTGAACTTAGGATGGGAAAAATATAGTGTGGGATATCATGCTAGTGAATAAGGCATTTAGTAAGTTCATGGATAATGGTGCTGACAGAAGCATTGTGGGCAGAGAAGGCAAATCTATATCTGGAAAAAGTATCGGTCCCAGTGAGGACAAAACACCGCATCTTCCATGATGGAAGAGATCCACTATTATCGACGTGCCTTAGCAGGTTCCCTTAGGTACGGTACCATATGGCTCATGATTGGTCTGTGCTGTTGGCAGATTATCTTTAGAAGGTATATAGTAGCCAGATCTGCCTTGGTGAGCGAAAATCTGTTTTGTTGAATAATTTCCAACCTTGTTCTCACAGCTACAGTATTTTTTTTTTTTTAAAGATTTTATTTATTTATTTGAGAGAGAGAGAATGAGAGAGAGCGAGTACATGAGAGGGGGGAGGGTCAGAGGGAGAAGCAGACTCCCTGCTGAGCAGGGAGCCCGATGCGGGACTCGATCCAGGGACTCCAGGATCATGACCTGAGCCGAAGGCAGTCGCTTAACCAACTGAGCCACCCAGGCGCCCTCACAGCTACAGTATTAATGAGCCCTTTTAGCAAGCCCTGGGTGGCTTGATAAAAAGGCTGACTGACATTTACAGATCCAGGTCATCTTGTCCACCTGAATATCGAGACCTGTCAGTGCCCTTTGGTAATTGAGCATTTACCAGTTTGTAGTTTTGTTGATTATTCCTATTGTATCTTTGTTTTCTAATTTTTACTTTTACAATTATTATTTCTTTCCATCTGCTTTGGTGGGGGGGAGTTTGCTGTGACATTCTTTTTGTAACTCAGCTCTTTGCTTTCCTTTCTTCTTTTCTAATGTATTAAGGCTATAAACCCCTCTCTGATGCTGCTTTTGCTGTGTCCCACATATTTTGTGTATTTTCTTTGTTGTTCATTCTAAATATTATCTAATTTCCATTATTTATTATGCTTTGAAATTTGTTCTTAAATTACTAGCCATATGGGATTTTATCTTTTTGTTATTGCTATCTAAATTAATTGCTTATGTTCAGAGAAATGTGGTCTGTGTAACACTGATTCTTTTTATTTGTTGAGATTTGTTTTGTGGGACAGTGTATGGTCAATTTTGAAATGTGCTGTACACTCTTTTTTTTTTAAAGAGAGGGAAGTTTAGGGGGTGGGGCAGAGGGAGATGGAGAGAGAGAGAATATTAAGTAGGCTCCATGGCCAGCACGGAGACTAACTCGGGGCTCGATTTCATGACCCCGAGATCATGACCTTAGTTGGACATTTACCTGACTGAGCTAGCCAGGCGTCCAAAATGTTCTGTACCTTCTTAAGACAAATTCCCTAATTGCTGCATAAAGGGTTCTATATATCCATCAGTGCATCCTTGTTAATTGTGTTATTCAAATCTCCTGTCTTTACTAATTTTTGTTTACCAACTTATTTATTTGAGGGTTATGATTTTTTAATTTCCAACTTATAATAATTCATCAATTTCTTCTTATAGCTTTGTTTTATGCATTTGGAGTGATTATATAAAAGTAAGCAATTTCAGGACGCCTGGGTGGCTCAGTCGGTTAAGTGTCTGCCTTCGGCTCAGGTCATGATCCCGGGGTCCTGGGATCGAGGCCCCCGTTGGGCTCCTTGCTCAGCAGGGAGCCTGCTTCTCCCTCTGCCTCTGCCTGCCGCTCCCCCTGCTTGTGCTCGCTCTCTCTGTCAAATAAATGAATAAAATCTTTAAAGAAAAAAGTAAGCAATTGCTATATCTTCCTGGTGAACTGTTATGATTATGTAGTGACTACTTTTTTTATCTTAAAGTTTATTTTTTTATTGTAGTACAATATACGTAAACATAAAATTTACCTTTTTTAAAAAGATTTTATTTATTTGACAGAGAGAGACACAGCGAGAGAAGGAACACAAGCAGGGGCAGAGGGAGAGGGAGAAACAGGCTTTCTGCTGAGCAGGGAGCCCGATGTGGGGCTTGATCCCAGGACCTTGGGATCATGACCTGAGCTGAAGATACGCTCAATGACTGAGCCACCCAGGCACCCCTAAAATTTACCATTTTAACCAAATTTAACAGTTCAGTGTCATTAAGCATGTTCACACTGTTGTGCAATCATTACCACTATCCATCTCCAAAACTTTCGATCATCCCATTAACCAATAACTCCCCATTATCCTTTCCCTCCAACCCCTGGTAACCACTATTCTGAGTATCTTTTTTTCCCTTCTTCTTCTTCTTTTTTTTTTCTTTTAGTAGGCTCCACTCCCAGTATGGAGCCCAATATGGGATTTGAACTTACTACCCTGAGATCAAGGGTCGGGTGCTTAACTGATTGAGCCACCTAGGCACCCTCTGTGTATCTTAACGTCTATTTTGTCTCATAGTAACAGCACTGCCAACTTATTTGGTATCTCTTTTACTCTCAAGCATTCCATGTCATTATGACATATAATAGCACATAACTAAATTTTTTTAATTATTATTTGACAGAGAGAGAGACAACGAGAGAGGGAACACAAGCAGAGGGAGCGGGAGAGGGGGAAGCAGGCTTCCCTCTGAGCAGGGAGCCCAATGCGGGGCTCGATCCCAGGACCCTGGTATCATGACCCGAGCCGAAGGCAGACGCTTAATGACTGAGCCACCCAGGTGCCCCAAGCACATAACTAAATTTTTAAATCCAGTCTGAAAATCCAGTCTTTTAACTGATGACTTGAGTCCACTTACAATTATTGAGTTTACTGATAATTTTCTTTTTTATGTACTATCTTATTTTGTACCTATATTTCTTCCATATGTCTCTCTTCCTGCTTTCTATTAAATTGCTGAAAGTTTTAAATTCCTTTTATCCTTTACTGATTTTGAAAGTTGTATATTCTATTTCTATTCTTTTCATGATTACTCTAATTTTTAAAAAATAATCTTACTGGCAGGGCACCTAGGTGGCTCAGTCGGCTAAATGTCTGCCTTCTTCTCAGATCATGATCCCACGGTCCTGGGTTGAAGTCCCACATCAGGCTCCTTGCTCAGCAGGGAACCTGCTTCTCCCTCTCCCTCTGCCTGCCACTCCCCCTTCTTGTGCTCTTTCTCTGTCAAATAAATAAAATCTTTAAAAAAAATAATAATCTTATTGGCTTAGTCAATATCCCTACTATCTTCCCAAATAACGTAAGAGCCTTGGAAAAATTTAACTCTGATCATCTCTCTCTCATTTCATTCATTGCTATTATCTGGTATTTTATTACCTTATGTTTATATCCCCAAATTAGTCATTGTTTTGTTTTGTTTTGTTTTTAGACAGAGGGAGAGAGAGAGGCAGGGAGGGGCAGAGGGAGAGAGAGAATCTTAAGCAGGCTCCACACCCAGCACGGAGCCCAATGTGAGGCTCGATCTCACAACCCTAAGATCATGACCTGAGCCGAAAAGTAAGAATTGGACGCTTAGCTGAGCCACCCAGGCGCCCCTCAAATTAGTCTCTTTTATTGTTTGCATAGTCAATGCTTGTTTAGATATACCCAGATGTTTTCCAAAGTTTCTTTATTCACCGTAACTATTCTCATAAGTCTTATTTTTAGTTCTTCCTTCTGGATTGACATTTTTTTCAGGAAATTCTCTGAAGAGAGTGTCTTTAGTGGGAAATATATTTGTGCTAAGAAACCTGTTTTTGTCTGGAAATTAATTTATTTCATCCCTACCCTTGAATGATAGTACAGCTGCATAAAAATATCTTGACATTTTTTAAACTCAGAACTTTGAATACATTATTGTCATCTATTCTCTCTTGTTACTTTTGGAAAGTTTGCTGTGAATATCATTGTTGCTACTTTGAAGGTAATGTGATTTTCTCTGTTTGCTTTTAAGCTTTCCTCATTGAACTTGGAATTGTTCAGTTCATGGCAACATGTGTGGATATGGATTTAGTTTAATTGATCCTGCTGAAGACTTGTGTAATCTGACTCTGAGGATTCATACCCTCTATTAATTCTGGTAAATTCTCAGCCATAATCTCTTTGAATATTGCCTCCTCCAATTCTCTTTATCCTCTCCTTGTGAACCAGTAACGTATGTTGGATCTTCTCATTTTCCAGCACATCTTTTAGTCTCTAATATTTTCTAGCTCATTATCTTCTTGTATTGCCTTCTAGACAATTTCTTCATATCTCCCCTCTGGCTCTATAATTCTTTCTTTACTTATGCTTGGGTTTCTTTTAATTCATCCATTTAGTTTCTTTTTAAACTTTAAAAAATTTGAAGTATAATGCACATACGTAGAAGTGCACAAAAAATAAATGTATTGTTGTATTAATTACTGTAATTACAGCTACAGACCGAGAAATAGAATGTTGCCAGACCCCAGATGCTCTCTATCTCCCCCTTCCTGATCACAACTGCCTTCTCTTTGTTGTGATCAAGAAGGGAGAGATGGAGAGCATCTGGGGTCTGGCAACATTCTTCTCCACTAGAGGTAACCACATTCCTGACCATTATGGTAATCACTTCCTTGTTTTTTTTAAAAAAAATGTTTTACCACTAAGTATCCATTCGTAAACAATACAGGTTAGTTTCATCTGTTTGGGGACTCTATAAAATAAATATTGTATGTAAATTTTTATGATCTTTGGACCAGTATTATATATTTAACATTCACCTGTATTATTGTGTTTACCTGTAGCTCATTTGTTTTTGTGTGTGTGTTTATATAATATTCCACTGTCTAATATACCAAATATTGAGCCATTCTACTGCTGTGAACATCTTGTAGTTTCCAATTTGGTGCTATTATGAACACTGCTGCCATGAACATTATGGTACATTTATCCTGGTACATACAGATGTGAATTTTTGTAGGTTATATACTAAGATATACAACTGCCAAGTCCAAAGGTATGTCTACGTTCAATCTTATCAGATAATGCCAAACTAATCTTCAAAATGTACTAACTTACACTCTGATCAGCAGAGAATCAGTATGCCCATTGCTTAACCTTGCCAGTACTTGGTGTTGTAAGAACAATTTTTAATTTGAGCCAATATGGTGGGTATATGGTAGTATTTTATTATGGCTTTAATTTGTCACTAGTAATTTCACTAGTTACTAATTAAATTATACGCTTCTATCTGTTTGGTTTTTATAGTTAGTGACCCTCTTAGATATGATCTATTGGCACTGAACATACATTTCTATTCCCTTCTATTTACCTTTCCATATAAGAGAATCTGGAAAGCAAACCAAATAAACACCTACGTACATTTCCCAGGTTCTGGTTACAAATTAGGTTCTACCAAAAAGATGGACTCATGAAAGATTTAGAAGGCAGAAACAAGGTAGGGGCCACCTTCCTGATACTCTTAGCACTGCATTTATCTTTGTCAATGTGAAAAGCAGGTATGATAAAGACAGTGAGGTGACTCTGACTTTCACTCCTTCAGTTCATTCAGTGATTTGTAAGCACCTACTTCCCTGATTCCTTCTTGTTTAAAATACCTAGAGAGATTTCTTTTCAATCCTGAACGCTGACTGATACAATGACTATTGCACTTCAAGTAATCTAAGATGATATCAAAGGTAAGAAACACCATTATTTTATTGACACTAAGAAAGCCACTGCGGCAATTAAAGTAAGACAAATGCTTTCCACACACTAAGCAATTTTCCCTACCTATTTAAAGAGTCATTTTAGATGTTAGACATGGGTTTTATAATTTATTACTCTTGTGTATTTATAAGAAAAGAAAATATAAGGGAAATAAATGAGTTAGGGCACTTCTAACACTTCTGCACATTCAGAATCCATCTCTTCTTAATGTCTTTTAAATTCCGTGCTTTTCCACACAACGGCATCTTCTGTGACTTCAAGAGCATCAGTAATGTAGCTTTTTGCAAGAGTGCTCCATATTGTCTCCAGGATTCGGTCAAAGTCACTGTCATCCATTCTGCAAATTTTGATGCATATGAACAGGGAATGACAACTACATCAAAAAGGCTGCCTACCCAGCAGTTATTGTGGGCAATATCCTGATTTCAGAGATAGTAAAATGTGAACATCATTAGAATTGATGAAATGGGGTATGCTTTTTATATCTAAAAATTCTCCTATGTTCTTTTTCAAATTTCTTTCTTCTTTTTTAAAATAGTATTTTGTTTTTTCTCATCTTAAAAAATCCTTCCTTTAGGGGTGCCTGGGTGGCTCAGTTGGTTAAGCGACTGCCTTCGGCTCAGGTCATGATCCTGGTGTCCCAGGATCGAGTCCCACATCGGGCTCTCTACTCAGCGCGGGGTCTGCTTCTCCCTCTGACCCTCTTCCCTCTCGTGCTGTCTGTCTCTCATTCTCTCTCTCTCAAATAAATAAATAAAATCTTTAAAAAAAAATTCTTCCTTTGTATCTTTAATCACATAAGTATATTTTGTTATCTGGATCTGATAATGTAGTATCTTAAGTTCTGGGGCATCCAAATTTACTATTTGATGTGTCTGCTGACATTTGTTCATTTGGACGGTTTCTTTACACCTCTGTAATTTTGATTTATGAGCTTATCTTGAGCAAGACTTTATCTATGGGAATTCTGTGTGGCCTAGCTGAGGTTGTCTCCTTTCCAAGAGGTTTTATATGTTTGCTTCTGCCAGGCAATAAAGCCTGGGATCACTTTTAATATTAATTTCTAAGCTAAAGAACCCTAACACTGTACATATGATATAAATTTGAACCCCAAAGTGGCATAAAGTGAGGCAAAAATATCTTACAGGAGAATGTGTTTTGATATGTTGGAATTCCTTTCCAGAACCATGACCAGGACAAACTTCTTTGTCCTCTCCCTTTACCAGTGGACAGATTCTTCCTTTTTATTTGGGCCAAATTTTGATTCCTATTTCTATATGACCATTAAAACCCAATCCCTAAAAAAAAAGTGAGGAGATGTATTGACTGGAGAAATGGAATGGAATACAAATTACCTACTCCAGTTAAATATATCAGATTGGAGGGAATAAAGAAACCAATCTAAAGATTGTATTCATGGGGCACCTGGCTGGCTCAGTCAGTGGAGCATGTGACTCTTGATCTCAAGGTTGTGGGTTCGAGCCCCACACTGGGTGTAGTGATTATTTAAAAATAAAATCTTGAAAAAAAAAAGTTTGTATTCAAGTAATTATAACATTTAAAAATGAAGATTCTGATTAGTGTTTAACCTTAAACCAAAACAAAACAAAACCTTTGGCTAACAAGATCAACAACTACTCCCAAAAACACTGTAGGGAATATGCAGGATCAGCTCTCACAATTACCATTCAGGTTTTTCAGCTTTCTTATTTTTGATCCCTTAAGAGATTTTTCTCTTTCTATCAAGCTTATTTATACATTTAAAAGACTATTTTAAGGGTGCCTGGCTGGCTCACTCTGTAGAGCATGTGATTTGATCTCGGGGTTGTGAGTTCAGGTCCCATGTTGGGTATAGAGATTACTTAAAAATAAAATAAAATCTTTAAAATAAATAGATAAAAATAAATAAAAGAATATTTTATATTTTATCCAATATTTTAGGTGTTTTTTTAAAAAATTATTTCTTTTTTTTAATTTTTATTTTTATTATTTTTTTTTATTTTTTTAAAGATTTTTATTTATTTATTTGAGACAGAGAGAATGAGAGAGAGAGAGCACATGAGAGGGGGGAGGGTCAGAGGGAGAAGCAGGCTCCCTGCTGAGCAGGGAGCCCGATGCGGGACTCGATCCAGGGACTCCAGGATCATGACCTGAGCCGAAGGCAGTCGCCTAACCAACTGAGCCACCCAGGCGCCCTCTTTTTTTTTAAAAGGTTTTATTTATTTATTTGAGAGAGAGAAAGCATGCACAAGCAGGGGGAGGGGCAGAAGGAGGGGGGAGGGGCAGAGGGGGAGGGAGCCGCAGACTCCAAGCTAAGTGGCTAAGTGCAAGTGGACCTGGGGATCCATGTAGGGCTCTATCCCAGGACCCTGAGATCATGATCTGAGCCGAAGTCAGACACTTAACAGACAGAGCCACCCATATGCCCCTCTAGGTGCTTTATAGTAAGTCATTCTTAATGCTGGAATCAAAAGTCCATCTCATTAGTATGTACTATGAAATTTCCATTTAACAAATGAGAAAATTAAGGCTCAAAGAGGTTAATCATTTTCCCAAGTTTACACCGATGACAAGTGGTAGAACCAAATTTCAATCTGAGGTTTTTTGTCTCCAAACCCATGCCATTTTCACTGAACCACAGTTAGGCAGCCTTGTTTTTTTTTCAATCTCCTGATACTACAGTGACATTTCCATATTTGCAGTTAATTGAATGATTACATTATTATAGCTGGAGATTTGAGTTATTTGTACTTTATAAAAATGCCATAATGAGGGGCGCCTGGGTGGCTCAGTCGTTAAGCGTCTGCCTTCAGCTCAGGTCATGATCCCAGGGTCCTGGGATGGAGCCCCGCATCGGGCCCCTTGCTCCACGGGAATCCTGCTTCTCCCTCTCCCACTCCCCCTGCTTGTGTTCCCTCTCTCGCTGTGTCTCTCTCTGTCAAATAAATAAATAAAATCTTTAAAAAAAAATGCCATAATGAAATTTTGACAAATTTCTGAATATTCTATTTTTTTTTTTTTTAAAAATAGACTTCTGGGCTTGGAACACAATTTAAAAGGGCGTCTTGTCCATCCCCTTGCCTCCAGACAGAACCACCCTCCAACCATTATTCACAGTCTGCTAGATGATAATTTCCCTTGGATTTAAGGTGCTATAGAAGACAAACTATAAATTCTTTTAGTCAAACTCAGGCTTAGCAAGTCTCCTGATAGTGGCTTATTCTTAAGTCTGAATTCATTCTTTCCTCTGTACCTCCGTCATTCCTGTTCACAGGGGAGAAACAAAAGAGCTTTCCTTGTCCTCTATAAATAGCATCTTTGCCCCTCCCCATTCCTGACTAACCACAAGCCCCTATGGAACCACTGATACTTTAAGCTTTCCCTTCTTTCTTCCTTTTTGGTCATGAATTTTTTTCTCGGCTGTAACTCCTAGTGAGTTATCTCCCCTTAATGATGCTGACGTACAGGACCCAGATAAAGTGCTATATAAATGCTAAGTAATCACAGCCAGGCTTGGCTTTGTGACACAGGTTATCTCAGGCTGTTGTGTTATGGGATCAGCTCCCTGTTGACGTTCAGGATGAAGTTTACCAGCTGTAGACTTTTTTTTTTTTTTTTTTTTTTTTGCAGTGAAACAGTTTTGTAAGTACTGGCGCTCTACTGGGAGCCTTCAAAAGAGAGCATGCTATTATTTGCCGGTCTGTCTGTTCTTCAACATGCACACATATTTGGCGCATTAATGTATACTGGGAGATGGGAGTAAATCCTCTGTGCTGGGTGTTGGGGGTGAAGGTGGAGAGAGAGCCAGAGAGAAGAGGGATTATGGTGCAGATGGACACACATCCGTAACACAAAGACCGGATCTGCTTAAAATGTGAAAAAGAAATATTTTGACTACCCAATACCAGACGACCAATGTGACTGATTTTTTTTTCATTGACTTGACTAAATCATCCCATTGTTTTGACGTTGTGTAACTCTGTAATCAAATCAAAGAACCCATTTCCAACATTTGTGTAGAATGAGTGACTGTAGACCTGCTCAGGTTTATTGTCTGTATGATACCAACCATCTCTGGAAAGGTGAAAATTTAGTCAAAGTCAATTTTAGTCATCACAATGTCAGAAGACATTTGGAATTTTGTCATTAGAGAACAGAACTGAAAAGTCATTTGGGCATTTTGTAGTCAACTGTGGTTATCTTCTGATTTTATTACCCACTCAAAACTTCTAGACACTTGGATAACATTGTGTGTGTGTGTGTGTGTGTGTGTGTGTGTGAATATAATATATAATATTCTAAGACTACAGCTAGAAGAAACTTCAGATTTTATAAACATTTTTCACATGTAATAGATGAAGAAAGAGTCAGGGAGAAAATGACTTACCAAAGGATATTTTATTGAGGGACAGGTGTGGACTAATAGTGGTTTTTTAAAATTTTTTTATTGTTATGTTAATCACCATACATTACATCATTAGTTTTAGTAATAGTGGTATTTTTTGACCCATCCAGGATTCAGCGCACTTTCCTCTCCAATACCATGCTAGTGGGGGTCCGAGATTGGACTAATTTCCTGTAGTTCTTTCAGAAAAAGGGCATTATGTTGCTTGAAGTAATGGTTAGCTGTTCTTGTTTCTTACAGACAAAAATAGGATGATTTAAACACTATTTTAAGTCTACTGCTGTCTTAGTCTGTTTTATAATATACCTGTGAAATGAATAGCAGTAACTCCATAGGACTTGTGTCTTTATCCGTATCTGAAATGGAGTATCTTTTTGTATATGTGCATTTCTTTTTTTTTTTTAATTTTTTTTTTTAATACAGATACAGCGAGAGAGGGAACACAAGCAGGGGGAGTGGGAGAGGGAGAAGCAGGCCTCCCTTGGAGCAGGGAGCCCGATGCGGGGCTCGATCCCAGGACCCTGGGATCATGACCTGAGCCGAAGGCAGACGCTTAACGACTGAGCCACCCAGGCGCCCCCTATATGTGCATTTCTAATATATACATGAATGTTATTCAACATCTCTGTGGGTATGTGTATGCATGTATGGGTTAGAGGGGTTAACACTATTCTTTCCTCCATGGGATGTATACTACTCGGAGCCTATCTATCAGTCTACCTACTAACTTGATGTCTAATGTCTATTGTTGGTGGCTCTCTTGCATACTTTTCTAAAGTGTTCAAGAAGAAACACAATCAGGGGGCGCCTGGGCGCCTAGGCTCCGAGTAGTATACATCCCATGGAGGAAAGAATAGTGTTAACCCCTCTAACCCATACATGCATACACATACCCACAGAGATGTTGAATAACATTCATGTATATATTAGAAATGCACATATAGGGGGCGCCTGGGTGGCTCAGTCGTTAAGCGTCTGCCTTCGGCTCAGGTCATGATCCCAGGGTCCTGGGATCTCATAGTACATACTAATGAGATGGACTTTTGATTCCAGCATTAAGAATGACTTACTATAAAGCACCTAGAGGGGCATATGGGTGGCTCTGTCTGTTAAGTGTCTGACTTCGGCTCAGATCATGATCTCAGGGTCCTGGGATAGAGCCCCATGTCAGCATGTTTGTTGCAAATACCTTTACCCAGAAATTCATGTTTGCCTCATCTTCTCCTGCCAGCTTTGTAATTCACCTGCTTCCCAGCCTCTTCTCCCATGACTCCCTGATGCACAGTTTCTGCTCAACCGGACTCCTGTACTCTCTCCACCAACACACGCCTTGTCTTCTCCAGGCTCTAACCTGCACAAGCCATTGCTCAACGCGGGATGTAAGTCTCTTCCCGCTTCTGCCCTCAACTGCATTTCAGTCTTCTCCCCAGCTCTGAACCATCTCCCCCCCTTGGGGATCACTCCCTTGTCTGATTCCTCCCAACTCCCCATGGCCCTGCTCCTCTGCCCCTGCAGGGATGTCCCTCTCCTCTCTTGTCTCTCAGTCTTCTCACCTTTTTTTTTTTTTACTTTTTTATTGTTATGTTAATCACCATACATTACATCATTAGTTTTTTGGACAGTTTTATTTTTTATTGTCATGTTAATCACCATACATTACATCATCAGTTTTTGACATCATTAGTTTTTGATGTAGTGTTCCATGATTCATTGTTTGTCTTCTCACCTTTCTTTCTGGGTCCTGAGCCTCTGTCCTATCTCCCCACACAGATGGGGGAAGGCTCCCGCTGGGCAGGGATTGGCCTGATCTCTTGTTCTGTGGTGGTCCCCCCCCCCCCAGGCAGTGCCTTTTTCCTGAGAGGGTGTTTATTGACAGACCTGCTGGAGTAGAAGCTCAGCCTTGATGCTGCTCCTCTCTTTTTTTAATTAATTTGATGTGTTTGGCATCAGCTCTGCTGCTAGAGGGTTATTTTCTAAGAGGGAGAGGAGTGTCCGAGGCCTTGCTCCTGTTCTTTCCCTTCCCAAATAGACTAGTATTTCAACCTGACAGCTCCCAGCCGGTCCTCTGGCTATGGAGCATTGAGTGTTTATTTTCCTGATGTTTTTATTCCAAAGTCTTTGCCAGGGTCATGTTGTTGAAGTTTGCCAAGTGACAGCAGCCCCTGACCCTGCTACTGAACCTGACACACTTTACAGGTACAGCTGTTGTCAGGAAATTATAGAAGCCAAAGGCAAAAGATAGCTTTGAGAGGTCATCTTGGACACGCCCCTGTCCCTGGCCTCGTACCCATACATTTCTGCTCAGGTAGATTAGAAAGATCTGGTGTTCAGAGGGTAATAGATGTCATACTCTTCAATTCTCATCCCATTATCTAACAGGCCTCACTGTCACTTTCATTATATGGACCCACAGATTTTCCTTTCCAATGTCAGGCCTTTCCTACTTTAACTGCCCCCGGAAAATGGATGATGATGAACATAACCTGCTGTACACTTGAAAAACTGAGTTAGAAGACGGGACATAATCCAGAGAAAGTGGGCCAAGGGATTAATTCAATCTTTAACACAGTCTACATTCCTTGCAAAGACCAGAGTAATTTCCAGACTGATTTAGCTGTTAGCTAAATGTAGACATCTGAAATCCTTCCTAGATCACCATGATAAACAGGTTTCTAAGTTTAGATTAGTCTCACCCACAGATTTCCACGCTTTTTGTCTACCCACATCCCAGTCTACACCCTGCCCCCAGCTTGGGCTCACAGAATGCTGGTGCCAGCCAGTAACACACACACTTACCACAGGCCTATGTAATGTCAGGCAACCGGTTGTAAGCAGGAGGAAGATGTCATCTAGTTAATCCATCCACTTGCCTCCATATATCTAGATATTTGGAACTGACCAAATGGAGGAATAACCCATTGAAGTTTTCCTTCATCAACAGGTCGTTAGCCCTAAAATTTTGTAATCAAGCAGTGTCCATGGACAAAGTTGGCTGCACCATTAATATTTCCTTTCTCCACTTGGCATGCTGTGGCTGGACCGGCTTACTCCCCACCTGGTGACCCCAAGGCTGGCTTGAGTGGCTTGGCAGTAGTAATAAAGAGAGATGCCAGTATCTCAAAAGTCTGGCAGGCCTCCTGACTATCAGACAGCTGCTGTCATTTTCATAAAAGAAGAAGCAGAAGGCAAAACAGAACTGCAGGAAGGAGACTGCCCCGTTCCTAGTGTTGGAAGGGGCCAAAAAATGGGAACTTCTTTCTTTTTTTTTTTTTTAAGATTCTATTTATTTATTTGACAGAGAGAGAGACAGCAAGAGAGGGAACACAAGCGGGGGAGTGGGAGAGGGAGAAGCAGGCTTCCCGCCAAGCAGGGGGCCCGATGTGGGGCTTGATCCCAGGACCCTGGGATCATGACCTGAGCCCAAGGCAGACGCTCAACGACTGAGCCACCCAGGTGCCCTGGAACTTATTTCTTGAGGGTGAGTGTAGTCTATTTATCTTGGGAAGATAATGGGGGCTGGGGGGAAATTTGGGTGAACCAATTCAAAGCAATATATCTTCATTACCTTTGGAGAAAATGCTTCACACTAGCCACCCTTGCAAGGGACCAATCGGGACCATTTCTACATAGTCTAGTGAAGCAAACAGTGATTGGGTATTTAGAGATGGAAATATATGAAACCAAATAATTCAGAAAATCTACTTAAAATCCTAAATCATCTAGATCTACACTCTCTTGTCTATATGTCAGATTAACTAATTGCCAAAGTTCTGCTTCATTTGGTGATATGTAGTTTCCACTACAGTAGGCCTGATCTAATTGGTTTATCTCCACAACTCCCAAGTCACAAAAACATTGTTTTAGCCCATCCCCCACTCTCTCCATGTCTCAAACCACTAGTGGGTCTGAAATAGTAGCTGAGGATAGAGGAAGAGAAACTCAAGGTTAAGACATCGAGAATGTTGGGATGCCTGGGTGGCTCAGTCAGTTGGGTGTCTGACTTCAACTCAGGTCATAATCTCGGGGTCCTGGGATCCGAGCTTGAGCTCCACCACTGGGGCTCCACGCTCAGTGGGGAGTCTGCTTCTTCCTCTCCCTCTGCCCCTCCCCCTCCCCCTGCTCTCTCTCTCTCAAATAAATAAGTAAAATTTTATTTAAAAAAAGAAATAGAGAAGGCAAGGGGCACCTCACTGGCTTAATCGGTGGAGCATGTAACTCTTGGCCTTGGGGCTGTATGAGCCCTGTGTTGGGTGTAGAGATTACTTAAAAATAAAAATTTTTGAAAAAAAAAAAGAAATAGAGGAGCCCAAATCACCCTCCTTCCCCCTCTACAGGTATCTGGGCTGAAGCAAACCTGAGTTAGGGAGGACAGAAGATTTCACATTAAATCAAACTCAGCGTCTTGAAGATACATTGGACTGGACATTCTAACTACAGATTTGGAATTGTGTATATGACTTGAAGTTGTTATAGGACTGTTACCTGAGAGTGAGCAGAAGAGTCTTGGGGCTCCTAGGGTTTTAATCCAAGGGTCAAAAAGGATTACCTAACAACCACTGACATTTATAATGAGTGATGGAAGATAAAAATCAAGTTGCACTTTGTCTGTTAAAGGGTGTGTTAGTTAAGGATGGACTGGGTGGCCATAATATACTCCAAAATGTACAGTGGCTCAAACACAATAGAAGGTTATTTCTCTTTTAGGTAAAGTCCTAAGCAAATGCTTCATGTCAGTGGAAAGCTCTTCTCTACATGTGATTCAGGGGTCCAGGCTCTTCCTATATGAATGTCCACTATTCCCTAGGGCCTAAAGGCTGGCGTCCAAACTGAAGAAAGAGACAGGGAGCATGGGAGAAGGGAATAGGGACACATCCACTTGTTAAATCTTTGGCCAGGAAATGGCATATACATTCCATTGACCAGAGCTCAGTCACATGGCCACATCAAACTGCAAAGGAAGCTGGGGAATGTAGTCCAGCTGTGAGTCCAGGAGAAGAACTCCCAGATTTGGAGCAGTTGCTATAGAGACCCACCTGGAAGATCCTCATGGAGAACTAATGGTTCAACCACAATGGAGAGCATAACTGTGAGAATATTTTTTTCTTCAAAAGGAAGATCATCACTCCCCAAAGAGACTTTGTTCCAGATAGTGTGTGTTGATGCATGGGGGAGAGTAAAGATGGAATGGGGGAGAAATTGAGAGGACTTTCCTGAAAGAACAGAAGTAATCCCAATCAGGTGTCATGAAGATGGACGAGGATGGTGTAGCTTGACTACTGAGCCTTCCACTTCAAGAGACTGTTTCTCCCTGCCCCCCGCCCCATGGAACCTCTAGCCTCTTGTGTAATGAAGATGTGCCTGAAACCCCTAGATCTTGAGGAGCCTGGAAGTAGACAGTCCTCTTAAAAGAAAACAACAACAACAACACCCTTTTTGCTACTGAAAAGAATCTCCGGTAAAATGTGCCATTGGATACAGAAGCCAGTAAAATCCAGCGAATGCAGAAGAATTGCCTGGCCCTTCAACCCTAAACAAAATCATATTTTACGTTAGATTAATCATAAAACCGAATTTAATTTTTTTAAGTGCCTCATTTTGGTAGGATCAGAAGACACATCTGGCAGGGATGAGGTCATCACAAGAAGAGTTTGAATATTTGCAATTAAAAAACACCCGCCTCTTTTGGAGTCTCAGTCGAGGTGGGAGCAAACAGCTTCGCAGGACCCATCACCGAAGGCAAAGTTTCCGAAACTCAATCTCCTCTGTTACCTATATTCCGGGCCCCTAGCTCGCTATTAAAAATAAAGGGCGTCTCCTTTCTCACGCAGATGCACCGTTCTGCAGCGACGCTCACTACCGTATTCACGTCTGTGTGGAATTTCACTGGACTTGTACGTTAAGCACCCTCCCCTGCCCGGTTTCTTGAGATGAGCTGGGACACACGCTGGAAAAACAAAACGGGGGAGGGGAGGAGGTCTGTCAAATCCCAAAGCAAAGAGCAGCCAAGGCTTCCTAAGTAAAGGAGAAGGACTTGGGGAAGAAATAATCCGTTAGTGTAGGTACCGCGCGGTTGAAATTACTCCCCCTCCCTCCAGTGCCATCATTAAGAAGGACCCCGTCCTCGCCTTTAGGCGTGAGCAGCTCTGGGGGTTACAAAGCTGCAAAGAGCGGTCTTTGGAGGCTTGGGGAGTCAGCAATCCTTCAGTTTCCCAACCCCACCCCCTCCTCGCCGGTCCACGAGAAAGCCGGGTCCGAAGGCTTGCAGGGTCCGGAGCCCTGCGCCCCGGGCTCGACTGCGGGGCTGCATCCCCGCGCCCCCGCCCGCTCGCCGCCTGCAGCCCGCCACGGCCGCAGCTCGGACTCTGCCTGCAGAGGGGGCCGCCCTTCTCCAAAAGCGGCTTTGGGGAGCTCTGGGTCCCAGCAGGGCCACAGCGGGAAAGTGACTGGGTCCCCCCAACGTGGAGACGTTGCCGCGGGACCCAGCTCCTGGAAAGGGCGAGGGGGCGCTGGGCGGCTGCCGGGCCCCAGTGCGGCGCCAACACATACAAGTTCTGCTAGAAATGTTTGAAAATCAAGTTTCTCCCCGTTCGGGTTTTTTCCCCCCGTTTCAGTCTATTCCCTTCAAAAAACCAAAGACGTGGGCGGGCGGGCGCCACCGGGTCTGGGCACTGAGGTTCTGACTGGGGCAGATTTCGTTTGGTTCAGGTTGAGAAAATAAGGGTCGCCCTGTCCCAGGCTGGGAACGTGGGCCCTCTGTCCCTGAGCCGTGCAGACCTCCGCGGCTCCCTCGAGGAGGGGCGCTCTCCCGGCCGCCCAGAGCCTCGGAAGGTTCCAAGGAGACCGTGCGCACCCCTGGACCCCAGCTCCCTGCGGGGACCGGTCAGGCGAAAAGCACTGAGCGCCGCTGCCCGCACCCCTCGAAGCCGCGGGCCTGAAAGCGCGGTCCGACGCACGCTGCGGCGAGGCGAGAAGGCGGCGAGTCCTCGGCCAGCGCTCCTCGCTCGGCTTCTGCTAGGCCCTCCGCCTGATTTCGGCTGGAGGAGGTGGTCGGTTTTCGAGGGCAGAATACGAGGCTACAGGGAAATTGGACGGGAAGGCAATACTCCTGAGCTTCTTGAACGGCCCTGGGAGAGAAGAAAAATAAAGAAGTTACTGATTTTGAAAATAAAGATCTGGAGCGAGATTATGATCCCACTGGCTTTTCCACTGAGGCTCGCCCCCACCCCCTACCGTGCACGTCGGAGCTGGCTCCGTCCGAGAGAGCACGAGCACGGAAAAAATGCCTTTTGGGCCTTGAGAAGCGGGACCACCCCCCAGCTTTGGATACTTAAAGCTGAAGCTGCTAAACAATGAGAAAATGGTGGAGAGGGAGGCGTTAAGGGGGTTTCTTCACTGCCCTAGGGGTTTGTAACAAAGCGGATTTTGAACTTACTACAAATACGTTCCCTGTTCACATAGCGTAGACATCATTCTTCAGGTCCACTGTGTGGGGCGGGTCGCCGCGGCAAGGTTCTCGTGGAAGTGGGCGGACATACTCCAGCATTCTAAAAAACATTATCACAGCGAAATCGTGGGAAAATTCAGGCAACTCTTCCTCTCACTTACCTTTTGATTAGTTGAGTAATTCAGGAAAAGGAGAATTTTGGTTGCTTGTGGAGACCCATCATCGCTGGAGAGGAAAGAGAGAGAGAGAGAGAAAAAAAAAGGAAAATCTAATAGAGAACCGTGGAGTGTGTGCTGAGATGGTGGAATGGGTCCTCTGTGCATATTTTCTGGTGTAAAAGGACAGAGTCTGCCTTTCCCGGGCATCAGTTCCAGGAAGGATATTGCTTCCACTGTGGTAAAAGGCATAGTGCTAGATAAAGTTACCAAAAGGTGCAGGTGTGTATGGTGGAAAACAAGAGGTTTCTACTTATATCGCTGGAAAACATCTTTCTTGGTGGGAATAATACTTGGGCTCTAGTTTTTTTTTCCACGGTGATTGAAGCTGGGTAGGACCAACATCCTCCACATAATCCTTAGGCTGAATATGCACTTGCAGAGTGAATCTGGGGCATTACTCCCCCTGACTTGAACTGGCAGATTCAGATCCATATTCTAAGCTGCGCAGAGCATCTGAGAAATCCCTGCTGAGACCAGAGCCTGAGGAGTGAGCCCTGACAGGCCAACGTGAAGACCAAGGGGGTGTCTCTGTACCTAGCACGGAGCTGGGCTCTAATGGCTGCACCCAGGGAGCCGGTACCCTGAGACCAAGGGAGCAGTTACTTTGGGGAAAGGGGGGTTGGGATGGGGCGTTCTTCTTCCCTGGATAAACCACATTTGGGAAACTTTTTTCAAGGGTGGGGCAAAGTTTTGACCGTTGTGAGCCCACTTTTCTTACTGGCAATGTTTGAAGAGAGAAATTCACCACTGTTTATGATCCTGTCCCTACTATTTAAAGTACAAAGTATTCTAAAAAAAAGATTTAATATAGGAAATTTGTAGACCCACAGTGCCCCAGATTTAGAAGTACATTTGAAGCATGCCCAACTGGGTTGTCGCCCTGGGTTTCTACACAAAACAGGACATGCGACATGCAGCAAATGACAACAAATACATAGTCACACCGAAATTAATACTGAGATTTCTATCATGTGAACAATTTGCTTTTTCTCCTTTACCGTTATGCCAGCTAAGATTTAGACAGCTTTGCAGAAGTCCTTTCTCATGGCTTTTCTGCCTCTGCCCACCCGTCCTTCCCACCCACTTCCCCCCACTTTTTTTCTTTTTTTGAGCCAAGAATTCTCTCACAAATTTTCTTAGTAGGTGCATGATTTTTTTCAACCACTTCCCTATCCCAAGACTGGAGATCAGGAACAGAAAATAGTTTTGTTTTTTTTTCTCTTTCCTTTTGCATTTGGGAGGTGCCCTTTTCCCCAGGAACAAACGGACAGGGAGTGAGAAGGAAGGGAAAGCTGGGTGATTCTTGGTCTTGGCAGTGGTGGTTGTCAACAAAAATTTGCAATCGAGATGCGACCCTGTAGCTAAGCAGAGGGGTCCCCGGAAACACAGGGACCTGACTCCCAAACCCCCCGCCGAGGCTCCCAGTAGCACAGCCTAGCATGCCTGGGCAGTCGGGTAAACCCCCCGCCTCCCCCCACCCCCAGAGCTCCCAGGGACCTCGTAGGTCTGCTCTACTCCACAAATGAATGTACCCACCTGTGCGCTCGGCTACCGGTGCCCACCGAGTGCACGCAAGCGCATCCGTCCGGATCCCGGGGGCGATCGCTCCTGGCTGTTCGGCTCGGGCCCGGCCGCGGCGGGGAGCGGAGCGGGTGCCTCCCGATGCGGACACTCATCCCGCTGTCCTCCCCTGTCGGCCATTTATTGTCCTGTGTGGAAGCGGCTTTCGCCCAGCTTAAGCTCGGTCGGAATTAGTGAAATCAAATACTCAATAATTACTACATGTAAAACAACAACAATCCCCAAATCAGCCTATTAAAATAAACGAAGGACCTCTCCAAGTCTTGGGAGCAATCCGGAGAGAAAAGGGAAAGGAGTCAGAGGCTGGCGCCGAGTTCCCGGCGTAGGCAGGCGGCGGCGACGGCTCCGGCTTTGGGGGGACCCGGCATCCAGGCTCCGGAAGTGAGCCGAATCTCCTAAAGTCCGTGCCCGGAAAAAAAAAATTGCGCTGAAAGAACAGTGTCAACTCCAGGATTCCGCCAAGTTTGGCCAGAGGGCAGCTTGGTTTCCCCGCAGGCGCGTGATTCCGCTAAGCGATAGGGGTGGGGGGGCGAGGGGTGGGGGTGGGGATCTGAGAATTACACAGTGCAGAGTTGCTCCTGCATATCCTCAGACCTCTTAAAACTAAAATTGTAACAAGCATTTCTGCCTTACCTATGCTTGAATACCATGACCACGACACAGCTCAGTGCATCAGAGAAAACACCGGTGAGGTGAATTAATGAACACGTGTGTACCAACGTGTATCTTCGTCCACAAAACGGTAGGTCCACCCGTCCCCCCACACACATGCCGGCATGGGCATAAAGACAATGAAAGGGTTTATATTTTAAAAATTAAACATGACTGTGTTTCATATTCAAGGGAAAGATTTTTGAAGTTTTTACGAAGATTACCTCATTATCTGCATATGGGTATCTGAGGGCACATATCTTGTGTTAATATTTATCTAAAGTTCCTCTAACAACCAGCAAAGCATATATTATGTACTTATTTGTCTAGAGATGATAGGTTCTATAATAGATGAAAGAGAAATAAATCTGTATTAGTTCTTTGGAGGGAAATTCATTAATAAGCCAAGCACTGAAAAGAGAGTTACAAGTATTTTGAATCACAATGCAGATTCTGGCGGAAAAGGATTTTCTTAAGGCTTCAGAGTAGGCAAGGAATTGCACAAGGTTCCTCCTCCCCATGCCGTAAGAGTAGCATGTCTGCAAAACTTGAGGATGGTCTTTTCTCACATCCGTTTGTTTATAGTGGCTTAGTGGAAGGAGAGAAGGTCACCTCTGGAGACAGCTGGAATTGGTGGGTTCGCAGAATCTCCCCAAGCTCCCATCCTAAAAGTATTTCCTTTCCTTTCACCCCTACCCATTCCATCAGCCTGCCCCAACCAGCACCCCTGCATGACCAACCGGTAAATGTCTCCAAGCTGTACGAGCACAATGCACACCCATCGCAACACGTGTTCCTCAGCATGGGCACGAACTCTCCAGGAGTGTCCCAAAGCCAGGACTCAGCAATTATGCTCCTTAGAAATGCAGAAGTCCATCAAGTGTGAGGAGCCTGGGGTGGTCTCTATGCCTTGAAAGGTATTTCTTCTTATCTGAGTTCAATTTTCTCTGACTGTGCAAGCGAGTGCAGTAATCTTTGGGAAGGGAAAAAAATGGATGTCCCCTCCCCCTTTCTAGTTATTCAGATTTCATCCACTTTGCTGCATGTACAAGGCAACACCACAACTGAGAGAAAAAAGTGCTCCTAAACACTCCCTAGAGAATGGGAATTTGGGTGAGAGGGAGGAGGCAGTGAGGGAAGAAAAGTCTAACACCCTCTCCCCAAGGGTATCATAGGGATAGTTTCCCACCAGTCACTAAAACTGCACCAAATTATATCTTTTAAGGAAGATTGAATTAATTACCACCTGTTGGAATCTTGTTCCAAAGTACCGCAACAAACTCCCTCCTGCCTTTCTGCTCCACAGATCCCAAGCCAGGTTGGCTATTTTAACAAAGGGGTTTATTTGCATCCCCCCCAAATTTAGTTGAGTCTTGGGTCCTCACTTCCCTTTTTGGAGATGGGGAAATTAAATTTTCTTTCTTTTGATAAAGCATCTTCTGGAGGTCCTTCAGTTGCTTGTGTCCTGCTTGATTATTTTCAAATTAGAATGATTAGACTGTATCTTCTTCTGTGACTTCTGAGGGTGTCTGGTCATGTGGAGAACTAAGCTGTGTGATTTCCCCCCTTCCTCATGATGAAATGTACATATATACTCCACCATCTGCCTCTTAGGGGTTCCACCAAATTCCAGTTCCCAGCATCACGGTGGCATTAAGGGGGTCTCTCACCTAGTTAGAAATGAAACCTCTAGCCCTTCAACTCTTTTATATTTAGTCATTCTTTGGGACAGTTAAACAGTCCTCTTTGATACAGAAGAATGATGTATTGGGGTCCACAACCCCTCCTTTTCCTAAGAAAAACGCTATTCTCCATATCTTCTTTTAAAGTAACTAGAAATCTGAAAGAGAGAGAAATTGGTCAGCCTCCTTCCTAGGAGCCCCAAATCTAAACTTTAAAAGATGGAGGAAAAGATCAAAAGTGATAAATGCCTTTTCCAAGCATTCAGTTTGTTGGCTTTCTGACCAAAAGGGGCCTTTGTTAGATCTCTGCAAGAAAGCCAAACCCAGCTCCCAGCAAACACTCCTCCACCTCTTCCCCACCCCCCTCACTCCCTTGTCTAACTTGAAAATGAACTTGGACTTCCCTCTCAGACAGGCCCTAAAACCAGGAGAGATTTTATTTGTCTGTTTCTGAAGGGCTTCCTAAAAGGGGGAGGTTTTTTGGGGGGGAGAGGAGGGGAACAGAGGGCTCTCACACACAGCAGAAGATGGGGTAGGGGTAGGGGGCTCAGGGAGGCAAGAAAGGGGAGGAGGTACTTGTTAATTTCTAAACTCCATGTTAATTCTCTGAATTTCTTTTGTCACTGGAGGGTGAGGAAAGGGCAAGTGACAGGCTGAGATGTTGCCAAGAGAGACAAGAGAGTAAGAGGGATGAGATTAGAAAAAGGATGGCGCTGGGGAAGGAGAAGATGAAGAGGCTGGGAAGGGGTTCTGTCAGGAGGTTGGCCAGGCTGGGAGGGTGGGGCCAGAAAGCAGTGGAAGAAAGAGGGCTGGGGTAAGGACCCAGAAACCACTGGAGGAGACTTCCTGAGAATTCTCCATGGCAGGGGCTGAATTCCCCGCCAACCCAGTGCACCACCAGGCAGGGTCTGAGATTGTGGGCAGGCTGGTGGAGAATCCAGGAAAAGATTGGTGCTAACAGCCTGAACCTGAACCCCTGTGTGGATCCCTGCAGAACTAGAGAGGAAAGTTTGATGTGGTTCCCCAGACTCTGGGCCAGCACCGCAAGTCCTAGTTGGCAGCAGAAGGGAGTGGATTTCTCTGATGTCTAAAAGAGGGAAGTGAATGGCGTCTGGAGGAAGAGGAGTTTGGGTTTGAGAGTGGAAAACTCTGAAACTAGGAACAAAGTGATGCCTCAGCCATCCTGGTCCCATCTTCCCTCAAGCTGGGGGCCCAGGGAGGGAGAACAATAAAGGTAGAAGATGCCAGGATGGCAGCCACTGCCCAGGAGGTGAGTTCCCAAGCTGGCAGGAGAGGTCTGGGTGGCCCTTTTCTGATGCCAGGCAGTGGGGGTGGAGAAAATAAAGTAGAGCATGTTCCAGAAGGATCCAGGTGCCTGGGAGGTGGCATCTGTGTCTCCATACTCCTTGGGTCATCCCCAACCTTCCAGAGCCCAGAGAGGGGGAGGGAAAGAGGAGAGGAGGAGACTGGGCTAGGCCAGGGAGCCCCAGGGTCAGTCACTTTTCTTTCCTTCTTCACCTATGTCACCTTGGCAACCCACCAAGAATTTGCCCTGAGTGTGTGGGAGGCTCTCTCACTCAGACACACTCTCAGGGGTGCCCTCCCCTAGGCCTTCCCTGAGCCCCCAAACCCTTCCTGTATGTGGCCTCTTAATCCAAAACATCCCTTTCTTTCCTGGATAGCTCAAGCCCTATGTCCTCTGTAATCCACAAATCTCCTTTTCCACTCTGCAGCCCGTGCCCTGGACAGGAAAGGGCCCCCCAAACTATGCCTGCCCACCAAGGCCCCAAGTCTGGGCCAGAATCCAGACCCCATGGTGGTGAGGCTCTTTGTTCTCCAACAGCCTCAACCCACCCCCTCCTTTTTTTTTTTTAAACTGGAATTTCTCCCATAAAAAGGGGGGGGGCAGGAGCTTGAGAGCTTCAAGCTTTTTTTTTTTTTTAATCCTGGGGAATTTGAAGGAAACAGAAGAAATTGTGGGGAAAAGAAAGGGAAATCAACTGATGCTTAATTTCCAGAGAGAAGAATCTGGGACATACCAACTTCATTCCTCTCAGCCTTCTCTCTAACCTGATGTTTAAGGTACGCCAGGCCCTTAAACGGGCTCATCAGGCTTGCACCCTTCTGCTGCAGACACTGCTAACTCACACCTCTGACTTTGTCTTTAATACAGTGGGCCAGGAATTCCACCCTCATGTTCAGAAAGCCTCAGACAGCTGCCTCTTCATTTTCTTAGTATTCTCCTGGGGGATGTGTAGGTAGATAGGATGAGTATGTAAATCAAGTGTGTATACAGAGAGATAAACAGACCAGCAGAGATCTTTACTTGCATATAGAGGATGTCCGCAGAGAGCTGGGTGTCTTCATGGACACACTGGGTGGTGTCCACAAGGCCATGTGCTGGAACAGTGTGCATGCAGCCTGCACACGGCCCCAAGTCCACAGGCCAGGAGCGAACACACACACACACACACACACACACACACACACACACACACAGTGAGAACCCACACTGAGTATCTCCTTTGTATGTTGGACACTTAGAAAAGAAGAATTTCAGAGTTGAACTTAGCCTGGAACTCAGTCCCTAGAGGAAACTAAGGACAGAGCCCCAGCCGTTCCAAGTGTCCCTTTGAGAAAGGAGCCCAGAGCAGAGCCCGGTCTTCCCGATGGGGCTGAGGGGCTATTTTCCATTTTCCTTTGATAAAATGAAATGCTGCGTCTTCACTCCCACACCAGCAGCTCAGCTAGAGACCGAGGAGTCACATTCCCTTTCCTTTCTCTTAGGATTTCCTCCAAACTTCCTCGCAGTCAAGCTCCAGCGCCCCATCGGCGACGCCGCCAGGCGAGGTGTGGCGGTGCGGTGGGGGGGGCGAGCGCGGGCCACGGGTTTCGGCGGCTTTCTAGGGCGGGATGGTCTCGGAGATGTAATTACTACGTTTCCAGTGGTGCATATTCTCCTGGAGTGTTTAATTTGGTTTTATTTGTGTCTCAGCCAGATCCACATTTTTTCGGGGAGGAGAGAGAAGCGACCCCAGGCTTAAAGTTAATTAACCAAGCAGGCTTTACTTTCCGCCGCCCGTGCGCCCGAAGGCTCTTGCGCTGCCGCCTCCCTCCCCGCTCCCGGAGCGCCCCCGTCGCGGAGCCGATTTCAGGCGCGGAATGTCTTGGGGAGCCCAGCGAAAGAACCGGGAATCATTCAGAGTATGCGGTCACGTCTCCAGATGCTTTTAACTCCCTTAGCCCTGAACTTTCCCCTTCTCCAGGCTTCCCACACCCCCAAGTCTCTTGGGGGGCCTACATCTTCGCTGGCTGGTCTTCTTGATGGAGACTTTGGTTCTCTCTCTTCTCGTTGCTAAATTTTGGCCGCATCGTGCCCCTAATAAATGGAATTGTAAAATTGCCGGGTTAATTAAATCTATATCTCATTGCAATAGGAATAGTTAATGTCCTTACATAAACCTGGAAAAGAACATACTATTAATTTTATTTATTGCTGGGCCGCCCTGCACCCGGATCCTTCCCGCCGTTCTGCCCCCTACTCCCAAAGGCTGGGGGAAGCGTGTCTTTGGGTCCGGGTCCGCGGAAGACGCGTCTGGCGTTGGGCTAGAGCATTCCTGGACTGGGGAGGGAACCCCAGGAATGCGGTGGGCGGTTCAGGCCCTTTGTTTCTCCCGGCGGCCCCACAGAGCCCGGTCCACGTAGCCCTGCGTTCTCCACGCAGACCCAGCACTTCACAGTGGGAGAAGCCAGGGCTTCGGCACCCCCTCTACACCTGCGGCTGGAAAACCTCAGCCCTCCTCACTACCTACCCCACCAGCCAGGCAGCAGGCAGAGGGGGGCCAAGGTCACACGACCCAGTCTAGACTGGCCAGCCCCTGTTTGCTCCCCTTGTTCTACCTTGACCTTGGACTCTGAGGCAGGGAAGCCAGTTTCCTAGCCAAAAGCCATCTCCCAGCAAGCCCCCACCTTCCCCGGGCTCATCTCTTCTCCCTCCACCACCATCATCGCCCTCAACACACTTTGAAGCTAAGCCGGTTTATGTTTTGTATTTTCTTCCTACTGCCAGCCCAGCCCAAAGCCTGCTTTCAGACTCTGAGGTGGCCCTTCCGGATGAACATCACACTGATAAAGATTACTCATTTTTTATCCTAACTCACTGACACCAGGGCGCTCTCCATCGTCAAATACTACCCTCCCCATACAGGGAGAAGGGACATGGCCATGGGGCTGCATCTCAGTACAGACTTGGCATTTGCTCTCAGGTTTGAGGGATCCAGTGGGTCCGGACTAGCCTGGGGCTACTGCATGGCCACCCCCTGCGAGCCGTCTGGACAGGAGCACCCAGCATTTAAAATCTGGGGCAGTGGCAGGAAAGAGGGAGATGCTGCAGCCCCTCTCCCCCCCCCCTTTTTCTCTCTCTCTCTCTCTCTCTTTATTACCTCACTGGGCATAGGAAACCCAAGTCTGGAGATTGGTAAGGAAGAGGGGGACTTTTTCAAAAATCAGTAAATTGGTGTTAATTTTCTCTTTGACATATGGGGCAATTTTAAGGCATGCAGACACTCCACACTAAAAGGGAGTGACCCCAAGAAAGCCGTGGAAGCCTAAATTAGAGAACTGTGTTGATCCTGGCTCTGCCCCTGGGCCCTCTTAGGCCCGCTCAGCCCAGGCTGCAGAGGGCGGAGGCGGCCCACCAGGCTTAGGTCGGTCCTTCTGGGGTCTTACAGAGTTGCGCCTGGGAAAGGTCCCTCCAAAGGGGCAGATCGGCCGACTCTCGTTCCACGTTTCCTTTTGTACACCGATCTGAGAGCGCTTGCTCTTGTTCACATCAAGGGCTTTTTAGCTTTCCTAGACCGAATTCTTCCCCCACCTCCTGCCCGTTTCTTTGAAAATCTCACTCTGAGGCTTTTCATTTCTATTGTACATTGAAATATCAGTCTATCCTATTGCCCTCATTTCCCTCCTTTTATTCTTTCTCCATTTTCACTGAGAGCATCACTCCACCCCCTCCGTGTAGTGATGTGTGTGTGTGTGTGTGTGTGTGCGCGCGTCTTTTGGGGCTATCACATCCTCTCAGCCCTCTCTGCTCTGCGGTGGAGGTGGAGGAGCCGAAAGGGTCCCTCTCAGACAACTGGGGCTTTGGAGAAAGTGGCTGAAAGTCGGAAATGGAAATGCAATCCCGGCATCAAAGTCTCTCGGTGCGCGGCTTCGGGTTCTTTCCATCCGCGAGTTCTAGGGGATTATGCCAGGGCCAGAACCAGGGCTCCCCACGCCTTGCCCGCACGCTTCCTCCTGCTTTCTAGTTTATTTATTTAAAAAAATCCAGTTTCTCCCCCACCCTTGGCCCCAACCCCAACCCAGTAACAGCGATCGTTTTTTGGCCAAGGATCAGTCTCCCCCATAGCCAATCTAAACCTAAACCTAGAGGGAGGCGCCCAGGAACAGTCCTAGTCTCTCCAGACCCCTTTGCGTCGGCCAAATTCAGCCTCCCCCTCCTCCCTCTCCCTCCCTCGGGCCTGCCAGGGGGGCGTTGCCCTGTTCCTTTAAATCTCCCAGCTCCCTCCTCTTCGCCCCTCCTGAGAGCCAATCATCAGAGACCTGTTTCCTTTTGCCCCGCCCCACCGCAAGGGGTGGGAACCCCAGGAGACCGGGCCCCAGAATCACGTGCGTTGGCAGCGTCACGTGGGCTCGGGAGGGGTGCCGAGGGGAGCCGGGCGGGAGACGCCGGATTTCTTAATGAAGTGTCCCCGCATGCGTAGAGGGTATGTAGGGAGGGAGGTGGAAGCACCAGGAGGAGGAGGGGAGGAGAGAAGAGGGAAGGGAGGAGGGATGGGGGAGGGGAAAAGGGAGCGAGGTGTCTCCCTAGCTCGCTGCCTCTGGCAAGTGGAGTTTTTAAAAAGCTCGAGCAGATCATGTCATGACGACTTCGCTGCTCTTGCATCCGCGCTGGCCGGAGAGCCTTATGTACGTCTATGAGGACAGCGCGGCGGAGAGCGGCAGCGGAGGCGGCGGCGGGGGAGGCGGCGGCGCGGGCGGCGCGGGGGGCGGCTGCAGCGGAGCGAGCCCCGGCAAAGCCCCCAGCATGGACGGGCTGGGCAGCAGCTGCCCGGCCAGCCACTGCCGCGACCTGCTTCCACACCCCGTGCTGGGCCGCCCGCCGGCTCCCCTGGGCGCCCCACAGGGCGCCGTCTACACGGACATCCCGGCCCCGGAGGCGGCGCGCCAGTGCGCCCCGCCGCCGGCGCCCCCCACCTCGTCCAGCGCCACCCTGGGCTACGGCTACCCGTTCGGTGGCAGCTACTACGGCTGCCGCCTGTCGCACAACGTGAACCTGCAGCAAAAGCCTTGCGCCTACCACCCGGGCGATAAATACCCGGAGCCGTCGGGCGCCCTGCCCGGTGACGACCTGTCCTCCAGGGCCAAGGAGTTCGCCTTCTACCCCAGCTTCGCCAGCTCGTACCAGGCGATGCCCGGCTACCTGGACGTGTCGGTGGTGCCTGGGATCAGCGGGCACCCGGAGCCGCGTCACGACGCGCTCATCCCCGTCGAAGGCTACCAGCATTGGGCTCTCTCCAACGGCTGGGACAGTCAGGTGTATTGCTCCAAGGAGCAGTCGCAGTCCGCCCACCTCTGGAAGTCTCCCTTTCCAGGTAAGGAAGGGGCCCGAGCGCCGCCGCCGCCGCCGCCGCCGCCGCAGCAGCAGCAGCCAGGGACCCCTCCCCGCCCTGCCTGCCCCGGGGCTCCGCGCCTCAGCCACCCCCGCCGTCTGGCCCCGGCGCGCCGGCTCTGCTGGGCTGCCGATGGAGCCTGCCGGGCGAGCTGCGCTGAGGAATGCGCTGGGGAAGAAATCTGCTCCGACACGTTCCCCGGAGCTGCCCGGCCGAGAGTGAAGCAATCACAGGCGCCCGAGCGCCGGGCCGCCGGCTCGGCTCGAGTCGGGAGCTCGCCTCCTCCTCCCCCAGCCCGCTCCAGTCTCACGCGCGGCTCTTGGCCCCCGAAGCCCGCTTCCAGCCAGGAATGGGGGTGGGGTGGGCCTTGGGTGCCTTGGAATCCGAAACCACCAGGACAAAACCCTCAACCCACCGGATAATTGAGGGAAAAAATAAGAACTATCTTGCCTGAATTTTCAAGATCGTTCAAGCACTAGATAGGTTTTTATGTTTGTTTTTGTTTTTTGAATAGGGGTCTAATTTGCCGGGTCCAAAGAAATGCAGAATATTTTCTTTTCTTGATTTATTTTAAGAATTCGGCCACGAATTTCCTGATCGTTAAAGGAGCAGAACTAAAAATCTCTGGAGAGGATGTGGCGAGAAGGGAGTTTGCATCCCTCTCCTGGGATATAAAATTTTCTTTGCCTCTCTGGTATCCTGAGCTCAAATCCTGTGGGTGTTCCCACTGCCAACTCCCCCAGATGTCGGGGAGAAAGAGAGTTTTCTATGCCTCAAACACAGAAGAAGGGGAATGAGGATGAGAAGTGAGGGACTGAAGACCTGTTCTGGATACATCTGGGATCCAGGCCCAGGCTAGGGACCCCTAAGTCTTTGCCTGTGTATGGGAGGGGGGGGCAGAATTCACCGATGTCCTTTTCCAACTGAGGCTATTTCTGAACCAGAGGGGATCCTGAAATCCCCATCATTCCCCATGGGAGAAGGATCAGTCCTAGGTTTGTCAAAATCACATCAGGAGCTTTGGATTCAGCACAGCGCTGAGAAATTATGAAAGCCTGAGTCTGCTCTGGCTGTAAGCAGACCTCGGTGGCAGAGGGCTGACTGGCTCCATTCTAATGCCTACAGGAATGGAGGGGGGGCATGGAAGCCACAGATGTCTCCCCATACTATCCAGAGGGCCCCCCAGCTCTACATGTGAGCCCAGGGACATTTTCACTGGGAATTAGAGCTCTGAAGACCTCCTAAGGGTGGGCCTGAAATTCCTCTGCATCCGGGATTGGGGCAAGGGCAGATAGTGAAAAAAATCACTGAATGATGTTAGAAAGTGTAGAAGATAACATTCTTGCAAATAGGAGATTACTTAGTATAACACAACTAAATATCCGGGTGGGACCCACACTAGGCACCCCATTTCTGGCTGCCAGAAGATTCCAGGATGATAGAATTATAGTACATGGTATCATGTATTACCTGTTCTGAATTGGCAATAATATTTTTATGTAATATAATTTATGTTATCAACTACCTAATATGAAACAGGTGATAATACATTTCTAGCAGATAGACAATTCACATGTAAGTGTACAGTAATGTACTATAGACAGATGGCCCTTTAATTCACCATCTCATCCAAACGGAAAACTCCTTAGGAGACAGGGGTCCAGCAGGAATTCCTGGAACAGGGGGAGCTGGTAGGCCATGCTAAGGGGCCGAAAGGAAGGGGAGCAGATGCCCACCTCACCCACTGTGGGCAGAGACATGGGTCTAGAGCAATGGGCAATGGGTTTAGTGTGGAGAGGTGAAGAGAAGGAGCTGCTTTGGCATCCCTGTGAATGCGTGTAGAGTGAGGTGGCAGTGAAGGATTGGAGAGAAGCTCAGAAATATCTGAGCAAAATAAACATCTTAAAGATTCCCAGAAAAAAAAAAAAACCTGCTAAAAATAAACACTTTTTGATCATAGCCTCCTAGAGAAAAATATCTTTGAAATAAAAAAAAAATACAGCCCAATTGAGGTTTAATACACTTGCAAATTATGGCATGGAAATGGATATAAAACCCACTACGTCTCAGCAGCGATATGCTCACACACTCCCCGTGTGGAAACAGAATCAGGCTGGTGTATCTCAGTGAGTGCAGATGTCCAGGCAAAAAGCAGATGAAAAAGAAATTATCTTCAGACACCCTGCATCTTTCTACCCACACAGAGATCTTTTAGAAGTAGTGAGATTTCCAGATAACTCTGTCTATGCACTTGTGGTTTGTTCGGCAGCATCTGGGCATAAACACTACTGTCTCTCTTTAGCGCCTCTGGCTCTGAGAAACCTCGCTATGGCGGTCTGGGCTGGTGTGGGCTATGGAGGCAATTGTTCAGAAAGATCCAGATAATTAGGGCCAAGATGTGTTGTGGCTTCTTCCCCCAATTATACAGACCCTTGTTTCATTGCTCCTTTTTTTTTTTTTTCCTTCCTATGATGAGTGTAGGTACTTTTTTTTTTTTTTAATACAGAGAGACAAAAATTCTAAGAGAGAATCAGTAGAAATTCTAAGAATCAGAGCATGGGGGTGGGGGGGTGGGCAGGGAGAGACAGAGTCAGGATTGGGGGAGAGCAATAGAATGAAATAGTGGGTTCTTTGGGCCATACTGGAAGTCCCTACTGACAAGCCTTTGGATTATGGTTGAGAAGAGCAGCTAGGATTTCTAGCTGGACAAAGTCCTCTTCAGAATGCAGAGCCCTGTTGTAGGAGTGGGTGGTCAAGAGCAAGTGGGTAGTGGGAACCTGTGCACAGGACCCCAAGAGAAGGCTACAGCTGATCATTGATCTGGTTTTTTTTCACTTCTCAAAGGTGTCTATTAGGTCCCCAGGTATGAAGTGGTTTGTGTGTGTATGTGCTCTGGAGGGATGTTAGGGAAGGCTTGATTGTAAAATTAATAACTCAGTCCCCTACTTACTTTAGGCAGTATAGACACCACTCGAGGTCTGAGCTTCCAGATGTTTCTGTATCCATAGATCCCAATTCCTTTTCAGGCAAGACAGCAGACAGTGAAAGGGGGCTTTTTTGAGAAGGCAAGACTAAAGGTATTTTCCCAAGGGGCCAAAACAACCAACATTTTGGTCAGATCCATTAAAAACTTTGGCAAATCAATCCTTGGCATCCTATAGAGAAAAATAGCCAGTTTAGACCAGGTATCTGCTTTTTAAAACCAATTTTTAAGGATTGTGTTGATTAAACCTCATTGGAAATTTAGAGTTGGTGTTTAGAGGATCCAAAATTGGGTAGGTAACTGTGAGCATTTCCAGAAAGTGAAATAAAAAGTCAGGGACAATTAGCTGGTTAATTCAGGAACCAAAACCCACTTTATCTCATTTTGCTCTCCAAGGAAAAGGAGGTATTTTGTACCAGATAGCCTATTTCCATTTTAGAACTTACTGTCTCATTATGTTGAGTCAGAAAAATCTTGGTTTAAAATCTGGCTCTGCCACTTAGGTTATTTTACCCACTCTGAGCTTCAGAATCCTCATCTTGTAAATTGGGTTTAATAAAATAAGCCTGAAAAAATGTTCTGAGGATTTAAATTAAAAAAACAAAACAAAACAAAAAAACACCAAATACCTCATGGTGTCACTACTTACCCTCTTTGTTTTACTCTTGTCCTGGAATCATCAATCTCCTGAATCATAGCTATGTCTGTAAGAGTAAAACAAAGTTGAGAACTGAGAGATTTTTTAAAAATTATCTTGTACAAAAAATTCTTTTTACCCTAAAGGATCTTCTCTGCTAAAGTGAAGCTGTTTTGTTTTTCAGATTTTTAAAAAAAAACCTTGACCTATTCCTACACAGGCAGAGAAAAGTGACAAGTCCAACAATTTTCCTGAGAAATTGTCATGAAGACAGCCAAACCAGGCCATTGGGACCCCCTCTTTCACATATTCTTCCTGAGCACTTTATTTCCTACTGGCATTTGATTGTGACCTCTTCTCTTTCCGGCCTGTAGAGACAAGTATTCCTGGGTGAGAGCAGACCCAATGGGAATGGTGTAGGGAAGGTGTTTTATGAGGGTGGGGTGAGAACAAGCATTTCAGGAAGAGCTTTATGTCTGCATTCTGGACTGCCTCTCTACTTCCAAAGGGCAGTAAGAATGAAGGGGGAACCCCAAATATTCAGTCCTCATCATTAGCTTCTGCCTGAAGAAGTCTAACAATTACATTTTTAAAAATTGAGGGGTGAATTATTCAGATGATCTCCCTAATACCCCACTTTCCCCTTGAAAGTGTTGCAATGATCTTTTTATTAACAGAGGTGAGGGTGGAATGGAAGGGGGGATATAAGTGACATATATTGTTCTTAGTTCCTGTGAAATTCACAGACTTAAAGAAATTTACCTAGTAGTGGTTGGAATAACAAGGTATTTAGGGTGGCTAGGGTTCCTGTATGCGATGGAGACAGTTTCTCTCAGCTTTGGAGGAATGGAGAGGAGAGGGGGTTGGAGCAGAATTTGCTCTCTTTTGGTGAGAGGACACTTGGGGTGGGGGGCAAGGAGAGGCACTGAATTCTTTTTGTAGAAGACTTATGTCAACAGCTGGTTTTAACCCAAGAAGGGCTCTCCTAGTGCCTCCTTTGGTGGGCAGACCCTGGGGCATGGACTCTACCTCCAGGGGCCTGATTCCCTACATCTCCCATCCAGGACCTCTCAACTTGGATGCTGTTAAGTGGCTCACAACATTGGACATCTAGAGCGATTGGCTCCCCAGCAGGCTGGCTTCACCTGGACACTTTTCTTCTCTATCTGTTGGTACAGGTCTCAGATTCCTAGGGCAGAGGCAGTGACCAAAGGCATGAGGCCCCACTCAGTGGTTGGTTCCCACTGAAGCTCTCTCCCTTCCTGCCATTCCCTCCCTCAAACTGACAACAGAACGCCTTCCCCTGATAATGGGGCACAGTTTATGCTAATGGATGCCCAAGTGATCTAACTGCAGGAAGGAGGAATTTTCCTGAATACTTGCAATCCTCTAGGCCCTCAGACCAGGGTGAAATTTGTAGGGACCCTTTTAAGGGTACAGGATTTTACTAACAAATGCGGTGCAGAGCTATATTGGAGCCTGAGGCAAAAGGAAAAATCAGTACTACTGGTCCCGTGTTTATTTTAAAATTTGTTATTCTATCATGGGGTTTTTTTGCATTCATTTAGATTTTTTATTTTTTTAATTTTTTTATTTTTTAAAGATTTTATTTATTTGCAAGAGAGAGAATGAGAGACAGCATGAGAGGCAGAAGGGTCAGAGGGAGAAGCAGACTCCCTGCTGAGCAGGGAGCCCGATGTGGGACTCGATCCTGGGACTCCAGGATCATGACCTGAGCCGAAGGCAGTCGCTTAACCAACTGGAGCCACCCAGGCGCCCTCATTTAGATTTTTTAAACATTGCATTAAAATATTACTTACCTCGATTCCCAAGTTGTTGGCTCCCCCCTCTTTAAAAGTTTTCACCAGGGGCACCTGGGTGGCTCAGTCGTTAAGCGTCTGCCTTCGGCTCAGGTCATGATCCCAGGGTCCTGGGATCGAACCCCGCATCCGGCTCCCTGCTCCGCGGGAGGCCCGCTTTTCCCTCTCCCCCTCCCCCTGCTTTTGTTCCCTCTCTCACTGTGTCTCTCTCTGTCAAATAAATAAATAAAATCTTTTTTTTTTTAAGATTTTATTTATTTATTTGACAGAGAGAATGACAGCGAGAGAGGGAACACAAGCCGGGGGAGTGGGAGAGGGAGAAGCAGGCTCCCCGCGGAGCAGGGAGCCCGATGCGGGGCTCGATCCCAGGACCCTGGGATCATGACCTGAGTTGAAGGCACACGCTCAATGACTGAGCCACCCAAGCGCCCCAATAAATAAAATCTTAGGGAAAAAAAAAAAAGTTTTCACCAGAGGCAACACATCAGCGGCCTCACCTTAGTCGTGGCCTTGCTAATAGCAGGCGCAAAGAATTAGGGGGGCAATTTGTCTGTCCCCTTCGAGTCCCTGCCGGCACCTTGAGCCTACTCAGTGGTGCAGCCCGGGGCGCACAGCCCGGTTGGTCCAGGGTCCAGGCACACGACTCACTTCCTGCCGCCTGGCTTCTTTCTCCCCCCAGACGTGGTTCCCCTACAGCCCGAGGTGAGCAGCTACCGGCGCGGGCGCAAGAAACGCGTGCCCTACACCAAGGTGCAGCTGAAGGAGCTAGAGAAGGAGTACGCTGCCAGCAAGTTCATCACCAAAGAGAAGCGCCGGCGCATCTCTGCCACCACGAACCTCTCCGAGCGCCAGGTCACCATCTGGTTCCAGAACCGACGGGTCAAAGAGAAGAAGGTGGTCAGCAAATCAAAAGCGCCTCATCTCCACTCCACCTGACCGCCCATCCGGCCACCCGCCCCGTCTATTTATGTCGCCGCTTTGTACCATTACCGAACCCAACGAAGGACGCTTCGCCTGGTGCAGACGAATATTTAATGTTAACAAGAAAGAGTGACTGTGCCGCGGGAGGCAGAGAGGATCAGAGGGCGCGCTCTGCAGCCCCCTACTCCCCACCCCATCCTCAACTCCCACCCCTGTGCAGATGGGACCTACCAGGCCTCAGCAGCTTTGGAGGTGGGTCTGGGTGGGCTGCGGGAGGAAGGCCGACGGCCTCCACTCCCTTTTGCCTTCATCCTTCGCCTTGCTAGAAAGCTGAGAGGCAGGGGGCGAAGAGCCCGATCATTCCAACCAAAGCAGGGTTGGGGAGCCCCAAATGACCCCATTCTTGCCTCATCCTTTGCCCAGGCAGGTTGATGACCCTCCTGAGGGTGGGGCCTCGGTGCAGGACCTGGTGAGCTCACACTATCCTTCCAGTTCCTCCTCCTGTTCCCTGTCCCTCCCGCGCTCCTTAGTTAGGCAAGATTTCCCAGGTAAGGTTTTCTGTGCATATTTTAAAAGTCGCGTTAATATTAATGATAATTGTTAGGGATCTGGCATCGTGATTGGAGTACAGACAGCGCATAGGTTTTCTTTCTTTCCTGTTTCAACAAAAGCTGGAATTGGTGGAGGAGCTGCCTACCCCCACCTCAACCAGGAAACTGAATTTCTGCGGAGCCGACTTTGCCCCCGCTGTCTCCTCTGTTCTGCTCCCTCAGTCAACATGCAGAAATCCAAGGAGGATGGAAACTCCAACCACACTGCTAAATATGTCTCTCTCTCTCTCTCTCTCCCTCTCTCTCTTTCCCTCCCTCCCTCCCTCCCTCTCTCTACTGGGGATGAGGCCAGGCACAGAAGCAGAACATTTTTCTAAGGAAAGGACAAACTTCTCTTCCAAGGGGATGGAGAGTGGGTCCCCCAGCAGAGCCCCTCTCCAGTTGCTTCTCCGTGGAGGCAGTCACTGAGGAGAGCGCCTCACACTTTCACTTTTACTGATTGTCCAGAGGGAAGCAGTTTTCTTCCAGGAGGCCGAAATAACCAGCCCCCAATTAACCAGCTAATGTAGATGCTGCCTAACTATCCCTCCTCAAAGGCCAACTTGCTGCTGAGGGGGGAGGTCCCTCACCCTCTCCCTTCCCACTGGTGCATTACAAAACAGTGTTCTTTTGAAATGTTCATCAGAAATAGGCTTTTTTAAAATGTTGTGTATCTGTATATAGTGTTGTGACGTCTGAATGACAATGTACTGAATGCAAAAAGAAAAAAACCCACAAACCTGTTTTTAAAATAAAATCTTTTTTTTTTTTTTGCCTTGATTTTATTACTCAGATTCCTTCTGCAGACCCTTCTGTCCACTGGCTCATCAGGGCCATCTTTGCTGCCCTGACAGCCAGAATGGGCAAGGGGAAGAGTGTAGACATCACCCCCAGCTGGGTAAATTTCAAACTCATATTCTGTTCCACTCAAGTTTTTAAAGTGAGTTATTTGGGTTGTTGATGTGATCTAATAGAAGAAAACTCCTCCAGAAAAGAGGAGTGTGCGTTGGGGAGAGAAGGATGAAATCAGCGACTGGGAAGGCCTGGAAGCAGGTGAGTGAGAAAAGTACATTGCCTGTCAACTTCAGTTATAATGGTTGGGCTCAGATCCGGATTTAGGAGCTGAGAAGGCGGCCCGAGGCCGAGCCCGAGCTGGCTGCTGTGGTGGTGGCGGCTGTGGTAGAAGCGGTGGGGGCCGTGGTGGGAGCTAATCTTGGGCTTCTGGGGCCCTACTGCCCCCAGAGGGTCTGCAATCCCTCCAGCCAGTGCAGGGCTGGGGCTGGGAAGGGGTCTGCACAGCCTGTCCTGCTGGGGGGCAGCCGCAAGCTCAGCACTCCTAGGCTGCTCTCTTTTCTTCCCCATCAATTTATGCAGGGATACCAGGCCGCTAGGACCCCTTCCCCCCTCCCAGTTCATAAGCCAACCCCACCTTTATTTTCCAGCATTCCTGGGGACCACAGACTTCTAGGCTGTCAGGAGCCGTGTAGACTCTGCTATTAATTTGTTTGCCCTGTCGCGTCCGTCGAGCCTATCTCCCTATCTGGTGGAGTTAATGAGATCGTTAAGTTGTCAGGTTAAGAGACTTTTAAAAAGCAATATAGCCTAAAACAATGTTATCTCAGATTAAATCTTTACTGCAGCAATTTTTATTTATATATAATATTTTTCCTCTCCTGAGACACAATGACTGGAGGCATTGGGTTGGAAATTAGAGCTCTCCGACCTCCCTTTGCCCGACGGTTGAATTTCTTACAATTTTATTTAAATAAACGTTTCTGGGGGTGAAACACACACACACACGCGCGCACGCACGTGCACACACACACACACACACACACATGCACACACACACACCATGGAGTCTGAGAGAGAGACAAAGAGCCTGAAGAATTCATCCTCCATAGAGGCTCTGCTAGTGATGTGCCTGCCAGTTCCGGTCTACTCCATTTCAACTATCAAAGAATCACATGCTGGGAAGTGGGGTTCAGGGGGCCATAGGTGAACCTCCCAGGAATAAGGTTCATTCATAATTCCATCTTCCCTTGTCTTACCACCTGCCACTTTAACCTCTTCCCAAAACCCTGAGTCTCTCCTAGGATGGAAAGAGTTGAAAGTTAAATGTGTGTGTCAGAAAAAGGAACTGAGCAGACAAGAAGCCTGGGGCTCTCTTGATATGGGCCCCCATCCCTCTTGACTTGCGGGTACATTGGCTTTGTCCCATGACAGCTGTCGATACAGTGGAAGTTGGAGACTGTAGGGAAAGAGAAGTCTAGAGTTCTCCAAGGGATCTCTCTACTTCTGCACACAAACTCACAGAGAGTCTAATGAGGGAGTCTTCCCACACAGAGGGACCCTCCCTAAGGCCCCAGAAGGGGGCGATGGAAAAAAGGAGAAAGCTCACGCAGGCTCATTGGGATTGCATTGGGACCCTGAAAACCCCGGCAAAGACAGCAGTCCCTCTGAGTCCCTGGGAGCCCCGGTGTGCCAGGGGTGTTTGGGACCATCTCTGACACTGGATTAAATATGCCTGAATGGGTTTTGGAGGATTATCATGTCTGGATCAATTTTGGAGATGCCTCTCCCATAAGAGTAAGCAAGCGTGAGAATGGAAACTCCTATGTGAGACAGGTATTGTGTGAGTGTGTATTCTGGGGAGGCAAAGATGGGAACGATGCATTATTCTCTTCCTGATTGTGTGGGTCCTTTACCTTTCCTTCCTCCAAGAGCTGGCATTCTCTTTGGGGACTCTGTGGGACATTCCTGTGAAGGTGTGTGTGTGCATGTGCACACCCGCGCGCGCGCGCGTGTGTGTGTGTGTGTGTGTAGAGAGAGAGAGCTTTTGACCAGTGGAGATGTTCCCATGTGTGTGCAAACATATAAGTAGGCATGTTGTCATCACAGGGTGTAGAGCATATTTACTTTTCTTCACTCAAATCTGTAAGGAGCCTTTCTTTCCAAGGCCAATCTCCTAGTGCTGATGTGAGAGTGAGGTTCCACTCTATATAAGGGTGCAGGGGGATACGAGATGTGTGAAGGGCTGAGAGCACAGAGGCTGCCCCTGGAAACAGACAGTCTTTCTCCTCTGGGACTGGGGCTCCTATGATCTTTCTCATAATCCAGTGTCACCCCCCACTCCCCATGCCTCCCCCACCCCACTCCCCAGGCCAAGACTGAGGGACCTGACTGGGCTGGAGCCTCACAGGACTCTCCATCTAGAGGTCACTCTACCAAGCTGCCAGGGAAGGCTCAGATCCTTTCCTGGGCTTGGGGGGACAAAACCTTCCCCACCCACATTTCAGTCCCCAGACCCAGGGTCAGCAGAATGGACCTTTCAGCCCGTAGTCCCACAGCTAAGAACCCACCTAAGGGAGCAAGGCCAGCAGTTCTCAGGGAGATCCCTCCACGACTGTGTCCAGACCATCTGTTCCTGAGGCTGGTCCACAGGCAGCTGGGTCAGCAGGCCAGTGTGGGTGTGAGGCAGGGGCCGTCCCTGGGACATTCTCCATCTCTCGGAGGATTGGAGCTCAGAACCCTGCGGCAGGTCCCCCAAATCAAAAACGAGCTCCCCACCCTAGGATCCACCTATGCCCCGACTTGGATGATGTCGGAAGCCCACCCCTCAAAAAACTCCAAGTGCTGGTTCAGGCAGATGTGTATCCAGACCTGCGCTGGTGGAAGATTGAGGGGCCCTGGGGAGCGAGGGGCTTCTGGGAGGAGGAGGGGGCCAGAGCCTTTTCGCAACCAACCAGGCTCTTCCTCTTTTAGCCTTGACCGTGACTAGGTCTTTCTGACCTTGACATCACAGGGAGCACAGGAAAGGGGGGCAGGGTGGAAAAGGCCTTGATCTTCCGGTGGCCAGAGAAGGGGAGGGCCGCTCGCCCCCTTGACGCGCCATCCCCCTTCCCGCCAGAGCCCGCCGCCTCTGTTTACACACAGAGGAGGTGTCGTCTCCAGTCTAGACAGGGGCGCTAATAACGCCCATAAAAGGCGGCCTCTCCAGATATGTTCTGCAGCTCGGCTCCCGCGCGCCTACCGCTGGCCGCTCCCTCCGCCTCCTCCGCCCCGCCCTCCTCGGATACCAAGGCTGGGCCTGCGGCGGCCCTGGGGAGGGGGCACCCACAAGGTTTCTAGAGGCTGAGAAACCCCGCCCCGCACCCTTCTGAACCTCTTCTGTCTCCAAAGGTAAGTAGACCCCCGCTCTTCCAGCCCAGCCTCGAGGTTAGCAGCATATCCTCCCACCCCCCACCCGCCAGGCCGATGGCCCCCACCTCAGTCCACCCGCGCCCCCTCCCCGCCCTGGGACTGGGGGCTTGGATTTGGGAAGCTGTGGAGGCTGGGCCGAGTAGACCCCACACAGATCTCAGCCTCTCCCCAGTGCTAGGCCTGGCCACAGGCCATGGTCACAGCGAGGCGCTGGCTGCGGGGCAGAGGGCACTCGGGTAGTCCTCACCCCATACCGAGCTTCGAAGTCTCGGAGACCAGGCCCCGGGCTCCCGGATCCAGTGCAGGCGGCTGTGGGTGTGGCGTTTGATGAGAGTGGGATTTTTGTTGTTGTTGTTGTTGTTGTTTTACTCGGTCCCCACACCTTTCCTGACACTCAGTAATTCACTAGGCGGAGGAGATCCTCTGCTGGCGGAGGGGGAAAATGTCAGAGCCGCGAAACTTTTAACTATTAGTGCGCTGAAAGGACAGAGAAAATGGGGAAGAGGGCTCATTTAGGGATGCTCAGGTGAAAGGTGGAGAGATGGTCTCCCGGAAGTTCCCGCCTGGGACCCCCCTCCACCCCTTCCCATTTTCGGAGTGGCAATCGGGCTGGGGTCTTGTGGAGGGAGGGGGCCCAGGGATGCCGTAGAAGGGTTGGAGGAGGTAAGGACGCTGCTGACCCCAGGCCGCTGGTGTGAGCCTGAAAGCCTGACTGGGCCCCTCACCCCAGGTTCCTCTAACGCACCCCCCCACTCCAGGCTGCAGATGCCTAGAAAGCAGCACCTGGAGAAGGGGTCTCCCACCCTTCCTCTTAAATCCTGGACACCCGGAGGGGTGGCTGGGAGCCAGGTGGGCTCCAACCCCTGGAGGAGTTAGTGAAGGAAAGAAAAAGGAGACGGAGCCCCCCTACCTCCACCCCTCAGCCTTGTCTGAACCCAACAAAGAGGCTGTACCAAACCTGAGCTGCCTCAAAAGAACGAAATAGAGAGGTCTGAACGGTCGGGCGGGGACCCAGACCTTCCTCATCTGCCGCCCTTTATCTCCGCTCTCCACGCCCGCTCAGTTCCTACTCACACACCATCCGCGGCCCAGGCCCTGCCTCATTTGCATACGCGGCAGAACCGCTTTCTGCAAACTAGGCAGTGACCTTGAACTGGGCCGCCGAGGCCTCGCGACTGACCGTGGAGAAGGCAGCACCGCGCGGAACAATTCTGACCTGGGGCCCGCGGGGGAACTGCTTCCGGCGGCTCGCAGCCCCTCCGCGGTGGCCTGAGCCTCCCGCAGCCGCCTGGCCCCTGCCACCGGAGCGGGCACGGCTGTTATAATTAACTCCTGCCGCCGGGCTCGGCGCGGCGGGGACTCGAGGCCCCGCGCAGAGCCCGCGAACTTGCGGGAAGGATGGAGGCACCGACAGAAGGCGCGGGAGAGGCGGCGGGGCAGCCAGCTGGTGGGTGCGCGGGAGCGAGGGCTGCCTCGGGTCTTCAAGGAAAGCCTTGGGCCGCATCCTAGCCTTCAGTTTTAATTAACCCCTGAGTTAATGAGCGGGGCATGGTTGAGCCAGGCCAGCTGCAGCAGGAGCCGGCGGCTCAGGGGCCAGCAGGCAGGCCGCCTCTTCCAACCGTGGGATTTGATGAATGTGCGGGAGAGTGGACGCACAGAGCCCTTAGCAGTTCCAGAGCCTGGGTCTGGCCAATTACAGTTTTGCGTATGGGCTGCGAAGTGCGGGTGGATAAAACTCGGCTAGCCGCGGCCGCCCAGCGCTTTGGGTTGCGAGTCCCCCCCTCCCCCCGTCCCCTCCCCGTAGCCCCAGCTGGTTCTTCGCAGGCGGCTCCCGCCGTGGCTGGATTTAAATTTGAAGCTTCGCACCCGAGCCTCCCGCCGGCCCCGGGGACCCAGGCTGGGCGCGGCGCTCTGGGGCGCGTTTGTGGGAGCCCGGGTTAAGGAAGGGGCTGAGCGGCGAGAGTGGTAAGGTGTGCCTTAAAGGTGGGCAGATCCGCGGTGGTGCACTTAGATTGCCTGGGTCCTCGCCGGGGTCCTGAAAATCCCTAGGCTCACAATGGGCCTCGAGGAGCAGGACACTGGGGATGAGAACGTAGCTGATGGTTCCCAGCAGCTCTCCCTGAGGGGAAATCACGGTCAGCCGCACGCAACGAAGAGGGGTTTGTGCGTGTGCCATTGTCCACAGAGTGGAAACCTGGGGAAAATGCCCTTTTCGGATGGGGCCAAATCGGAGGGGGAGAAACTGCGTGCCCGGAGGAAGGAAGCCCTCACTTCGTTCTCAGTTCCCCCAGCGTTGCATCTGCCGCCCTGTGGCCGCCGCTCCGTGTGCTCTGCGGCCTGGCCGGAGGGCAGCGTGCAGGGCTCTGGGCGGGAGGTTTTCGGGCTAGAGAGGGACAGGGAGAGGCTGGGACCTTCCTCCTGGGGTCCCCTTTCTGGGAGACTGGAGTCATCTGGAAGGGTAAAAGAGGACGGGAAGAAGCCTCTGCCCCACGAGGACTAGGGATGACTTTGCGCAGCTCAGCTCGGCATCCCTCATACCAACAATAGCCGCCGAGCACCGAGGCCTGGAGGCCTGGAGACCTTGCTGCCGGCGCAGTGTCTGATTGAAAAGAGCAACAGTATTCAAGTCACACCCTGTTTATCTTTAGGACCAAAATAACCCCCAAATAAATTTTTAAAAAATTTTTAAATTTTCAGTGGTGCTCATTAATGCATCTTGAAAAGGGGGGCATACATAGGATGCTGGAGATGCTGTGACGTGGAATTTGCAGCTCAGGGATGCTCCTTTCTGCAGCCGCGCAGCCCCTTAATCAATTAAGCACAAAAAGGCCAATCCAGGCGGTCTCCTGCCCGCTGCTCGGCGCCCCGGCTCGCGCCGTTCTGACTGGAGGTGACTGCGCGGGGCTAGCATCTCACGCCTCGGCCTCGGTTCCGGCAAGTGGGCCCGGCGGGTGCCGGGCGCGGGGCGGGCTCCTGGGGGCGGGAGGGCCCTGGCCGGGCGTCCCGGCAGCTGGGGCGGGGAAGGGGAAGCGGGCGAGGGGCGGGCGCCGCGCTGCGAGCCCTGAGCTGCGCCGGGCAGGGCGACGTTCGCTCGTGCGGACACATTTCTGTCCGAGGGAGCAGTTCTGGTTTGGGATATGAAATCGCCCGGCGAGCTGTGGAATTCCAAGAATCTGTGTTTCTCTCTGCCGCGTCCTGCAGAGGAGAGGGAGAAAAAGGGAGATGAGAATCTTCGGCTTCGGTCTGCTTTTGTAGCTTCGGCTCATTCTCAGATACTTAACTTTCACCTACATGGGTTTCTTTCTGCCATATTCTCGCGGAGACTCTCGGTTTCTCCAAATTTCTCTAGATCGCCCGGTGGTTTCCGCATTTAGACGTTTGCTGAACTATCTATTTTACCTTATATTACTCAAAGCCGTGCATTGCATAGGAGCCTGAGACAATCAAATAGAAATCCGAGTATTTTGTCTACTAGACACCAATTGAATACACCCAGTTTTGAGGGCTTTGTTTTGGTTTTCACTTTAATCCATTTATCTGTGTTCTGTGGACTTGGTTGAGATGGGATTGTGGTTTCCAGATGTCGATTAATCTCATCAATGGCCAGCATTAGATTCTCAGCCTTCTACGGAAGGAGCTGCTGAGGTTAGCACCATAAATATAATTTAAAACCCCAACAAGATGATTCTCCGGAGCCTCTCCCTCACCCCCGGCACATCTACTGGCATTGGCATTGCTCTCTGATGGTCCCAGCAGCAGGCTGGGCTGGTTCTTGGGTGTGGGGGGGTCTCTTCTGCAGCGGGAGTCGCGAGGCTCTCAGGCCAGCCAAGCCCTGCTGGGGTCCCAGAGCCTCTTGCTGCAAAGACTCTGGAAGACCCCCAGAAGCCCATCTGACCCACAGAAGTCACAGGCAAGAGTAGTTCAGGCCCCCAGATTTTCAAGAGCAGGTAGTCAGGTCCACATAGAACTGGGCACCTCCTTTTTTCGACTTCTTCTGCCTCCTTTCTGCATCTCTCCTCTAACAATGAGTGGAAGTGTGAGGCTGGGGTGGCTCCCAGCTCCGGGGGAGGGAGGGTGGATGCCCAACACTAACAATTCTCCCATAGTCCTTCCTAGAGGAGAGGACCCCAAGTGTCTCCCAAAATTCCTGAGGAGAAAGAGCTGAGGAAGAGGAGCACAGCAGCGGCAGGGCTGGGAAAGACAGTGGCAGGGAAACCTGTCCTTACCCCCACTTTGCCTCTACTGTAAATAAACCCGGAGCCAAAGGGCTCATCCGTCTCCTTAAACAGCCAGTAAACTTTATATGACACAATATCTAATAGTAATTTATTGGGGAGATATTGTAAATTCCAACGGTTTTAGTTAATAAAGGAGCTAATTAAAGAAGGACAGGCTGTGCTTGGCCAGCTGTTGGCGAGAAGATAATACATCTGGGGGGGGGGTGCATGGTGCAGAAATGCGTATGTGTGGGTATTTTTGGTGTGGCTTTTTCCTTCTTGCCCCGTGTCGGGCGATTGCCTCAGTCTCTGCATTAGGTTTTATATGATATTTTAAAAAACCAGAATCCAGCGAATAAATCTGCCCCCGCGTTTTGTCCCCCCCCACCCCGACTGGGGAAGGGGGAAGTTGGAGTTGGTGCGGGGTGGGGGGTGGGGGGGATTCGCTGTCCCCACCCATCCCCCTGGCGGCGGCGCCCACGTGAGCTGGATGGCCAATGGGTGGCCGGCGCAGGTTTAACTATGTTTAATGTCAGATAGCAATAAAGTAGAAGCTGCCGGTCCGGCCCCGCGGAAATGGGCGAGCATAATCTCCTGAATCCCGGGTTTGTGGGGCCGCTGGTGAACATCCACACGGGAGACACGTTCTACTTCCCCAACTTCCGCGCGTCCGGGGCGCAGCTGCCGGGGCTGCCTTCGCTGTCCTACCCGCGCCGCGACAACGTGTGCTCGCTGCCCTGGCCGTCGGCGGAGCCCTGCAATGGCTACCCGCAGCCCTATCTCGGCAGCCCGGTGTCGCTCAACCCGCCCTTCGGCCGCACGTGCGAGCTGGCGCGAGTGGAGGACAGCAAGGGTTACTACCGCGAGCCGTGCGCCGAGGGCGGCGGGGGCCTGAAGCGTGAGGAGCGCGGGCGCGAGCCGGGCCCGGGAGTCGGGCCGGGGGCAGCGCTGCTGCCGCTGGAGCCGTCGGGGCCGCCCGCGCTCGGTTTCAAGTACGACTACGCGGCAGGCGGCGGCGGCGGCGACGGTGGCGCGGGACCCCCGCACGACCCGCCCTCGTGCCAGTCACTGGAATCCGACTCCAGTTCGTCCCTGCTCAACGAGGGCAACAAGGGCGCCGGCGCGGGCGACCCGGGCAGCTTGGTATCGCCTTTAAACCCCGGCGGCGGGCTCTCGGCCAGCGGTAAGGACCCCGGCCCGCTCGTGCGGCGTGCGCAGGACCGGACCGCTCATCCGGGCGGGCGGGGTAGGACTGAGCTAGGGCCGCCTGCGGTGACCGATGTGTGGTGAGGGAGCGCTTCTTTTAAAAAGAAGTACGGGGTGGGGGGGGGTGCGCCTATAAACATGTAAATATCCCCATAAAAGAACTGCAGAGAGTCCCCTTTTAGCCGACCTGCGGCTGGAGGGGCAGGGAGCTCCGGAGAAGGGGATTCTGACAGACATTTCCCCAGGCCTGGGGGTGGGCGGTGGGGACCCAGAGCTTGGTCCCCGCTCTCTACGGCCTCACCCTCCGCCTTCGCACAGGCTCCTACCTACATTTTTCCTCTTAAGAAACGCCACTGGACCCGGTTTACTCTGGCCACTCGCTCCTGTCTGTTTTAGCTGATCAGGGACCCCATCCCGGAGGATGTGAAGGGAAGGGGCCAGGATATCCGGGAGAAGAAGAGGTTTGGGGAGAAGGGAGGGGATCGGAACACAGAAGGGTCAGAGATAGTGCAGTGGGAGGTAGGGTTGAGGAGGCAAGGAGGAGTGAAAGGGGAAAAAGAGAATGCTGAAGCTGGGGGAGTTGGTGGGGATGAGGGTCTGTGTAGAAGAGAGGAGATGAGACAGGAGGGCAAGGGCCTGGGATTGGGCAGTAGGCCAAGGTGACAAGGGCTGGGGAAGGACCAAGGGCACTGGGCTTGTCACGTCTCGGTCCTGTGGCCAACACTGCCGGTTCGTCTCCACCCAGGCGCGCCCTGGTACCCGCTGCACAGCCGCTCCCGGAAGAAGCGCAAGCCCTACTCGAAGCTGCAGCTGGCGGAGCTGGAGGGGGAGTTTCTGGTGAACGAGTTCATCACGCGGCAGCGCCGGAGGGAACTCTCAGACCGCTTGAATCTTAGTGACCAGCAGGTCAAGATCTGGTTTCAGAACCGGAGAATGAAAAAGAAAAGACTTCTGTTGAGGGAGCAAGCTCTCTCCTTCTTTTAGGGGGCAAGACACGGGCACCGGCCCCAGACTGAGCCTGTCTCTGGCAGAGAGCAAGAGGGGGCGCTGCCTGGGACACATTCCCCGCTTAGAACGCCAGGCATCTCTGGCAGGTGCTCCCTGGACATCCTCTTGTCTGTTTTGTTTGTGGTTCCCTCCCACACACACCCCCCTCAGCAGGCTCTGCCAGGTCCCAGAGAGAAGGGAAGAACCCAGCCAGGGAGGGAGGTGCTGCAGGCAGGGGATAGGGACAGGGAAGGCTGAGGTGCTGGGGAGGGGCTGGTTTGCAGTGGGACTGGGGCTTTTGGCCTCGGGCTGAGGATCTGGAGGAAAGGTAACCAGGTGCTCCCCCCACCACCACTTTCCTTCCATGGTCTTAAGTCAATCAGCCTGCTGTAGGCAAAAGTGGGGACAATGGAACCAAGGCTCCCCAAACTCCCAGTATTTGGGGTTAGGAGAGGAGGGAGCAAGAGTGGAGGATCCGTGGAAAGATTGGAAGGGGTTAGGGTAGCTCTGGGAGGGCAGGAGGAAGTGTGGGGACCTAAGAGGAAGTGCAGTTTGGGAGAACACAGTGATCAGTAATGCTCAAGTCCACTGGGGTCTGGTCCTCTAGGCCTGGACACCGAACAGACGGAGGGACAGGCGTTTGGCAGACCTGGCTGCGGACAGGGCGATCATCAGCCTTATGTCCCCTCTAGGGCAGCCTGCCCGAAAAGTCTCCTGGTCCCCTTTCTCGAAGGCCCTGCCCACCCATTCGCTCACAGGTGTGTTGCCATCCACTCTTCCCGCCGCCCAGGCGGCTGCGGACCGGAAGCCGCAAGCGCGGGATTGCGAGCTGAGCGGATGCAGCTTCAGGTTTAGTAGCCACCCCAGGAACCCCCACCTGGCCCTCCAGGAAGCCCAAGAGGCTGTGAAAGAGGCTGTGAAGCCCAGCATTGACTGACCGGGAGAGTTTCTGGCAGCCGCGGCTACCGCCACTGATTCTCCCTTCCCCGCTGGCGTTCACGGTCACGGCCGGCCACAGGCTGGACCGGCATAATTTACGAGGCAGGAGGAGAATCTGCCCCTAAAGTGGCTACCGGCCGCGGAGGCCCCTGCTCAGCCCGGGTTTCCCAGGCTGGTGACAATGAAGGAGGGGGGCGCTGCTGCCCCCCACACAACTCCTTTCTCTCTTTTACTCATCCCCACTCCACCCGCCCCCCAAAGTGGCCCTTTGTCTCAGGATCGGCTGCCTCCGCCTCCCCCTGGCCGGCAAGCCGCCGAGTACAAGGACCAGAGCAGAAGGAGGGGCACATCCCAGAACTGCTTGGAAGCCAGAGTGGCTTCTTCAGCCCAGGGCCTTTTATTCATAGCCCCCTTCAGGCCCCAGCCCCAGCCCAATAGATCTAGGCTGGCTTAGGAGAGAGAGGCAGTGAAGAAGCCCCACCGCACTTTCCTGCACTCCATTTTTATCCCTCTTGGTGAGAGTCCCTCAACCTCCCTGTCTGCTGACCCATGCTTGCCAGGAGTAAGAAGGTGAGAAGAGGGGACTGATGGGAATTAAGCCCAGCACGCACAGTGTGAACTGGCCTGCTAGCTTGGTGTTCTTCCTGCCTGGGAAGAGTCTCCCCTAACCCACCCTCGACTGGCAATCCACAGAGCCTCCCAGTCTCCCACCAGCACACAGCTTCAAGTCCCTGTACGGGATTGTGCAGAGGCATGGCAAACAGAGGCACAGCGGAGCCCAGCACCCCCATTGGGCCTATGCCACTTTCCTGACTGTACTTGTAAGCGGTCAGCCTCATGTCCCCAAATATAGCCCTGCAGAGTGGCCGTACAATCACTTGCCCTCATCCCCCACTGGGCACCTGACACACTTCCCCACTGATATAAACTTGTTTTGCCTACATACAAGTTCGGAGAAATCAGCACCATTCCAGCTGTGGGCACAATCCCTTCTGGGCTGGCCCTGGGTATGAGGCACTCGCCCCTTTGCCTGGTCACTCATGTACCCCTTCATGCAGCCCCTCCTGTGACCTTGTGGGCTCTGGGGTGCTGGATTCAAGCTTCACCACTCCAGCCTGACTCCCACAGCCTAGTAGAGAAAAGAGACCAGAACACTCCAAAAGGGGTGGGGGTACAAAGATATGCAATATTCTTTTCCTGTCGCTTTAAACTTGACTTTTGTGAGCTTCTCTGTCAATCTGCGTCCTGTTCTCTTGTGTCCGTTGCTAGTACCTAGTGTAGTCTCTGTGGGTAGATGCCCTTCCCAGCTCTCTGTAGTGTGCCCTCCTATTCAACCGTCTGTCTTTAGCACGTTTTCCCTTTATATAGTCCTTGTACAGAGTTGCTTCATCATATTAATAATAACAATTAAAAAATGACTGAACAATGATGTGATTTTTTTGAGAAAGAATTTTAAACTGGCTCCCCACACATGGTCTCCTCTGCCCAGAAAGAATGGGATCCCCATTCCTAGCAGCTCCCCCACTTGATTGTCTCCAGCTCAGGTGAATAATAAAAATAATAAATGTATAATGATAAAGGAAGAACAGTGCAGGGGCAACAAAAATATACGAGCAACCAAGATCTGTTGATGAGCTGCCGGCTCTAGTCCCAAGCAATTACTAGCAGAGAGAAAATTGGGGGGATAGAAGATTGGGGGGGAGGAGAGGGATATCTGAGGAGTCATGGGGTCATAAAAATAATGTAGACAGCCCAGAGGAGGCTGAAGCCACCTTCAGGGCCAGAAAGAGGAAGTCTGAGCTGCAGGATCTCCAAGAAGTGAAACCACAGTAGGGGCTCAAGCAGGTTGGAGCACGGATAGCAAGAGTGCCCTGGGATATGGGGCAGGGGCTGGTGGAACCACACTTTAACCCCAGGGTCTAACCCCATGGCTTCACTCTGAGAGCACATTTCGTGCCCTGCAAAATGACTAGGTAGGGGACTAAAGACCTCTTGGAGCTGGCGAAATAGGCTTCATCTCTCTCAGCCAACAACCCTCTCTGAGCCTTGCCAGAGAGAGGCCCAGGTGGAAGCCAGAGTCTGGGTTCTGGTAGAGCCCATGGGCCCCCTGCACTTCCACTTCACCCCTTCCTTCTGGGTGGGACATCCTCCCTCTGCCTCCACCCTTGTGCCTCTGGTCCCTGAGTTTCCCTTTCTCACAGCCTGGCTCCAATCAGGGAGTCTCCTCCAGAGTCCCCCTCCACCCTCCTGGGACTGCTTTGAAATAGCAGGGGCCCCCACCAAGCCCAGCGTCCAAGCCACACCTCCTGCCTTGAAATCTTTCTCTCTCTCTCTCCCTTTCTTTCCTTACTCCTAGAAAAACTAACAAATTTAAATTGAATCCCATTCTCCTTTTGCTCCTAACACACAGCTTGTCTTGTGCAGCTGAGGGATTTGGGCAGGAAGGAAGATCCCAAGCTTTGGGGGGTCACTCATACAAAGGCCTCCACAGAGTACAGGCAAAGCTGGGGACAGGATAGCTTCTGGTAGCCATGAGCTGGGAGAGGGACTGGGTGGCTGGCTGTGTCTGTGTCCGAATTAAGGAGGGGGTGGGGGGGCAGGAGTTGAATCCCAGTGAACCCAGGCCAGAGACTACGATCTTCTTAGGACACATCTATACAGAAGAATTAACAGTGAAGGTATTTCTGGCTAAAAAAGAAGGGAGGGAATTTAAGGAGGTCAGGAATAACTGGCCTTTAATTTATTCCCTTGATTTATTCCCAGAGACACTGAGGATCTGAGAGAGGAGGTACCTTGTTGGGTGGTATCTACATAGGTCCCAAAACTCAATAATTGGGGAGACTGTCAGAGAAGAAAAGACACTATAACCTCCTCCTAATGGTTAAAAAACTTACCCTTGGGTCTCTAGGCCAAAGAGAATGTCATGGTTGGAGCCTCAACCCAAATACTCAGGGTTGAGTAAGGCTGAACTCTGCATCTGGGCAAGGATTGCATCTATTTTGCAACTATGTGTCTGGTTTAAACCCTCAAACTACAATTTACTCCATGGACTTTAAGACAAAGAATCCCGTGTCTCTAACTGGGTCTTGAGGAGCAAGAAATGGAGAGAATTATCTGGATACTTCAGGTAGAAAATATTTCTGCTGTTGTGTATTTGTAAGTTTATACCATCCCTGGCCCCGGTTATCCACCCAGCTCCACTCCACTCTGACCTGCATAGACACAGCTCCGGTATTTAAAGCTGCTATCGAGCGGGCGGGAGATGGGCCCGGCCGCCGGGGTCCTGTGGATGCTAATGCAGCCGGAAACCCGGCGCGCGATCGATGGCTCAGACCCAGAGCAGAGCAGGGACCGCCAGCCCCATCTACGAACAAAGCAACCCCCGGCACCTTGGGTTCCGGACAGGCCGGAGCCCCAGCCCATCCTCCCCGCCATTACCAGGATAATAGGAGCGGTTTTTAGGCCCCGGGGCCGCGCGGGAAACGCACCCCGGAGCCCCCAACCCTCTCTGCGCGGCGGGCACAGGGAGGCGCCGGAGGGTCCGGTGTAACTCAGCGCGCGGTGGGCTGCAGGCGCCGGGTCCCGCAGCCGCGCGTCTGCCGAGCCTTAGGCCAGCGCGGCCGCCTTCCGGCGTCTGCCTCCGTCGAGACAGAGCTGCGGGTTTTCCGTGGAGAAGCGTGCGGCCCGCGCCCCCCGCCCTGAACGCCCCGCACCGCTGCGGCCCGGCGCCGTGCTAGCGGTCGCCGCTCAAAGGGAGGCCCCGAGACAAAGGCGCGGCGGCCGCTGGTGGCCGACGCGGGCGCCTGGAGCGCTCCGTGGCCTGGCCCGGCGGAGAGGGCTCTGGGAGGTCGGTCCACGGCCCCGGCCGGCCCGGCCCCGGCCCCGGCCCCGGTCCGCTGCAGGGCCCCGGGGAGGGGAGACCGGGCGCGCCTCTCAGCCCCTGCTGCCCCGCGCAGCTCCCCGCCCAACAGCCGCCAGCAGCGCCGGTCGCCGCCCGAGGGCCGCCGGGCCCCAGCCAACGACGGGATGACCCCTGCTGGCCGGAGCAGAGGAGGCTGCCGAGCCCCGCCCCGCCCAGCCACTCGGCCCTGAGCACCCTGGGCCTGGGCGCGCCCCGCGAGTTTGTGGGAGACCTGGAAGAACAGCCCGAGTCTCAGGCGCTGCCACGCTGCGGGGACCAGGCCTCTCTGCTAAGTGCCCTCCCTCTGCTGGGCCCGTGGCGTCCCCACAGCGGCGTCCGCCCTCCCGCTGGGCGTCTCACCGCCGGCGGCAATGGCCCCTAAAGCCTGTGCCGCCTCCAGGAGCCCGGCACCCGAGGCGAGGAACTGGGCTCACAGGAGACCAGACACAGCCGGACCTTCAGCCAGTGTGGCCCAGCCGGCTGCCGGTGGGTGATCCCTCCTCTCTGAGCCAGAGCCACTTCCTGGAGACCCGGAGACAAGGCTTCACTTTGTCAGTTTCCACGTCCCAGAGTGGAGAGCTTCCTTCGAGGACAGGTCTGCGCGGATGGAACTCGCCGGCGGTTCTTGCTAGGAAAGTTCCCAGTGAAAGATGCATGGTCCGTATGCGGGGCATGGGAAGGATGTTTCAGAAAACACACACTTGGCGGTACAGCCAACATAAGGGATACATTGAAACAGTCTAAAATGCACAGATATCTATATTACATGTACATACTGGGCATGGAAAATATATTTCTCTAGAAAACATACATACAGAGGCACTTTTATTTGTATGGGAAAGCAACCTTCCGGGAAAAGGTTACACATAGCATTGGATAAACACCACTTGTAAAGATTCATTTACATAAACGGTACACTTGCATATATATCCTACACAGGGAATATACAGTCCTCATCGATTGAGCTACATAGATGTATCCATTCCATAGGGTGTATAAAATCATGCATGGAAAATGCATCCAGATATTAATGTGTCCACATAAAAAGTCCATGGAAAATACATCATATTATTATATATACACAAATTGAGTATCTACCCAATGTATGAAAAAATATGTTCTGTAAATTAGTTTGTTTACATGGTGTGTGCGTACCAAATACATTGCAGTACATTCTTTGAGCTCACATATTATTGTATTTATAATACACATCTATTTGGCTATCTTACAAACAGTAGCAGGAGGAAGCTCAGGCATTGGCAATAACAATCTCCACCAGCTGAGCCTCTTTTCTGTCTTTCTGTTTTTCTATTATTTCCATCTTTTAAAAACCCCTTCTATGTCTATATGGATTATTTATATAAGTGGTCTCCTATCTCAGTTTCCCTAGTACATCTCTTGCCAAAGTCAGGGTCTATATTTAGAATCCCAAGTCCTGTTTGCAGCAGGGTCTGACTGCATAATCACAGCCTGTATGGAATGAGCATTATATAATTAGGTTACCCCTGTGTCTCAGGACTTGTTCTTCTAGACCTAAGATAAATATATTAGAGACTTACTCTAGGCTGCCAGTTAAGAAAGGGGGGGGGGGAGAAGAGGGAAGTGCAGTGACCTGGCAAGTTGTGTAACAGGCAGGTTGGGGGAAAGGCAAGTTCTAGGTGTATGCTGGGCACTCAGGGTTCCTGAAAGCCAAAGTTTGTTTAAATTTTTTTAAATTTATTTTTAAAATCTCCAGTGGAGAAAGACGCATGAAATAAAGGCTGGACCTGGTCTCCTACGTCCCTCTCAAACCCCAGAGCAGCCCCACTCCCTCTCAGCTAACCAGGATGAGGATTCTAGCCCACCTAGCTCCTCAGCAGCGGTTAGCATCCTTAATGCTGGCCGGGTCTACACCGGCAGCAGGGGAAGTTTACCCTGGAACCCAAGTTTTTCTCAACAAAATCCACTAACACTTTTGGAGAGGCAATAATAGCCGAAAGCATTTTCTGACCCTGAGCGAACTCTGTTTTGGCCCCGGAAAAATGAGTCCCACTTGGGTCTTTCTTTAGTAGCTAAAAATCCGAGACTACCTGACACACGCCTATGGAAAAATTCTTTGAAAGACAATGCACTCACACCCCGCAGAGATATTGTTTATGGGTTCCGTGTAGACACTGCCATATTTTACTGTCCAAAGGAATCAATTAATTAGTGCCTCGCCAGTCCCCGCGCCGGCCGCTGCTTGGCTGAGCGTGAGCGGCTGAGATAGATGTGCGTGGCCAGCTCGCTGGTCTTGTTAACAAGCCTCGTCATAAAGATGGAGATGATAAGGAGAGCGCGGAAGCCCTGGCGGCCGCGAGGGGGGGCTCCGAGGGCCAGCCCACAGCGTGTGGGGCAGCGGGCGGCCGGCCGAGTCGGAGCCAGAGCCCTCGCCGGGGGCTGCTCCGGCTTCCGCTGCTCGCTCGCGGTATCCAGTCTTCTCCCCTTCTGGGGCGTTCACGCTGGGACTCGGATAATTCCCTCTCTTCTCCGCTCTTCTGAATTTTCCCTTTGCTTCATCAAGCCCCAAATTAAAAAAAAAATTTTAATAAAAATATGTAAACCTCTGTCTGTGAGTGCCTGTCTTGCTCTCTGCCACACTTGTTCCGAGACCGGCTGCCTCCTCCTTTCCCTGCATTACTCCGCGTGGTTTCATCTCTGTCTGGAGCTCTCTTCCCTCTCTAGCTTCATGGTTGCTTTTTCTACCAGGTTGGTACTGGCTCAGGCCCCAGTGAGCTTGTAAAAAAAATAATAATACAAATAACCCCTGGTTATCTTGCGGCAGAGTTAACACCCCCTGATAAGCCAGACCCCATGATAAAAAAACCCAACCTTGGATGTAATTGCTGGTTTGGGTTGCAACACTTAATTCTGTTTATTCTCACCAATGTGCATACTTAACGAAGAGATATTGATATTAAAGGGCAGGGGGGAATTAATTTTACTTTTATGGTCATCTATTAAGAGCATAAGATGGTCTGAGTCTCCTTTAAAGGGACCCAAAAAGGGGGGAGGGAGAGAGAAGGAAAGGGAGGGGGAAGGGAGAAATATGACTGAAGGCGAACAAAGATCTTTGCCTGAAGAAACAATGTAACACTAGACAGAACTATAAAGTCTGGGAATGTAACAACGCAGGACCCTCTCAACTTCCCCCATTTGGAATCCTGTCCCTTGCACTTCCTGCTGAAATCCCAATCCTGACTACACAGCAGTATTCAAGGAAGAATTCACGCAATTATCTGGATAATTGTAGGGAGAGAGAGAGAGAATGAGAGAGAGAGAGAAAGCATTTCCCTTTTATTGTCTGATCCTCTCTGGTGTCAGTGCAGAGGAGGGGGGGTGTTATATGGGATATGGAGGAAAAGGAGGTAGTAGGGTCTCCCCATGTCACCCTAAGACCTACAAGATGGCTACTCCTGAACCAAGAAGGTCCAAGGCAGGAACTCATAGATTCTTAAGAGATTTTGAAGGCTTCAGTGATCCAGTTTCATTTTCCAAAATATTTGTTTGGTTTTACTTTGTCTGTATAGACCTGCCTCATCTAGTATTGTAATTATCAAATAATAGATAATTATAGGGGTGTCGATAATATCATTTATTTTATAGCCGCACAAGATATGATTAGAGTTAATGTCAGAGGCTCTGTTGGAGCCTGGAAGGCAGCAAGAGGTAAGGTAGAGAGAGAGGCCAGATTGTCTTTCTCTTTCCTATTTTTATGTGTGTGTGGATCTCCAGAAATCCCCAATTCTCTAAATCCCCTCCCCAGATGTGTTAAGGGAAATCTCTACAATTTTAGGGGTTGGGAGCTCAGAGAAGGGCAAACAATTTGGTACTTAAATCTCCCCCTTAGTCTCAGGGCCAGTAGTCTCTGCTCTCCCATGTTCCCCCACAATGAAGGGCTTCACCCTCAGTTCAAAACTACTAAGGTCACAGAGACTTGGCAATTTAGGCCAGTGAGAGGAAGACAGGGTCTTACCAAAACCAAGTTCATTGTCATCCTCAAGTGGGCACTGGGTCCAGAGTGAAGCCCCCTTTGATCCCAATTTGGCCTTCTTTCCTGGACCTCTTCCCCAGAGACACCTGGATGGGAGCAGAAATCAGGTTAGGGCCCTGGAGGTTGGTTGGGATGGGGATGGGGAAAAAACTGAAAATCTGCTTTCTTGTTTCTGGGATTCAGAACACCAGAAACCAGAAGCCTGGGCGGGGGCAGGGAAGGGAGAGAGAGAGAGAGATTGTGGTAGAGAGCCAGGCAAGAGAGAGTCAAGGGAAACCATGAAACAGGAAGACAAGAATAAAAGGAATGAGTGACAGAAAAGGGGCAGGAGGAGAAACCACAGGGAATAAAGGAAGGAAGTAAAAAGGAAAAGCTAGAAAAGGAAATAAGAGAAGAAAAACGGAGGAATATTTAAAAAAGGAAAGAAAGATTTGAAAGCGGAGGAGAGGAAGGAGGGAGAACAGAGGCCAGGGTCTGCCGGCCGGCCGCTCTGCCAGGCTTCCTGCAGCAGTCTGGGTGGGCGGGGGGGCGCCATGACAAAGTGAAGGTCAAGTTAGCATCGTACCTTATAAGGAAGGCGTCGGTCCTCCATTTCAGCCTTTCTTTCTGCCTGGACATGGCCGTAGCATTCCTAGGCTTGTAAACACTGGACTCTTTGGGGCCTTAGAAAAAAGTAAAGACCCCCTTCCTTCCTTTATTGGGGGTGAGCTCCACCGGCTGGGGGAAGCAGCGGACAGAGAAGTCAACTAATGAAGACTCTGGGAAACTTTTCTCTCCTTTTCTCTCTCTCTCTCTGGCTCCACTCCCGCCAGCTGGGGCTCCCTCCCTCCCTCCCTTTCTCCCTCCCTCCCTCCCTCCCTCTCTCCCTCCCTCCCTCTCTCCCTCCTCTTCCCAGCCTAACGCCTCTTTTGCTCTCTGTATCTCTGGGTCTTCCAGTGTCTCTCGCTACTGTGTGTAACTCTGGGCTCCGTCTTTCCACACTCCCCTCCCCTACTGCAGACTTCTAAATCCGTTCCATTCCACCAGGAAAAGGAGCAGGACATAAGAATTGGAAAGAAAATTAGCCATCACAAAGAAAAGTTCATTTACAGCCTAAATGTCTATTAAGATTTCCTTCTGAAAATAAGGCGGTACACTCGGTAAGGAGGAGAAGTGAGGCAGCGCCAGGGGGGAGGGCTGATGAGGTAGGAGGCTTGGATTTATTTATTTTTCAGATCAAGAGGCGGAGAGAAAGGGGGAGAAGCAGGAAAGCGAGAGAGAAGCGTTTCAACCCGGCAACTAGCAAAGGAGGCTGCAGCGGGTGGGACTGGGAGCAAAGCGCGCGGGCCGAGGACCCGGACCTGCCGCCGCGATCCTCGAGCCCTGAGCGGGCTCAGCCTAGGCCCGGGGTGCGGAGAAAGGAGCATATCCGAAATCTGTTGGCCTGAGAAGTTGGGGAGAGGCAAGGACGGAGGGAGGCAGGGAGAGACAGAGGAAGACGGCGCCGCAGCGGGCCAGCCCGAGGGCAAGTGAGTTCCGGAGCTGCGGGGGCGGTGGCGACCCCGGCGGGCTGCGGGCTGGGGGCAGCGGGCGGCTCAGCCGAAAGCCAAGGCGCCAGAGAAAGGAACCTGAAGTGGAATCCTTGATCTTTTCCCTGCAGGGTGGCACTGGGGGAGAGAGGGAGGGAGGGAGAGAGAGAATATAGCGTAGGGGTGTCTGTGAAGGGCTCACCTCCTTTTTCCTGGCCCTGACAGCCTGTTTTCTCCTGCTCTGTGCCCACGGAGCCCTTTTTAGGCCTAATCGTTGCTTTTCTAATGGCGAGGGAAGGGAGAGATGCTCAGGGCAATTCTGGGGACTTCTGGTTCAATCTGATACTCCACAAAGCCCTAATTTTGTCACCTCCGCCCTTCTCAACTGGAAACCAGCCTCTAGGGTCAGTCCCCTCCCACTTTACCTACCAGGCTAAGGGCTACTAGGGACCCGAAGGAAGACCTGACACCTAGGTGGGAGCAGCCGGGAGCACTGGGGGTGGTCAGTGGAGCTCCCAGGCCTCAGGACCTAAGAGCCCTCCCACCCTGCATCCTGATAATGAAAAACAAAGGGGGAGGACTTGATTATTTCTGATGGTGTTAAAGGATCCAGGCTTAGAAAAACAGCATCTGACCCTGAGCTCTAAGGTGATAGGCGTCTCTCCCACAGACATTTAATCTGGGCAAATGTCCCACTGCCTGAGCTCCAGGGGCTGAGGAGGTGGCCAGGGTGAGGACATTTGCTGCCAGAAAGCCCCAGGGAGGGAACGGCAGGCCCCTTTGGTATTATCTAGAGTTGTGTGGAGAGTATTTTAAAAGGTCAGAATGAAGTGGGGAGGCCCTTTCTGATGTCCCCCTCAGCTCTGAGAAGGGGAGCCCCAGGAAGTGAGGGAGTTTATGAGCTGGGACATTTCCCCCTAATGTGGGAAAGACAGAGATAGCCAGACCTCATCCTGAAAAAATGTGTTTTGTGCCTGTGACAGAAAATTGGTAGCTGCTTGGGAGATTTCTGGACTTTTAGGGAGTAGAGCAGGGCCAGACTCTGGGGCAAGGCAGAGGCTGAGGTGTGATTTAGGGTAAGTGGAGGAATCTAAGGAGTAAGACTAGAAAGGTATCACCCAAATCCGTTTCCTCGGAGAAGACACACACACACACACACACACACACACACACACACACACAATGGGCTCCAATATTGAAAAACACCAGATGATCTCCTTCGAAGGGACATAAATAGGCCAAGCGGATGCAGGTTAATAAAACCTGCAAAAACCCAGACAGGAATACTTAAAATGCCCCAGAAACAAAGCACACTGTGACAAATTCTCACCCAACACACAAGTCCATGCACCAGAATGTTCCCAGGCACAGAGAGACCCTCCCCACCCTGCGCCTCCCCACTTGGACACTCAGGTGTACCTGCCCAGCTCCAGGAGCACACACAAATCTGTGCACTTTCCTAAACTTACACACAGAAACCCTTGGGGGCAAGGGGCAAGCGCTCGGCGGCGCACACACCCCCCACTGAGCCAGACCCGTGTCTCCTGAGCCTCAATAATGCACGATCCATACCCGGAGATAAAAGTCTAGACAATAGACGGCTGTTTATGACAACGGGGCTCTCCAAGTTTGGAGCCAGGCGATAAATCTCTGGTGAATCTTCCTGTAACTCAACTTCTGGCTGTAGTGACGAGAGAACCACGGAGACCACAGAGAGAAAAGCAGCAAAATGCGAGAGACTTTTAAATCTCGAGCAGAAGGCGACTTCCCCGCTGGGGCAGGAGAGGGCAGGCGGCCACACTTGCCCCACATGGCGCGTCCACACTGTGGAAGCTTTCGGATCAAGCTTCAGCACACAGGCGAGTCAGGTTTCCTGGCCCCCCAGAAATCGGGACGAAGTGTACAGGCAGATGGTGGGGCATGGAGGCTGGAACAGACCCACAAACCGTTCTTGCTGCAGGCAAAGGGTCTTTTTTTGTTGGTGGTGACCAGAATCTTCCTGCTATGTGTCACCTGAATTTTTTCATCCCAGTCCCCTTCTTCTCCCTAGTGTTCTCTCTCTTTCTCTCTCTCTCTCTCCACCCCCCCTTTTTCCTTTTTGGATTGATGGGCTGTTCCCTTTTGCATTTTCGACTCAGGCGTCTGATTACAAGTAAAGAGCCACTGAAGTTCATCTCATAAAAATGCCGCGAGCTCACTTTGATCTGCGCGGACTGGGTCCGAGCCTAAGTAGGCGCTAAAGCCAGGGAATGGCGGCTCGGGCCAACCGGCCTCCGCTTGGCGGCGGGGCGGCCAGAGATCCGGGTGGCCCAACAGGGCAATCCGGCCCAGAAAAGACATTTCTGTGCTGCTGCAACTGGGTTTGGACACCAAGGTCCAATAGTAGCGGCTCCAATTCAGACTGCTTTTAAGACATTTCCTTCATTTTAGAGCATTTGGTGAGGGGCCCAGTGAAACTGGCTCGTAAAATGGGACTTTTATGGGGAGAAATGGGGTCGCGTTGCTAGCCTCCTGGGACAATCCCTCAGCGGAGGAAGGTGGGTGGGGCTGTGGGGGTGGAGAAGCTGCCCTTCTCCCTCCCCTGTCACTTCCAGGAGCCGAGGAACCTCAGAGCAGCATCCACTGGCTTGGGTGACCTGACTTGGGCCCTTGGGCTTGGGGCGATGGCCAGGGCTGAGGAGAGGTGGGGGCCAAGGACCAGCAGTCCCAACCCCCTCTAGTTCTTTGGCTGAAAGTGAGATGTGTCCTGGGATGCAAGGTAAACCGCTGGCCTAAAAATCCCCAAGCACACTATAGAGGGATTATTAAACACCCCCGATTGCTCTAAGGGGAGAGAAAGACGTGCAAGAAGGTGCGAGCTGATTTCTAATGAGGGTTCATCCTTGTGGGCCAAGCCTCCGAGCGCTGAGGTTGTCCACGCGCCTAATGCTTATCTCTTACTGACTCCACATGGGACTGAACTTAGAGTCCAAGCCCACTGGAGCTCTAATGGTCCCTCTTTCTCCTCTCTGGCTTTCCCTCTCGGTGCCTGGTCTGTGGGATGGGCCCCTTTCCCCAGTTACCCCAATCTGCTCTCTAGAATTGGGAGGTGGACAAGCTGCAAGGCCAGCCAGCGCTGTGTGTGGGGTCTCGCATGCGGGGATTCAGAATTCAGAAGATACTACCCCCTTCTGAAGCCGCCTCTGGTGTCCGCGTGTGGAAGGGAACGTCACTAGATCTGTTTTGGTCCTGGCCAGAGTACCGCATCAGCTGCTTGGACCGAAACGCAGCTGCCTGGAAGCGGCCAGGCAGGCAGGCGGGCTGGAGGTGCCGACTGAGGCCACCAAGAACCGGTGAGCTAGGCAGGATGGCCCTGCCCTGGAGGATTTCAGGTGAAAGATGGGACTCCAGGATTGTGGAAGGGCCACAGGCACCCATGAGATGGGGGAGGGGAAGCCACCTCCCACCAGGGAGTGGGGCTTGCCACGGTTCTTAGGAACTGATTTGGGACCACAGTTGAGTCTCATGTTGGGGGGATGCACTGATGCCCTGGGGTGCAGCCTGGGGCAAGCGCCACAATCTATGCTTTGGAGTGGTCCTGGACTGAGGGTTGGGCAGGGAAGTGGCCAGCCCACACTGTGGGCATTTTTGCCCATCAATACCTTGCTGACCTCATTGTCCAGGGCCTTCTTTCCTTGACCCTGGCAGCAACCTCCAGTTGCTGGGATTTTTAAAAAGTTGTTGAAAAATTAAAAGTCGGACCAAAACTAGGAAAAAAAAATTGAACTTCATGCTTTACTTTTAGGGGGAAGAATATTAATTCTCAGAAGCCTCTGTTGGGAGACCTAGAGTTTCCTGGACATCAACTTCTTTGACATTCTTTCTTGCCTTCTTTTTTGTTTCAAGGAAATAAAGCCGCCCCTGGCTCCTTGCAGCCGCCTGGCTCACTTTTATGGTGGCCCTGGAATAAACTTTGGTGGTCAAATTCAAGTGCTCAGGCCCACAGCTGGCTCCTCACAGGAAGCATACCCCTCCCCACTGTCGGCCCCTGCAGTACAGAATTTGCCTTGGGGGCTTAGGCCCCACATCGCCCTGGAGACCAGGATGGAGAAGGAAGCAGGGCCCTGGGGGAACTGGGAAAAGCCGAAGCCGAGACTCTGAGCTCTTATCCCCACCTCTGCAAGGGATAAGGGTACCTCTCTCTTCCCTCTTGCTGGTTCCTATCACTGTTTGGAGAACATTTTGCCTCCAATAAACTTGAGTTTAATGAGGTCAGCACGAACCCCATAAAAGCCATAGTCCATAGTTCCCTATCATTATAATTAAAAACGCTAGCCCCAGGTCACCCTATAAAAAGAGGTAGAGGAAGGAGGAAAGCAACAGATTTTTCTTCTTGCAGCTCCTCACTGACGGAGAAGTCCCATACTTGAGCAAAGCCGCAATCTAGTTCCTCTTTGCCCTCATTTAAGATCTGGCCAGGACTAAAGAAGGGCTCAGGAAGTATGGCCCACCAAATAATGGGTAGAGGGGTATCCTTGGGTATTCCAGAGCCACCCCAAGAATGAGACCCGTGGCCATCGTGGCTCCACTCCAGGTGATGCTCTAAAGGCTGAGCAAATTTGGGAAGGCAGGAGGATTGAGAAGGAATGGATTTGGGGAGTTATATCTGGGGACATGAAAAAATTTTTTGTGTCTTCTCCATCTGGTTTTGGGGCCTCAGTACGTGTCACCAAGCTCAGCAAGGAAAATCAAATCCAAATAGTATTTGTAAAGTAGAAATCAATTTTAACCAAGAGTTAGGGGTTAAAAGAGGGTTTGGGCTATTTCTGGCTTTCCCTGAGTCCTTGCAGGGCTTCAGTCCTCCCCTCCTGCCTGAACAAATCATGCCCTGGTAGCTCCTCTTTGGATCCAAGGTTGCTTTCTGCTTATGGCGATTGCTCTGGCCGCTTGGATCCAGTCCAGAACCTTTCAATAAAGTGATTCTCAGCTGCCTAGATGTGTCCCATGGTGCCCAGAGGGATGAGAGGCGAAGGAGGGCAGAACCACTGAGTCCACCTCTTGGGCCACAGATGTCTAGGAGGCTGGTGGACATGGAAGAGGGCAGGGAAGGGCTGAGAAATGGGAAAGAGGCACCAAGGCCTGCCTACAGCCCCCTGGGAGCAGGGCTGGGGGCCTCCATTAGGGAGTGGTCCTTGGCCCTGCCCTGCCCACCCAGGTTCCTCAGCTCCCTTCCACTCCCCTGCTAGTCTGTCCAGCAGACCCACACCTCGCCCCACTGCCCACCTCCCAGCCCCCAAATCATTCAAGGATAGGAGCCCCAAACCCAGCCCCCCATATCCTTCCTGGACCCTGACTCCAGGCTTCTTTTCGGCCCCCAAGCTGAGGCTGAGCCCCCAACCCAAAGGACCCCAGACAGAGAAAATACATGGCTCTCATTCCGATCTTTATCTTTGGGGTTTGAGATTTCAAAATCCACAGTGGATGTAGCTTTCTGCACATTGATTGACAATAAAGGCAGGCATGAAATATTCACCCAGGGCCACTCTCTCATACTAAATATTTAACACAACATTAGAGAAGGTTTTTCCCAGACTTGGCCAGGCACCGGCTGGGCGGCTGGCTCACTGCTTACCACTCGTTTATGACTAATCTGAGTCCCTAGCCGCGGGCAGCACAGCAGAGCCAGACGAAGTTGGGACCCTGGCTCGGTGCTGGGCTGCCTCACCTTTGGAAAACTTCCCATACTCTTCTGAGGAGTCTCTCCAAAGGGGAAGGGGAGTCCTGACACACAGCCCTGGCCAAGAAAAGAATGGACTTCTTCAAACTCTTGTAAAGAGGCGCTGGCCCTCTGCGGGTTGGCGGGGTAAGAGTCCTTGAGAGTTGGGAAGGATTCACATCTCCCGCGGAACCAGGCGGTGGGGAAAGAGGTCTTCATCCCCACCTCAGTCTTGGGCTCATCATCCCGAGGAGGCAAGACCCCCCAGAGGTGGGAGCCCTCCTCCTTCCCTCAATCCTGGGGTGGGGGGAGAAGCAGCTAGAAAAAAATACAATTACCCCCTCCCCGCCACCACCACCCCCCCACCGCCCATCCCACCGCCCACCCCACCCCAACCCTCTCTCTCCTCCTTTGCTCGCTCTGTGGAATGGAGAGGAGGGGAGTGACGAGAGAAAAACGAATACAAATCTGCAATTGATTTTCATAATGTTTCTGCGGTGTTTGCAAACCAATCGCCTGAACGTCCCCATCTTACCTAAGAGAGAACCCCTCCTACGTCTGCGAAGTGCTCCGAACTGATATATGACAATATCTACTTTGGATCACGTGCTCAGGGAGAGAGACTAAGACGGATAACGCGTCATCTCGCCTTCCCAAATTTTCCCCCCTCGCTAGATCGGGTCCAAAACCTCCATCTGGAGCCGGCAGGAGAAGAGAACGATGTTTAACTCGGTCAACCTGGGCAACTTCTGCTCGCCGTCGCGCAAGGAGAGGGGCGCTGATTTCGGCGAGCGAGGGAGCTGCGCCTCCAACCTCTATCTGCCCAGTTGCACTTACTACGTGCCCGAGTTCTCCACGGTCTCCTCCTTCCTGCCCCAGGCCCCCTCTCGTCAGATCTCCTATCCCTACTCAGCCCAAGTGCCCCCGGTCCGGGAGGTCTCCTACGGCCTGGAGCCATCCGGCAAGTGGCACCACCGGAACAGCTACTCCTCCTGCTATGCGGCGGCCGACGAGCTTATGCACCGGGAGTGCCTGCCTCCTTCCACGGTCACCGAGATCCTCATGAAAAACGAAGGCTCCTACGGCGGCCACCACCACCCCAGCGCCCCGCACGCAGCCCCCGCCGGCTTCTACTCCTCAGTCAACAAGAACAGCGTTCTGCCTCAAGCCTTCGACCGTTTCTTCGACAACGCCTACTGCGGGGGCGGCGACGCGCCCGCCGAGCCCCCCTGCCCAGGCAAGGGCGAGGCCAAGGGGGAGCCTGAGGCGACCCCGGCCTCGGCACTGGCGTCCCGGGCTGAGGCGGGGGCCGAGGCCGAGGCCGAGGAGGAAAACACGAATCCCAGCTCGTCCGGTTCAGCCCACTCGGCGGCCAAGGAGCCGGCCAAGGGAGCCGCCCCCAGTAGGTAGCAGCGGCCGGGACGCAGGCGGGCAGCGAGGGAGGGAGCGCGAGAGGGAGGGCGAGAGCAGGGGGGAGGCGAGGGGAGCGGGGACGGCCTCGTGTTTTGGGTCAGTCCGATTTTATGTGGAGTTTTATAAGCATTCAAAGGATTTTATTATAACCTACAAAGCCCTCTCTCCCAACGACTCGACTTTTTACGATGGAGAAGGGGTGGGGAGGGAGGGAAAAGGGCTCTTTGGAAAAGCCGGGTGAACCCCCCTCCCCGTTATCTCCCTCGGTCTGTGAAATTTTTAAAAGCGCCACCATCGCGAGCGATATTAACTTTGATCGTGAACTTAGAAGAGCATTTAAGGAAGGATGGGGAGCCGGGCTGCCGGGGGGTGGGACGGAGGGGAGGGGTGGAGGGGGAGAAAGGGGAGGGCGATGGAAAGACAGGGAGAAACTCAGAGAGGGGGAGTGGTAGGGGAGAGGCAATGGAGCAGAACCTGAGACCGGAGAGGCAAGCCAGGACTGCTCTGCTTCTTTTAAAAACTATTTTTGAAATGTTCAAACTATGTGTTCACGGGTCCTTGAGCAGAACCCCAGCAAGCCGGAAGTCATGGCGACAGGGGGTGGGGAGAGGCGGCTCAGGGCTCCGCGCGGCTCCAGGCCCGGGTCTCAGTGTTTCCCTGCGGTCCGCGGCCTCAGCGCCGGCCTAGCCCGGTAGCGTGGAAGGCGCGGCCCTCCGGGCGTCCCGGGGCGCCAGGGCCCCCGGAAGCGGCTCTCGGGTGTCTTTGGTGCCTGCTCGCTCGCTTCCTCCCCGTCTCCACACTGCTCTCGCCAGCTCTCACTTCTTCGCGCCCGTTCTCCGCGGTCCCCCCAGATTTCTGCGGGAGGGGTGGGTGGGTGCTCGGAGCCACTTGGAGGGCAGCGCAGGAAGGGGCCGAGGACAGCGGTTGAGCCGGCGGGTCCCCCGGACGCACTTGGCCCGGCTGGTTTCCTTCTTCCCCGGACTCCACCAGCCGGGGCTCTCGCCCGAGGGGAGGGGCGGTGACCCCGCGGTGGCCGGGGATCGGTCGAGCCGGACCTGGCGGGGGGTCCCGGGCTTGCCCCAGCACTGCGGCCCGAGCGGGGAAGGCAGGCCGGCCTGGCGGGAGGGCTGCCTGGCGGTGGGGCTGGGAGAAGGGCCGCTGAGCGCTCAGCGGGCTGGGGTCGCCCGGGTCTCACGTGTCTCTCTCCCCTCTCCTCGCACTTGTCCCCTCCCCTCCCCTCCAGACGCCCCCCGCACCCGCAAGAAGCGCTGCCCTTATTCGAAATTCCAGATCCGGGAACTGGAGCGAGAGTTTTTCTTCAACGTGTATATCAACAAAGAGAAGCGGCTGCAGCTGTCCCGCATGCTGAACCTGACGGACCGACAAGTGAAAATTTGGTTTCAGAACAGGAGGATGAAAGAAAAAAAACTAAGCAGAGACCGGCTGCAGTATTTCTCGGGAAATCCTCTGCTGTAACCGCAGACCGGGCCCTTTACGGGGAAGGGGGAGAGGGGGGAAATTATTTTATTTTATTTTTATTTTTTATTTTCTAACTCGCCTTCTTTCCGCGGGTGGAAAACTGGACTGTGGCCAGGGCTGGCTCCCACTGCCGTCGCCCGCACTTCTTTCTGGAACCTCCTTCACCTTCCTTCTGACTCGCTGTGGGACAGGGACCGGGCCTGGAAAGAAGGTGAAGGGAAGTGTCTAACCCACGGCGAGTGGACATCGTTGGCGCCGAGGCCAAGACTCTATTTAAAAGAAAACACACCTCGCGACAATGTCTTGCTGCTCGGATTGGGTGGGGGAGGGGCGACAGTAGTAGGCGCCTGAGCGAACAAATCCTTGAACTAAAAGCCTTCCCTTGCCCAAGTGATAAGATCTGCTAAGACACCGTGTCTGCGAGGGGAGACTTCTTGGGCTCCCCACCCCTACCCCACCTCGCCCCACTGCTAGGGGGCAGCTAAATGTGATCCTGCCTTGCTGTGAAATTTCTGTACCTTCGACCTGGTGTTAGGTGTGCAAAGTCTGTGTCCTACCTCCGTCTGCGCCCAGGCCCCGCCTGAGCCTAGTTGTTCTCCCCGTGAACGTGTAGAGCCCTCCTTTGAAATTTCTTAACTGGTGCATTGAGGTTTCCTAACCTATTTCCAAGCCGTGCCCCACTCCATGGATTTATAGCTATAGTCTATGCAGTTGTTACCTCCTCTTTTTTTTTTTTTTTTTTAAGGCAGAAAAAAAAGATTAGGTTGGAGGAGGCAGGAGGGAGGTGGGATTGGGGGCCTCCCCCATGCTGGGGCCTGAATTTTTGTAAATAAATTTCACAAGCATTTCTTTCTACCCAGAGGGGATTGGGGTGGGGGGGAGGACTCGCCTGGAATGAGATTCAAATCACCCATCTCTCTCCATGAGCGTGAGTGTGCGTGTACGTGTGCAGTCCCCACCCTGCTCCCGTCCCAGAGGGATTGCTGTGAATTTTTTTTTTTGGTGGCAAATAAAGATATTTCATTCTGTTCAATATTATGATTTTATTTGACCCTTTTATTAGCCCCTCTCCTCTTAAAATCCTCAATGCTCCCAAGGCGGAGGAGGAGAATGGTGGGTAGAGCCCAGCTGGGGAGGACAGGCGTGTGAAGGTGAGGTAGGCCCGAGCTGGTGGGCCTGCACTCTCTCCTCGCTGGCAGGGGCAAGAGCGTGGCGGTAGCGTCGTCCTGCTCTCAAGCTGAGGACATTCCACGGCTACTCTGAACGCTCTCTTCTCTCACGTGCAGCTCGAGCTGCGTCCAAACGCCCAGCAACGCTTTCCGTTTAAGTACACGTTTGTTGTGGAGTTAATTGTAACCATCATCGAATTTAAATTTATAGGAATTTTCTTGGCTCCACCACCCTCCCGCCAGATGTCTCCGTCTGTCGCAGTTAAATGTGCAGGGTTGAGGGTAGGGCTTTCTTTTTTTTTTCTCTCTCTCTATGAGAAGACTGTATTGGAATTTTTATATACAGTTTTGAAGGAGGGAGGGGAGAGGAGGGGAAAACAGCCCCCTCCCTTTCCTCACCGAGGCTGGCCCCTGAGGGTGGGAAGGTGGGGCTGGGCCCCTTCCCCTCAAGCACAAATGGCCAGGTTCCTCCAGACACAACAAGACGCTAGACTGGGGCCACCCTGATGTTTGTACATTGGGTCTCCCAGAGTAGAAAGCCCCAGAGATTTGTTTTGTAAGGGGTTGGCATGCGGTGGGGCACTGGGTAACTGGGTGACCCTTGGGGACATTCGCCATACCCATCTATATTTGCTGCATGAGTTTTTGGTTTTTTTTTTCTGTAAAAAGATAACCATAGTCCTTTCAAGTGCTTTCAGCGAGGGCCCTCTGGCAGTCTCTGTTCCAAATTCGTTATTTAGGGGCAAAGATTTGGAACCGGTTTCTCTCATCTTTTCCCTCTCTTTGGAACTGTTCTTATATAATTCAAAGAAAATGTTTTTGTCAATACGATTCTGTGGAATGACAGACAAAAGCACCCCGATAATGGGCAATCACATCCAGGCTCCGGCGTTGTTTTTGATGACAGGGATCCATGCAGCTCAGCTATCTGAATCTGTAATTCGTAAATGTGAGTCTTGAGACAAAATCTGAAAGCTAAGGTGTATATAGAGCCCCACAATTCCCTTATGTGCTCCCACACAAGTATTTTAAGTTGGTGTGCCTCTGTGCACACGGGAAGGAATCTTATATGTATGTTTTCGGCCTGTGCTATGGAGTAAACCTGACCCCATGCACATCTAGGGCTTGTGGCCTCTGTGGTGTGTAAGCACCGGCAGTGTTCATGAGTGTCAGCAAGAACGCAGCTGAGGGCGCTGTGTGTGTGTGTGTATGCGCGTGTGTGTGTGCACGCGCAAGACCTCTCTCGGTATGATATTTATCCCCTAGTCATATCAAGGAATATTGGCATGCTGGCCATGTTTCCTATAAAATAAGATGGGGATAACTCTATTAAGCAAACCTGTTTTTAGAGCAAAATGTTAATCTCCAAATGGATTAGGATTTTGGAGAAAAATATCTAAAACCCACAGCTATCACTTGCCCTGCAATATGCAGCCCAGAAAAGATCCCTGGCCCCAGAAGGGATTTCGGAAGGCCGGGGGTCATAGTGAAAGAAAAACAAAGGCTTCTATGACCCAGGCCCAGGAACCTGCCCGTCGTCGGCAACCCTCTAAAAAGAGAAAAAAGGGGTCTCTGTCCCCCCAAACAAACCCATCTTCTGGCCCCTGGGATGTCCAACCCCCCTTGCACTCTGGGCTCAGCCTCTCTGGGTAATCCCTTCCAGCCAAGGCGCTGCCCTGGAACAAAAGAGCTTCGTCTAGACGCCGCCATAAAGCACCCCCCATGCCTCTAAACCCAGTTTCATTTCGCCCTTAATGACCCAGTCTGGCCTGTGTTAGAAAATGCTTCCGCTCTAAACAGTAAACAAACCCACAGTGGATAGTCTTGGCTCCCCCAACACACCCCAGACCCCCACGCCATTACCCTCTTGCCCCGCATTTTCCCCCTCTTCTCCTCCAGCTTTTCTCAGCTCCCAGTTCCCCAACCCCCTCCCCCCCCAGTAAATAAACCCGAGGCCGAGTTCAAAGTTTCTCGGAGCTAAGGAGGAATGTTGGTTGTAAAAATCCAAGTTTATAGCGCACGTGGGAGTTTACAAGGGTATTAAGTGGTGTGGGCTGAGAGAGAGCACTCTGGGCCCCTCCCCCTCTCACTATGGGCTTTAGGGGTACAGAGAGAACCTTGGGGACTTGAAAAGAGAAATGGCTTGGGGCCAGCCTTGTGTTTGGGGTTTCTTTGTCCCTTAGACCCCTGGGTTGCTGAGGAATGGGGATACAAGGGCCCCTTAGAAGTAAGCGCACACAGGCGCTTCTGAGAGCAAGCCCACAGGTTTTAGATGTCCCAGATGGAGAGGGTGGGCAGCTCTGCTTTGGGAAAGCAAGAAAGTTACAGACCAGGTGTCTGAAAGGTGCACAGACATGGGGATACCTAGAGCCTGTTCTCAACCAGAGGGAGAAAAACTACCTGGGGCTAATTTCTCGAGTGGGCTGAAGGCAGAGGGGGATTTTCTCACCCGAGCAAAGAAGAACTTTGAACTTCAAGAAGTCAAGGGCGCCACCTCTTCCCTTTCCCCGCCCCCTCTCAGGAATCTGTAGGGCAATTCGTTTCTGGGCCAATATTCCCTCAAGGGGGAAGTCCCTGGGGTTTCCTGGTGCCCCAGGGCTGGATAATACTGTTTGCTGAACCCTTCCTGCTCAGAGCCCGCCAGAACCCTGTGCACGCGACTACACTCTTTATTATTCATATAAACCTTTGGAAAAGGCAATGCCCGGGAAGTTTTTATAACTTTGTTTGGCATAAAAGTTTTACAAGATTCCTCCTCCTTTTTTAAAAAACTTTAAGTTTTGGTCTTGCCATGGAATGAAAGCTCAGGATCTTTAGGAGGTTGTGGGGAGAGAGGTTCTGGGGCCCTGGTGGGGGAGGTGGTGGCATCTGAAGCTGCCTCTCTCTGCCTAAGGCAAAACAGGCTGAAGGCTGTTGTCACTCTTTTCCTGAGGCCCACCTTGGAGCGAGCTTTGGGGTCTACCAGCTCACAGAGGCCACAGGCCTGCAAGAGAGTCCTGGCCACTCTGTTCTTGAGACATACCCTTGCAGACCCCCAAAGTTGGGCAATGTCAGCAGGACCAGACCTTCCCCATCACTCCCTCTTGTTCTCCTGCAGGCATCATTCTCTCTCTCTCTCTCTCTCTCTTTCTCCACACACACACACACACACACACCAAACACTCCCTCAACCCACCACACAAAGTCGAGACCCATAACCTTGACTCAGACCGCCAATTTGAGAGAGTCTACACACACCGCCTTGCATCCCTATTTCTTGCAAAGTCCACAGTGGGTTTGAAGAAAGACAGAATTCAAAACGCCAAGAAATTCCTGCCCAGAGGTTCAGAGGACTGCAAGACTGCAGTCTGGAAGCACAGAGAACAAAGGTGCCCATGTGGGGACATGGCTTTGCGTTGCTAAGCCCACGGGTGACCCCCTTAGATCTTGACGCTCATCTGGGACTGACAGAGCCCCCACTCCTTCATTCCCCCTGACTCCAGCCTTGGGGATGCCACTTCGGCTCAAATTGAGCCTATTTTAATGTTCAGCTCTGGAGGTCAGGACAAAGATGGAGCAACTTCTCCAAAGACAGGCCTGGGGGACAAGCCTCCTTGGAGGTAATGGGACCGAAGGTACCTGAGCCCTGGGACCGCGTGCCTCAGGGAGCCATCGGGGCCGGTAGGAATGTGCCCCCGCGCCAGGTTTTCCTTCCCTCTGATGGCAACTGCTGAGGCCTGGCCGCCAGCCACTGCAGGCCTACACTTCGCCTTGTGAGGAGCCGAGTTATTAAGGCTGAAGGCCGGAGAAGGTCAACTCCAAGCCTGAACAGTGAGGCTGCGGAGAGATGCACCCGAGCCTGGGGCTTTCTCCTCCCTGAGCTCTGCACAACAGAGAAAAACAAGAAAGGCTAGGGGGCACCGAAAGTCAAGGGGGAAGGAAAGCAGTGAGGAGGAAAGAAAAGAGCCAAGAATAAATTGTGTCCTAAAGAAAAAAGGAAGAAGGAAATGAAGAAAACCATGAATTAAAAAAGAGAAAAGATCGGGGAAAAAATGAAGGGAAAAATGAACTGCAGGAAAAGAGAGAAGGAAAGAGAAAGAGAAAGAAGCAAATAAAGAGAAAGAAGGATGAAGAAAGGAAGGAAGGAAGAGAGAGAGAAAAAAGAAAGAGAGAAAGAGGGAAAAAAGATGCAAAACGGATCTTCGAAAAGGCATTTAGCCGGTAAGGGAGGAGCGGGGGTTTTCTCCGAAGCCAGCCAGCCCAACCACAGCCCTGACTCCCCACTGGAAACCCAATCTACTGCGGCAACTTGGGAGCAAATCACTAAAGTGGGGGGCCAGGCTTCCCCCCACCAAGACATCCTCCCATCTGTTTCCTTCTCTCAGAGCTTCTTTCCGAAGTGTTTGCTGTCTGGTTTCAATTCAGGAGGCAAAGTTAAATAACTGGCCGCCCTTCGGCGGGGCAAGAATGGAGTTGGGCTGGCGCAGGTTTATCAGACTTCAGGATGCGGGGATCGTGGGGAGCACGTCTCTTAGGTAAAGGTGAATATTTGTGGCTGTGTGCGCACAATGAAGCGCAAGTTAGACAAGTACGGAAACGGTAAATTCCGTAGCATCTAGGGGCAAATGTGTACAGCATCCAGATGTGAGAGGGACTCTGATGGCGGGGCTTCCAGGGAGACTGCGAGATCCGGAGTAGACCAGAGGCCCTCCAAGGGTCCTGGGTCTCCCATGTCTCTCTTGTACCTGTTTGAAAATCTCTCTCTTGGGCTTCTGAGCATTCTGCAGTTTGCCTGGTATTTCCCTGTCCCAATTCAGTCCGGGCAGAGCCCGGTGTTAGTGAAGGAGAAAAGCAAAATTTTCCTTCAAGTTTTGGGTTGAGAATAATTTTTCTGGGCCTCCAAAACAAGAGGAAAAACGCCTGCAACTTTCCCCGCTGGTGTGATTTTATTTTCCATTTCACTTGAAGAGATAGATTTCAATACACCAACTTTACTATTATTTTATTTTATTATTTTACCCCAAAGGGAGAGATGCTCTTCCTTTTTTTCACTCCACCTTTGGAATTTTCCAGATGATTTCTTTAACCTGTTGGGGAAACTCTCACTTTCCTTGGAAAACTCGGGGTGTTTCTGGGGGCACGTTGAGGGCTGGCGCCAGGGAAACAGCCGTGGTTCCTTTCTGTTCGTTGAGCACTATATTTTCCTTCTTCTGTTTTCACATGGGGACCCCTAGTGCCCCAGCCCTCGGCCTGCCCTCTGGAACCACCGATCTCCTGGAATATGCAAGAAGCGAGCAAGGGGGCACCCACCTCCGCTCTCTGGCTCACAGTTCTACAGGCAGCAGGAGGCCCAGTCCCCCGTCTCTGCTGTCCTTCCAGGTTCGGGGTACCAGGAAGAGTGCCAGGACACTTGGGGTGGGTGGGATTGGTCAAGATGTAGGTGCAGGCTGAGCCCTGTTCTGGCCTGCCGCCCCTGGATTTTCACAGCCCCAAGTTGAGGCAAGAAGGGAACCCCCGGAGCCAGGCATAAGCACAGGTCTCTCAGCACTCCCAGAAAGTTGGGAAAATGGTTTAACAGGCTGAGTGTAGCCATACAGACTTCTCTTGACCCCAACCCAGTTCCTCAGGGGCGCAGGCCTGAGCGTCTTGGCTCTGTGGGGTAGGACCGGTGGGTGCCTGGCAGCGGCAGCAGGCGGAATGGCCGTGGCAGCCCGAGTGCCTTTGAACGCCAGGCCGGGACAATAGGATGGAAACGGCCTTTGCTCGTGGCCTCGGGAAAGACCGAGCCCAAGGGGGCAGGGCTGGGACCCACATCCAACTGTACTTTCCTGGACCCGCTCAAATGCTCCCCTCGCCCCCTCCTCACCCTCACGTCTTCCTCTCTTTCGCCTCCACTGCGGCGGAATCCCAAAGTCTGCAAAAACCCAAGTTATTCAAGTCTGCGTCCGCTCTCCGCTCAGGGTCTTGTTTAACAGCTCTGGGTTTGCGTTTATCCTGCGTAATTAGAAGCAAACATTTGTCCCACCGGGGGTCCCACTTAGGCTGATGAATTTGATTTCTTTTTTCATTAATGGGCCGTGTTTATCATACTTCTAATTATTTCAACTTTAAACACTATTCGTTCTTGTGAGGAGGTGAGAGCCCAGGCGGGAGGCTCCTTCTCCCGGGGGGATTATTTCCATTAATAATGGCAAGAATTCTGAAGCTGCTCCAACCCCTCCCAGAACTGAGGTAAAGGAGTGAGTTTGGGATGGGGGTCGGGCTGGTAAGGAGAGACAAGTCCTGAGGCGGAGGGACTCTGCTCCTCTCCTGTTGGTTCCCCAGCTTAAGTCTTGGGGCTTGCTGTTTTTTGAGAGGTAATCTGGAGTTTGTCTTTTTCACCCTCCGCCACAGCCCTCGCCCCCTCCCAGGCTAGGCTCAGATCCTTCCCCTGTGAGGAGACTCTTGGTAATCTTCCACCCCCCCAGCCAGATCCCAGCCTGGCCCGGCAGAGGCTCCAGGAGCCCTGTCCCGGCCCCCAGCTGCTAACACCGAGAGAAAAGTCAGGAAAAGCTAGGGTTGACCAAGCGGTACCTGGGTGTGGAAGGGAGGGCCCAGCAGACCCCCAAACAGGGGGCAAGGGCAGGGGACTGGGATGCCAAACTCCACGGACAGGAACACCAGGCGGGAAAATAAAGGAGATGTGAAAGAGGGGGGAGGGAACCCCCCAAAGCCATATAATTCTCAATTGCTTTGGTCTTTAATTTCATCGCCCCATAAATGAGGAAATATCAGTTCCCATACTAAATTTTTATCCCCGGCTGATAAATATGACGGGGAATTTTCGTTGGGTCCTCGTAAAAGCGAACAGTTTCGATCAAACTGGTGGGGAAAGACTTATGCAGATAATACAAACAGAGTGGCCATAAAGTCTCTGCCGTTTCCCGCGGGGTGGGAGGTGGGACAAATGGCTCCCTGGATTGACGGCTGCCCGGGCTGTCCCAAGTCTTGTCTGGGGCCTAAAGAGCCTAACCTTGCCCCGGCCAACCCCTGTGCCGAGCCCACGGCGACCCCTGCAAATGAAAACACAAAACCATTTCTAATCTCCCCTGGCTGGCCCTGCAAGCGAGTCACACATTACACATTTTCTGCCAGTGTTCCCAGGGTCCACGGACCCCCGTGCCTCATCTCTTGCCCCCTGGATGAGGGAGTTCCGTGGATTTCCTTCCGAAATCCTTTTCTAGCAGCCGCGGGCTTGGGCCTCTCTAGAAGCAATCCAGCCTCCGCACTCCTCCACGCCAGGGTGCCCGGAGCACCGGTCCTTTTCTGGCCAGGCTCCAGCCCTTTGGAAAATCGAAACCCGAGGCTTCGTCCATGGGAAAATGCGGGGCGACCGGAAAGACAAGTTATTTTCCAGATTCCGTTTCCTGAGGAAGGGGTGGAGAGTTTAGTTCGCTTTGGGAGAAAGGCGATGGAGAAACGGAAAGAACTATTTAAAACATACCTTGTCCCTTATTTCTCGTTTTTCTTTATTAAAAAAAAAAAAAAACCACACAAACACGCTTGTTCCTCTTCTCCATTCACAAATGCTCCCCCGCTCATTCGCTCTGTAAAGGACACTGCTCCGGGTCGGATTTTGTCACATCTGGTGTCCTAGTTTCCCGTGTGATACGTGACTCCCACAAACCAGCCGAGGCCCTGCAGGTTCCCTCTTCCTCTCTGGGAATATTCCCTGTTTTAGTGGGGGCAAGGTCAATTGGAAAGCAAGGGCCGCCAAGGCCTGGAGCAAAAAAGCCGAACCGACTCCAAGGCCAAAGCCTTCCAAGCCCCTGAGATGGTGACCCAGGAGCCGCCCACTGCCAGGCCCAGACTGCATTCCTGGGTCGGGGAGCCGGCGCCTCTGGTCTCTGGCTTCCTCCTTCCTCGACCCCTAGATCCCCTGGAAACCTCCTTTAACCTCCTGGAGCAGCCCTGAAGTGATGGTGACCCCCTCCCTCGTCCATTCCAGACCCTGGAGATTCCCCCCTCACCCCCCACAGGGAACTTGTAACTCAACCAGCTTCCATGAAGGGAGGTCCCCGAACTGAGCTCCCAGGCCAAGCCCGGCGAACCCGGACGCAGGAGAGCAGAAAGTTTAGTTCTGTTTGGGATTCCTTAACTTTTTCCTCCCTTTCTCTGCCCACTGGAGCCCTCCCCACCCTCCGAACCTCACCCCACACCCATCCCAAGGAAGAAGCGAGGGCGAGGGCCAAGGAGAGGAAAAGAAGAGGTAAAAGAGAAGGGAAGAAGTACCTGAATCGTGTCTTGACCTTTTAATTTGAATTTGACTGTTTTGAGCCCCGAGTTGCCTTGCTCTCTCCCTCTCTCCGGCATGTCCCCCTCTCCGCCCCACTCTCCCCAACAGTTACAGGCTGGTTCCCGGATAAACAAACCCCATTCTCCCTAGAACCCCCCCACCCTCCTCCACCCCTCTCCTGCCCCTGCCGCCCGGGGGGCGCTTCCTTTGTTCGCGGGGAAGGGTTCCGGCGCCCCTACCCCGAGGCGGCTGCTAGGTGGCGCTGTTACTCCACGCTGCGCGCTCCGCCTGCCGACAACTTGACCCCGCTGACGTCACGGCCGTCTGAATCATCAAGGCCATTTTCAAATCCCATTGGTCTAGCCGTCACATGGTGAGGACCGAATGCGCGGATAATTATGGAGCTGATATTTCCCCCCCCTCCCCTTCTTTTCCCTCCCGCCCCTCCAACCGCCCCCCCTCCCGGATGGGGGAAAAAAAAAAGATGTCAGCTCCTCCGCTGTAGTATTGCTCCTTAAAAACCCCTCTCTCTGAAAATGACATGCCCTCGCAATGTAACTCCGAACTCGTACGCTGAGCCCTTGGCTGCGCCGGGCGGAGGAGAGCGCTATAGCCGGAGCGCAGGCATGTATATGCAATCTGGGAGTGACTTCAACTGCGGGGTGATGAGGGGCTGCGGGCTCGCGCCCTCGCTCTCCAAGAGGGACGAGGGCAGCAGTCCCAACCTCGCCCTCAACACCTACCCGTCCTACCTCTCGCAGCTGGACTCCTGGGGCGACCCCAAAGCCACCTACCGCCTGGAACAACCTGTTGGCAGGCCGCTGTCCTCCTGCTCCTACCCACCTAGTGTCAAGGAGGAGAATGTCTGCTGCATGTACAGCGCAGAGAAGCGGGCGAAAAGTGGCCCCGAGGCAGCTCTCTACTCCCACCCCCTGCAGGAGTCCTGCCTCGGGGAGCACGAGGTGCCCGTGCCCAGCTACTACCGCGCCAGCCCGAGCTACTCAGCGCTGGACAAGCCGCCCCACTGTGCCGGGGCCAACGACTTCGAAGCCCCTTTTGAGCAGCGGGCCGGTCTCAACCCGCGCGCCGAACATCTGGAGTCGCCCCAGCTCGGGGGCAAAGTGAGTTTCCCTGAGACCCCCAAGTCCGACAGCCAGACCCCTAGCCCCAGTGAGATCAAGACCGAGCAGAGCCTGGCGGGCCCAAAAGGCAGCCCCTTGGAGAGAGAAAAGGAGCGGGCCAAAACCGCGGACTCCAGCCCAGACACCTCGGATAACGAAGCGAAAGGTAAGGCTGCCTGGGCCGCGGCGGCCCGGCTGGGACGCTCGGACACTTGGTCTGCGTGGCCGGGGCGGGGGCAGAGGGGAGGGTTGGGCCGAGGAGGCCCTGGACAGTCCAGGGAATGCGATCCCTGCTTGCGACTCGTGTCTGCTGAGCGCCAGGCTGGTGGCGCGTCATTTGGCTAAGGAAGGTAAGCGGCAGAGTGGAGGGGCCGGGCCGGCAGCGGCCGTGGGCGCCGAGACCCGGGAGTGGTGCGCACCGCGGCAGCCTGCGGGCGCCTGCTGCTGCCCAGGGCTGATGACGGCTCCCGGGCGCTTGCTGGCTTTGGTTTGCTTGCTCTATGGTGGTGACTTGGGGGGCTGGTGTCCCTCGTTCAGGTCAGAAGCTTGCAAAAAGCTTAAAATGGCGATCTTGGGCCAGGGACTAGGGAAGGCTTGGGAGAAGGGGGATTTCTCTTTACTGCGTTTTCCCAGTAGAAAATTGTTTCCTTCGAAGCGCGATTTGTTGTTGTGGGTCTGATTTGCGTGTGTGGTATGGGCTCCTGCGGTTTGGGCTCGGCCGGGGGGCCTCGGGCAGCGGGGGCTGGGGCGGAAAGAGGTGGAGGTGATGGGCTGACCGCCACGTCCCTCCCTCCCCCAGACGCCTGGCTTGGGGACGGCGTTGGAACAGGGCATTTGGAATGTTGTAAGTTTCTTGTCTCCCCTGTTAAATTTCTTCTTCTTTTTCTTTTTCTAGTTAAATTAAAAAAATATTTTTTCGTTCTTTTCCAAAAGCAGCTTACAAATGAGTGGTTGGGAAATTTCTGTGTGCGTGGCAAGCGGTTTTCTCCTGAAAGGGAGTGTTGCTTTAGTTGGATTTCATTGTGATTTTGCCTGGAAAGAGAAAGCCTAGCCAGAGTTCAAGCTCAGGGTTCAAGATTCATTTCTGTGGCAGGAACTGGGGGCCTCCAGGACCTTTCTCTGACGCCTGGAGAAAGAATGTGGAGGAAACGGGAGCAGTGGAGGGAGCCTGAGGGGACCGACTTCCCCTGAAAAGTTGGAGCAAAAAGCATCAAGAAAGGCCCAACTGGGAGGAGAGGAATAAACCTGTTTCCCATGGCACTGACTACTGGAGGCTGTATATAAGTGGGGCTCATTGGATGTAGAGGCAGATGAGATCCTGAGAGCTGAGCAGACTGGGGGTGGCCTGGATCTTGTGGCGCTTTGTATATGGATGCGGCGCACACGCGTGCCTGGCGGCGACCTGTGTCACACTCACACACACGCCTCTCGCATGCTTCGCGCACACTCACGCATGCCCGCTCACACACACACACACACACACACACACGCACTGTTTTGGCGGGCAAGGGCAGAGCCTTGCTCTCTTGGGTCTCCTTTGCAAAGGTGGCCTTGGCAAATCAGCCCATAGAGAGCCCAGCCAGAAGATGAGCACGGGTGTGTTCATGAGGCTGAGAGAGAGAGTGAGCTACCCACACCCACGAAGCTTCCCTGTGACACATGTGCAGCAGGAAAGCTTTAGTTTTGTGCCCTCTCCGCAGACCCTGAGCTTTGTTGGGAAAGAATTTTAGGGTAGGAAAAGCTGCGTCCTAGCCCCACCAAAAGCAAAGTCAAGGTTAACAAGCCTACCTCCCAACTCAAACTGCCCCCATTCCGGTAGGCTCCCTTTTCTCCCCTGCCCTCCCCACAACAACCTAAGCCCTTCCACCCCAACTAATCCCTCTCAGTCTGCACTTTGCCTGTGCCCTTCTTGCCTCCACTCCCCCCCATATGGTGTCTCCACCAGGCCAGAGGCAAGAGGGCTTTTGGCCAGACTTCCCAATTTGTAATTTCTCCCTTCCCCCAAAACCCAACAACCCCAATGAGAAAATGAGAACCTTTAAACAATTTGGCAAGAGGCTGCAGGTGCAGAGGCAGGAGCAGAAGTAAGAACATTCAGATGTCTTAAACTACAGCCTCAACTTTGCCTTTTTTTTTTTTTTTTTCCTGGTGCCTCTTGGTTCCCCTAGGGCCCCTGCCTCACTCCCCAACAAGATGAGATCCAGGAATCTGGCAGTTCATTTTGGCAAAGGGGGGAGATAGAGTATAGAGCCACCAGCAGCCACCTTTGCAGGGTGCCCTTCTTGGGTCTCTGGACTCTGGTTTTTTTTTTTCGTAGAAAGGATGGCCAAGGGTTCTCCTGCTGCTTGAGGAGCAAGGCTGGTCCATTTCAGCAAGAATGTGTACCAGGGAAAGAAGCTGTCAATAAGATAATGGGAAATACACACTAAATCCATAGCATCTCCTTCTATCAATAGACACATGTGTACATATGTGTGTGTGTACATTTGTGTAGGAGTGTGTATCTCTACAGGAATATACATGTACATACAGGCATTCATATCTATAGAGACTAGATGGAGATTTCCAGGAGGCTGCATTTCCTCAGGATATCTCTCTCCCTTGACCTTAGGTCCTATGGCTAGGGCAGTTGTCTGAGGACCCCTCAGCATGCCCCAGAGCTGTTGCCCCTGACCTCCGCTGCCTTCACAAGCAACCCGGCTTCAGCCACTCACACCTGGGGGAAATGGCCAGGAGAGGAAGAACTGGCAACGGGAGATTGAAAGGGGCAGAGTTGCTCTGTGGCACTTCAGGTGGGAACAAGGGCTGGGGGTCTGGTACAGGGACAACTACAATGGCCTGTGGCCATAGGGACTAAGGCGACGTCCCTCTGTCCCTCCACTGAGTTGAAAGGGGTCAAAGCTCTCTGGGAATTGCTCTAGGCAGCAGGGTGCACTCTGCAACCCCGTCTGGGGCCTGGGAAGCGCTTTTCCTTCTAGTTGGATTTTTCCAGAACTGGAATGGAGCAGAGAGGAGGGAGGGCCTGGTGAGGTTGAGAGCGCCCGCCAGGGTCAGGAAGCTGAGGGAGAGTGGGAGTACTCAGAATCTGCTAGGTCAAGGTGGATTTGGGTCATTTAATTAATAAATGCTTTGGAGGCAAGAGCTTTCTGTCTTTCCCCATGTAAGTCTAGACCCCAAAGAAATTCTAAGAGCCCTGAGCCCAAGAGGACCCCACCAGCCAGGCCTGTGGGGTGAGAACAGCTCCCCTGTGCTCCCTGAGCCGCCCTCACAGCAGGCCGGCCAAGGCTGCAGCATGCTGTGAGGGTTTGCCTCTTCGAGGGATACTTATGTAAATAATGTTATTTTTAACAGAGGAGATAAAGGCAGAAAACACCACAGGAAATTGGCTGACAGCAAAGAGCGGAAGGAAGAAGAGGTGCCCCTATACTAAACACCAGACGCTGGAATTGGAGAAAGAATTTCTGTTCAATATGTATTTGACGCGAGAGCGCCGCCTGGAGATTAGCAAGACCATTAACCTTACAGACAGACAAGTCAAAATCTGGTTTCAAAATCGCAGAATGAAACTCAAGAAAATGAACCGAGAGAATCGGATCCGGGAACTGACCTCCAATTTTAATTTCACCTGAGCGCGCGGCCTCCCCTCCCCCTCCCCTCTCTCCACACTCCTTCCTTTCCCCGCCCCTCCTCCCTTTGTGCCTGGTGGTATATTTTTTTTTTTCCTCCCTGAGTATAAATGCAACGCGCCTGCAAAAAAAGGCAAAGACCTCAGACTCTCCTTCCAAGGGACCTATGGTTTGTGCTGCGAAGATGCATCCACCTCAAGCATGAGAAATGGGGTGCCGGGGTGTGGGGTGTGGTGTTCCCGCATAGATGAGGGTGGGAGTGTGGCTGGTGTGTGTGTCAACCCCTCACTCACCCACGCACTCACACACACCATCCTGTCCTCCATGCAAAGTTAAGGTCGAATCCACCCGATCATAGGGGGAAAAAGAGGAAAAAAATCAACCGGAGAAGGTCTGTAATCTCGCAGAGCACAGTCAGAATCGCTCCTTCCTTGCTGCATTTCCTCCTTAGGATAATAGACGTTTTGGAAAGTTCAGCTAGTGTTTGTGTGTTTGTCCTAGCGCCCAGCGCCTCCACCAAACCCTCTCCGTGTCTTTACCTCCCAGTTGCTCTGAGAATCTGCTTGAAGTCTCGTATTTGTACTGCTTTCTGCTTTTCTCCCATCCTCCCAACACCCCACACATTCCCCCCGCCACTGACACCTCAGAAATTCCATCCAGAGGAATACAAAAAATTTTAAAAATTAAAAATAGAACATAGTGAAGCAAAGACAGACTGCCCCTCCCCCTTTAAATATCGCCCTGTCCCTGTCTGGGAGTTGTGTTATTTAAAGATATTCTGTATGTTGTATCTTTTGCATGTAGCTTCCTTAATGGAAAAGAAAATCCTAATAAATTTCCAGAATCGTAATGTTCAAATGGGTGGTTTTTTGTTTTTAAGTGTTTTTTAGCAACACCCCCACCCCAAAAGAGACTGAGTGTGTGGATGTGTGTGTTTTGTGTTCGACTCATCTCCTAGAGCCTTTCTAGAATGTCTCTTGGCAGGTTTAATGTAAGTGAGAGACCATAACGTTGATTTAAATATTATCCAGGTGACCACAATAAGTCAAGGTCATAAAACAGTAATGTCAGGACGGTCTTGGTGCGCGCGAGAGGTGGATTTTATGATCTGCAAATATAATGTGGTGCTGCAGTAAAAGATGCATTTAAAGGTGACTGGAGGAGGGAAAGAGGCAGAGAGCAAACTGCAATCTTGAGGAGCAGACGGATCTGATTGCCTGGGGTGCTGGGCCAGGCGCACCCCACCGCGGCTGGGGGAACCCCAAGAGCCCCCCACCTATCCAAAGAGAGGAATAAACTTAACCGCCGGAGGGGGACGAGGAGCTCAGCCACCCCCCCCACCTCGACAGCAGCAGCAGAAGCCCGGGCGGAGGCAGGAGGAGGAGGCGGCGACAAGGTAAGAGAAGCGGTTTCTTGTTCTTCTCTTGGCGGCGGAGTGGGGACCAGCGGCATCCCCAGGTGCCCGGCGGGCAGCGGGCACAACAGGGAGGAAGGTGTTTCGGGTGTCCGAGCCTGCTGAGAGCCCAGGCTTGCCTTGTGGCCGCTCGCAGCGGAGGGCAGTGGCCGGGAGCTCCTTCTCCTCCCCTCCCCGACCCGCTGCCGTGGGGTTCGGCGGTTAAAGGGGTAAATTGGTGGTTTTTGGCTTCTTTCTCTGCGCGGGCACTTAGGGTCGCCTTGAGGTCGACGCATGGATCTAGATGTCGCTCAGTCTGGTCGTCTGTTGGGGGAAGAAGAGGGAGGGTGGGCTTGAGAGGGCTAGAGCTTGAGGCTTATGTTTCCTGCTTTCTGCTGGTTTGGATCTGAGCCTTATTCAGGCTCTCGGTCCCCACGCTCCCTGGCCGCGGGGCTTTGCCAGGCAAGTGGCCTGATTGGAAGAGGCTCTGAAGCACAGGCGCCTTGGTTCGGCCACCCGTAGAGGCAGGGAAGCAAAGCAGAGCTGAGAGAGGGAGAGGATCAGAGGGAATCCAGGAGGAGAGCACAGGAGAGCCAGATGGACAAGACAGGGGACCCAGCTCAAGAGTGGAAGGACACTCCAGCTTCCCCCAGGGCCAGAGGCAGGGGAATAACTCCACTGTGGTGCTGGGGGCGGGGCGGGGGTTTGGCAGCTGGAGGTCCCATTTCACCAGAGCTCCCCTGAGCAATTTGCTTAGACCAGAGGCTGTTGAGGCAGTCAGACCCCCTACCCACCCAGCCACCCAAAGTCGACTCTCTAGTCCTTAGGGAGGTTGTGGGGGCGGAAAGGGGGACGGGGCTGAATTTCTTCCTTCCCCAACCCCCTTCCCTTCTCCTCCCGATAGATGCAAAGCCGAATCTCCCGCCCTGCTCGCTCAGCTGATCTGTGGCTTAGGTAGTTTCATGTTGTTGGGATTGAGTTTTGAACTCGGCAACAAGAAACTGCCTGAGTTACATCAGTCGGTTTTCGTCGAGGGCCCCAACCCACCTACCCCGCTCCTTCCCTCCCTAGTGGGACTGCCCCACAGCCCCCTCCCAGATAGGGCAAAATGGGTATAGACTGAGGAGGGCAAGCTGTGACTGGGGCCGCAGGACAAGTTTGGGGAGCCCCGCTTTATACTGTCCACTCCTCAGCCTGTCCCAATCCCTGTGACTGAGGGAGAGGAGTTTTTCCTGCAGCTATTGTTTCCTGGGCCCAGCTGATGGAGACAGACAAAGAAAGTCTAGCCAATTCCAAGGAAATTGAGGAATTTGAGTAAGAGGTGGCCTAGTGGGCCAGCTCAGTTGGGCAGCAGGGTGGGGCAGGATCAGGAGAGAGGAGCACAGAAAGAGAAGGGAGTCTCTGGAAGGGCTAGCTTTTCTCACCTGCCAACCTCCAAAGACAAAAACCTGCCTCCAGTTGGCTGGGGCTGGAGCTTCCCCTTAGACAAGTGGAGTGCCTTGTGGGGGGGAGGGGTTTCCAAGAGTTGGGGAACTCAGAGCACCAGCTCAGCCACCTCCCCTTCCCTTTCTATAGCTCCATCCCCATGAGAAGGGCATATTTAGGGTATTAGTAGGTTAGAGGAAAGCCATCAAGTCCAAGTAGAACCCCCCCCCCCCCCCACACACACACCCTACTGGGAAACATCAGGGCAGGAACCTGGCTCTAGTCTCTGTGTAGCTGTCTGTGGCCCATACGCCTTGGCCTGTTGTGTCTCTGGCTATCAGGCAGCTGCTTGTCTTTGCGCTGTGTGGAAATGTCTGGGTGAACGGAGGCTGCCAGCGCCCACCATTACCATATTTTGTTGGGAAGGTTGTTGGCTGATGCCAGGGGGAGGAGGGGAGGATAATGGAGTAAAGGAGAATCTGAGCAATGTGAAACTTCGCAAAGCTTCTTCCCCCCTCCTTTCCCCACCTGGTTCCTCAATTCTGGCCCTGGTTGCTAGAGAGAAGAGGCTTCTCTGCCTGCGGAGAAAAATGGGAGGGGGTCAGGGAGAATGGGGAGATACACCCCTGTTCTCAGAGAGACTGGGAAAGAGAAAGCCAAAAGAAGAAGGACAGGCTCCTGGTTCTCTTACTTTGGAATTATTATGATTATTAAAACATTATAAACTTTGAGACAGGGGAACAAAATGATGTCCCTGTTACAAAATATATACACAGAGTTATATATTTTCACAGTGGTCTGCTGGGGGGATGTATCTAACCTTGTATATGAGTGTGGGTCTCTGTTGCTCTATCTCTGTCTTCTCCAGACTCTCTCAAATTCCCAGTATATTTTTACAAGCATACTTTGTGTATTTTTTTCTCTCTCTCTTATACAAAGAGATTTCTTTTGACCCCAAGGAGGCTAGAGGAGAAAATGGGAATAGAGCCTTTCTTCTCCCTAGCTGAGTTTGTTAGTCTGTCTTTCTGTCTCTCCCCCAGCCCTTTGTGGGAGAAAATAATCTCTTCCCTTGAAGGGAAATGCTCAAATCTCTCTATGGCTCCCGGGGAAATAGGGAGGTTTTCAGAGAGGAAGGCCAGCTGGTGCGAGGCAGGCAGGGGCTCCCCTGGTTTGGGAGCCCCTAGCAGTCTCTGAGTGTTCAAGCTGTCAGAATCACAGGGCCAGTTGGAGTGAAGGGAGTCCCAGGCAGGGGCGGGGTGTTCAGGAGTGCCTGGCTTGGAGAGAGTGTCCCTGATGGGCCGAAATTCACCAATGAACGACTTTTGAGCTTCGGGTCTCTCTCTGCCCCCATTTCCGTTTCAATGTCGGTGGGCTTCTGGGGGGGTGGCCACAGAGCCATGAGTCTGGGGTGTCCCCCTTCCCAGATCCTGGGGAATGGGGTGAGTTCTCATCGGGCCAAGGTGAGGGGCAGTCTGGTGGCCAGAGTCCACCCCGGGGCCCTGGGACCATAGATTATGGCTAAAGCGATGGTGATTATTTATTCGCTTCGCTGGAAGGGAGTCTTCAGAAGAAACAGCGTGAAGAGGAGGGAAAAAATTATCTCTCTCGTCTGCGGATATTAAGATGGATTTTTATTTCTTAAAGGACCCTCCCCGCCGAGAGCGCATAAGCGTAAACTTAATATATGCTCCGCAGCCCAACTCCAGAAATCGCAATAAAAGTTAAAACCTCCCCTACTGGTTTTTTTTAATTATGATATGGGAAAGAGGAGCAGGATTTATAGAGCTGAACTCCCGGCGTGTGAGTGTTTAAGACTTGCGGGAGACGGAGGAAAAGGCAAGAGCTCGCCAAGGAGAGCCTTGGTCTCTGAGATAACTCGCGGGCTGCTGGGGCTCCGGCTTAGCCCGGCCGATCCTCTGTGGCCTCCCCGGCACCTCGGCTCCCCGGCTCCCCGGCACCCTCCGCCCGGGCCCACGGCCTTGCCTCGGCTCGGAGATACAGCCTTTCTCGGGAACAGGTGAAGGGCAGCCGCGGCGGGGGACTGGGGGCTGCGGGTGGGCACTGGGCTTTGTGTGGGTCCCGTGCAGGGGAGGGGGTTTGCAGTCCGGGGCAGGGTCGCGGCCCGAGGGTGGCCCGGCGGGCGCCTTGGCTAGGAGGGGTGTCCGACCCGGCGCGAGGGCTCGGACAAGGTGGATTGTGTGTGGACTTTGGCCGCAGACGGAGCAGAGCGGGCTCCGGGGCGGAGGCCAGCCGCGAGGCGGGCAACCGGATGTTGAGTCTGTAGGAAGGACCTTGAGGTCTGTGTGGTGTTTGGGCTGCCGGGGGGCGGCGGCCCCGAGTGTGGAGCGCGCAGTGCGCGGGGCGCGGCGGTCCGCGTGGGCGAGGCAGCAGGCCCCGCACACCTCTGCCGCTGCAGGGCCGGGTCCTGGGCGTCTGCACAGAGGCCGGCCAGTGGTCAGAGCATGGAAAATAAACGCGGTTAAGGGTCTTTCTTTCTTTCTTTCCCACATAAGAGGTCCTTTCTTTCTCTCTCTCTTTCGGAGATACCTGGATTTGGTCCAGAACAGGTTGCCCGCGGGAGGGCCCCGCGAGCGGCAGCGCGCGAGGGAGGGAGAGAGGGAGGGAGGGCGAGAAAGAGGGAGGGAGGGAGGGAAGGAGGGCGGGCAGCGGCGGCTGCGGTGGCCGGGGCTTCCCTCCCCCGGCGGGAGGCGGCTGCCCTGCATCTGTGGCCGTGGGGAGCCGAGGAGCAGGTAACGAAGGCGCTTCCCGAGGCGGGATTGGACCAAGCCAGAGGGACCGAGTCTTCCGGGTCTCTGCCCAGCGCCCTGGAGGGGAGAGAAGGTAGGGAGATCGGCGCCCGCCCGGCCTGGCAGAGAGGCCTCGGGAATGTTGAACCTGTATTTGATTTTAGGCTCACACTCATGTTGTGAGTCTGTCTGCTTCCGGAGACGCGGTTTGCCTGTCTGTCTGTCTGTCTGAGACGTCCCAAACCCTAGGCTCTCCTTCCAAAGGCTGAAAAAAATCGGGAAATTTCGTCGGAATGTGCACTTTCATTCATTGGATTCTCTGCAACTCAGCGGGGCTGGCTGCTGCGCCCCCAAGTTGGAAGGGAGCTTTCCTCCAGCTTTCTGGTTGCCGGATCCTCTGGTTCCCTCCGCCATGGACTGAGTTTCTGGCTCCAGGTTCGCGGGTTGCCCTGAGGTTTGAGGCCAGACAGCTCCTAGTCTGGCAGGGAGGGCGGGGGAGAGACTAGCGGCTCTGGCCCCTTAATTGTACTTCGGGCCCGTATTGTCTCTCCTTTCGCCACCTCGGCTTCCTCAGTCTGGGCTCCAAAGTCACTGCAAATTTCCTTGCGACACACACACATCACACAAAGATCAGGTAACAAGGCGCCCCGAGCCATGGGGGCTTCAGGCAGAGAGCACCCCCAGTTCTGGGGCCGCTCCTCCCTCAGCCACTCCCCAGGCTGGGAAACCAGACCGGGTTGGGGGAGCCGGAAATAGCCCCGTTTGCTGCGGGGCGGGAGGGCGGGGGGCCGGCGGGAATGCAGGCCGTGGCGTTGAGAGGGCCACGTTCACAGGCCCTAGGGGTTTCACTCCTGCTGGGCTTAGGGCCCTGACTCCTGGCGTGTAGGGATCCCGGATACCCACCTGGGGTGGGGGCAGGACGCGGTCTCCTCGCGGCGGGCCAGGAGAATTCAGTTTCTGCTTCCAGCGCAGGCCTTAGCTAGGAGGAGTTGTGTGTGGGTGTGTTTTTCCCAACAAAGAGGGATCAGGAGCGAGAAGGGGGGAAAGTAGAGGGGAACCGAGGAGGGGGCGGGGAGGGGGAGAGGGCAGCCGAGAGGTGAAATGAGCCCATTTCAGGGGGAGAAGGAAAATGAAAGCAAATGGAGCACGGCCTCCTCCGCGCGGGCGGGTGCTGACGAGCCCGGGGAGTGGGGCTCCCTGCCTGCGGCGGCTGGGGACCGGGAAAAGCCTGTTTTAAATTTAATCCGAACTTGACGGTGTGGATTGAACCGGAGGGAATTTAAATCACTAAGAGGGAGGCGCAGGGCAAGGGGAGGGGATGACTCTAACCTGTCTGTCTCTCTGTCTGTCTGTCCTTCGCATGATGGTGCTAGCTTGGTTGTGGTCGCAGCTGTGCAGGTCTGAGGTGATGGAGTAAGGGTGCCCCTCCCCCTTAGGGGGCTCTCCTGTGCCTAGTGAATTCTTCTGGGGTCGGAGGCAAGCTCTAAGAACCAGAGTGAATGCAGAGCTGCAAGCTAAAGCTGGGGTATCCGCCCCCCGCCCTGCCAACAGGGACTCCCTGTGTCCTCCAGTCCCTCGGGTTTGCCCCATCGGTGCTGAGGAAAATTGAAGGGCGTGCTGAGGGGTGACAGGGAGTCTGGGAATCTGGCAGGAGATGCAGCAGGAGTAGGTGAGCCTGGAAAGACAAGCCCCTCCTTATTGATGCCCCCACATCCACAGGCCGGGGTTTGGGGCTAGCCTGAAGTTCTGCTTCAGAGCCCTGACCTGCCATCCCACCTCCAAATGCAGAGACGAGGGGTACAGCCCACATGCAGTTGTGGAACCCGAGGGACCTCGGCCTGGGGAACTCAGGGACGCCCAGCCTCTTCCAGCCCCCCTCCTCGGGACTGCTGCTCTCGGCAAGGCCTAGGCAAACCGGCGCATTGGTGGGGAGGGGGCTGTGGGCGAGGCCTGCTTCCTGATCCACAGCTGTGTCTGGGCCTGAGTGGGGAGGGTCTGAGTTCGCGCTCTCAAGCAAAGGCGACAATCTCCCCTCAGTTTCACGGGGAATTTGATGGCAGCAGGGAGCCTGGGCCGGGTGATCCGGGCTGCCCCGCTGCGGCTGCCTCTGCTGGGTGGGCAAGCAGGGTGGGCAGGCAGCTCAAGAGTTGAAAAAAAGGTAGTGGCCAAGGGGCGTAGGACAGAAAGGGGCATCTGTTTATAGCCACTATGCCTGAGGGGCTCTCCCAAATAGTAGAGACCCATAGGAAAGGGTCTTTAGGGGCGCCTTTCTTCTAGGAAAACTGAGGTTGGGGCAGATGGGCCCGGTCGACTGGCAAAGACGCAAAAGGAGGAGCGGGGCGTGAGACCTTCTCCTTCATCATGTCTTCTTTGCTCCTAGACTAGAGCGTGGCTCAGCCCCCAGACGCCTGGGTGGCTGCCTGGGCTGAGATGGGGTTCTACATCCTCCAGAGGCCTAGTGTACCCACCCCAGCAGGTCGCCCGGGAGGGGCAGGAGAGGAGGCCTCTTCCTCCTTTGTGTCCGGACAGAAGTGGCCGCCGCGCCCGGAGCCGGTCCCGCGGCAAAGGCCCGGCAAGCCAGCGGACTGCACAATGCCACGGCTGCTCCCAGCTCGCGCCCTGCCCCGTCCTGCCTGCCTATCGCCGCCCTTCCTCCCTCTCGCTCTCTGCACGCCTTCGTCTCCCTGCTCTCCCTTCTCTTTTCATCTTGCCCCCCCTCTTTCCTTTAATTCTCCCCTCTCCTTTTTTTTTTTTTTTTATCTCAATCCTCCGTTTTCTTCTCTCTTTCCCTCCTTCCTTCCTCTCCTTGGGCCTGGCGCCGTGTTTCAGTTGTTACGTTTCAGGCTCAGTCTCTCTCAGGCTCTGTCCCCTGATGTCCTCTAGGTCTCTGCCTGGCCCCGGGCCCGCTGAAGGCTACACGTCTCTGCTCAGTGCTGCCAGCAGCCGCCCAAGAGCCGGGCAGGGTCCCCAGCCGCCAGGGCTGGGGGAGGTGCGGACGGTGCTGGGGATTTGGAGAAAGCCTCGGTTCCCTCCCGTCTTTTCCTTGAACTAGTGAGGGAGAATTTTTGATTGACAGCTAACCCGACTCCATCAAGGCCAAAGAGATATTCTGTTTCTTGCTGTAATTTGGATTTCCCACACCAGTCCAGTCCGGGGGAGGGGAAGACAATCAGAGCTGAGGGCGAGGAGGCTGAGGCCCCGGGTTGTCTATCCCCAGCCAGGCACTTCTCACACACCCCCCGTGGGTCGAAATCCCAGCCCCGCTAGACCGAAAAGGAAAGAACCGGAGAGGGGGAGGAGCAGGGACTGGGGAGGGGACTTGGAAAGCTGGGGTCAGTGCTGCGAGCTGCAGATCTACCCTCCCCCCCAACTTTCCTCCCCCCCCCATAACACACATGCTACACTCTCTGGGACACCTCTCTCTAGCCCTCCTCCACCCCAGAGGAGAAAGGTCGACAGAGATGCAGGAGAAAACCATCCTCCACCCCGGCCCCCAGCGTTTGGTCCCCTCCTGGGGACAGGAGTGGGAAAGAAGGGCAGGCGTCTCCTGTCTGGGAATCCTTGTCCTTCCCTGCTGCCTCAGAACCTGTGTCTCAGCCTCAGCTCCTGCCTATTTCCCATAGCACAAACTGGGACTCTCCTCTTCTGACCCTGAAATTGCACCCCTCCTTTAAACTCACTCTGTCTTCCCTAGGGTGCATCGTGTCTCTGGGGGATGTCACCTGCTCTTCTCCCTACCCCCCAGCCAACCTCCCTGCCCCCCTCTCTTGCACCCACACTGAGAATTTCCTGCTTGCCAAAAGCCCACCTTTACTAAACCACCATGGGGCAGTCTGATGGAAAGCAGAGGGCTGGGCGACAAACCCCAAATTCAAGGAGGAGGGTAGCAACAAACTTATTGGGGGGAGGAATCGAAGTTGTCTGATCTTCCCTACAATCACACTGCCCCCTCCAGAATTCCTGCGTCCGACCCCAAAGAAATTGCTTTCTCCCATCCTTCCTGCTTTCTCCCATCCCTCCGTTGCTTTTTTTCCCGTTCCAAAAACAGCCTACAATTTTATTTAATGAAAGACACATTTATGAACAATCAAATGATCCTCATAAAAATTTTATTGAAGGACGTAAAAACAAGCTACTTGCCCACGACCGAGGTCGCTCTCTCTCGCCTTGCCCGCTCTCACCCTGGCTCTCTGCAGACAGAGCCCTGGAGTGACTTCTTTTGGGGGGGGGCAGGGTGTCGCAGAGATGGAGTTGGGGGCAAAGGAGGGTGAGCAGGAAGACAGGATGGGGATGCCCCACTTAACTTGTGCTGATCTCTCCTCCACTTCTTCAAGCTGGCAAAGAAAGATAAATAGATATAGACAATAAATTTAAAATAAAGGAGCTTGCATATCTGTGCCAAAGCAAAGAGAGGACTTCTGATGATAAAGGTGTATGAGGTCCTGAGGTCCTCTCCCTCCCACACGCAGACCACCTTCCCCAACCTGCCCTACCCCAGATTTGGGGGGCTGAGTTGGCCAGTGGCAGAAGGACGCTCCCCTTTCCCTCCTTCCCTCCCTCCACCCCAGCTTCCCCAGTCCCCTCCCACACCCTCCCTCCCTCGCTGCTGCTGCTCCTGAAAGAAATACATACATACACACTATTTAAAAACGCATTTTTAAAAGCCACGTTCCGAACTGACAATCGCTGATCTCGGCTCGCGCAGACTGCGGGAGCGTCGGGGCCGACAGAGACGGATTACGTCAAGAAATAGTTCCTCCACCTACCTCGGCCGGCCTCTCCGCCCCTGCGGGGCTCCCGCGCCCAGCTCGACCCTGGGGGTCCGGGAACCCTGGCTTCGGGGACTGGCATTTTCACCCCATTAAAAAATCCTCCAGGGTGGGGGGGGTGCGAGAGGCCATCTGCTTATGGGTGGACATGGGCAAGGGGGTGCTCTGATGAGATACGAGTTCTCCTGAGGGGGTGGCCGGTGCCTGGGGTCCAGAGTTCCGGACCCCCAGGAAAACATAGGTCGCGGGGATCAGCAGAGAGAAGGGGGTGGGAGAAGGGAAAAAAAAAAAAAAAGCAAGGAAAAAAAGCCCCTGCGCATTGATCCGCGCCGTATTTTTGGGTAAATACGATCACGTGGGGGCCGGGGAACCAATGAGCTGCGGGGAAAAGGCTGGAAAAATAATTACCTGCCTTGATTGTTCTGTGAGCAGATAAAAAGTACATATACAGTTCATACAATAATCTTATGTATGTAAAACCCTGTTACGATGTCGGCGACGGGGCCCATCAGTAACTATTACGTGGACTCGCTCATCTCTCACGACAATGAAGACCTCCTAGCGTCCAGGTTTCCGGCCACGGGGGCTCACCCCGCCGCCGCCAGACCCAGCGGTTTGGTGCCGGACTGTAGCGATTTTCCGTCCTGTAGCTTCGCGCCCAAGCCGGCAGTGTTCAGCACGTCGTGGGCGCCCGTGCCCTCGCAGTCGTCCGTGGTATACCACCCGTACGGCCCCCAGCCCCACCTCGGCGCCGACACGCGCTACATGCGGACTTGGCTCGAGCCGCTGTCCGGCGCCGTCTCCTTCCCCAGCTTCCCGGCCGGGGGCCGTCACTACGCCCTCAAGCCGGACGCCTACCCCGGGCGCCGCGCCGACTGCGGCCCGGGCGACGGCCGCAGCTACCCGGACTACATGTACGGCTCGCCCGGGGAGCTGCGCGACCGCGCCCCGCAGACACTGCCCTCGCCCGAGGCGGACGCGCTCGCCGGCAGCAAGCACAAAGAGGAGAAGGCCGACCTGGACCCCAGTAAGTTGGGAGCAATTTTCCTTTACAACCGGCGCGGGAGGGGAGGGGAGGCCGGGCGGGGGGAGCCAGATTACAGCCCCTCGGAGCAGCGCAGGGAGCGCGGGAGAGGGGCGAGGGCGAGGGGGCGAGGACTCAATAAAAGCGAATTACCTTGGGGAGCTTTCAGGGGCAGGAAGGTCTGAGAAGGGAGCCCAGGGAGCCAGGTTGGGAGAGGGCTGAGGGGGGCTCCTCTCCCTGGAGCTGGCTTTGACGAGAGACCCCCCCACCCCACCCCCAGCCCAGGCTTTTTGGCTCAGTCTCTACTTTCCAAGAAATGCAGACAGGGCCAGGGGATGGGGTGGGGGGCGAGGTTCATTTTATGGTTTGAGGTGGGATTGGGGGAGAGATGAGGAGGACACTGGGGACAGAGAGGAAATACCCCAGGGAGAAAAATCACCCCTACCTCCCAGCCAGCATGGGGGTTCTTACCCCGCCAGGGATTCATTAACCAGAAGGTGCATGGACTTCTTCTCCCCCCAGGAGCACTGGGTGAGGGGTCTGGGGGATTTCACAGCCTGGGAACTTGGAGAAATCAGGACTTCCAGAGTTGGGGAAGAGAAGTGGGGTCCCAGTCTCCTTAAACTTGAGAGCCCTCTTCTGAGGGTCTGCAGGAAAGAGGGTTGAGAACCGGGCTCAGGGATGAGGGATGGGGGGGGGAGCATCTCCCCAGATTAGAGAATTATACACACACACACACACACTCTCTCCCATCAAGGAGACTGGAGCCTTCTGAGTATTGCAAAGAAGGGCAGGGGTAGGTGGGGGGGGGGGCGGGGGGGAGCGGCGGGGCCAGAGAAAGGGGAAAGAAGGGGAAACAGCAGGGGAGGGGGTGCAGCCCCTGGGTGTGAGGAAGTGTCTGGGGGAGTCCCAGGAAGCGGCTGCAGGAAATCCTTTCCTCCAGCCCCATAAGGGGCCAGGGCCTAATTATACCCCTCTGAAGGCTTCCCTCCTTGCCCTCAGCTACTCCCATAAACCTGAAATTGGAGGCTTGGCTCCTGCAGAGCCTGTCCTGGGGTTGGCAGGAGGAGGGCACTGGAAGCCTAACAGGGAAGCTAAGATATGGGGGAGCCTGTTCCAAGGCCAGTAGGTCTCTGGGGAGAGGAGAAAGGCTTTCCCCATTCTAGCATCACTCTGAGAATTCGCTTCAGCAGGGTTGAACTCTGAGAGCGGAGCCGGGCGCTGAAGAGGGTAGTGAGGGGCTTAGGGACTCTCAGGGTCAGGAAACAGAACTGCTGAAATTTCAGGACTTGGTCGTGGGCTGGGAGGATGGGAGGGGGCAGGGGAGGAGGGAAGTGGGGAGGAGAGAGACCTCGCTATAAAAATAAAAAACAAGAGAGAGAAGCGTTTATGGGCCTATGAAACGGTTGGGAATTTGGACTTTTTATGAGCATATTCTCGAATTACTACTCTTGAAGCTGAGGACCAGACTGGAGGGGCTTTGATAGCTTTGATTTCCTATAGTTTTAGGTGCTAGAAATTGAAGAGGGGGACAGTGGGGAGGGGGCAGAATGCAAAAGGAGTCAGGGAGAAAATTCCCAAAGCAAAACGTGTCCAAATTCAGGTTCAATTATTGCATTTGGGGAGCCTGGCTAAGTCTGGAGGTAGGGTGGCAGGGCTCCTGGGCTAGAAAGGGGCTCCACTGACCCCTGCCTGTGTTTGGCCCTCCAGGCAACCCCGTGGCCAACTGGATTCACGCCCGCTCCACGAGGAAGAAGCGCTGCCCCTACACCAAGTACCAGACGCTGGAACTGGAGAAGGAGTTTCTCTTCAATATGTATTTAACCAGGGACCGTCGGTACGAGGTGGCCCGGGTTCTCAACCTCACCGAGCGGCAGGTCAAAATCTGGTTTCAGAACCGGAGGATGAAGATGAAAAAGATGAATAAAGAGAAAACCGACAAGGAGCAATCCTAAACCCTGCCCCAGCCTGCTGCCTCGGCACAGCCAAGGGAAAAACAAAAAGCCCCACAAAAATACCCCAACCCAGGCGGGAGAGAGCACGAAAAGAAAAGGAAAGAGCAAGATAGAGAAAAGCCAATCAGCTTAAAAGAAAAAAAAAGGAAGGGGAAAAGGAAAACTCTGGCGATTTGGGAGGGTTCAGTGTTGAGAAATTGGTGTTTTAGAATTAGTTCTACCCAGCGAGGAGCAGGAGGCGGGGAGAGAATCCGCTTTCTCTTCTCCCAGCGCAACTGAAATAAATAACACACACAAATGTGATTTTTTCCCTCCTTTCTTCAGAGAAGCCAGTACTTGAATCGCTATATTTCTATTTTGTTTCTGTATCGTATTTGGTCCGGGCCATCCCTCCCCAGGCCTGGGGTGCTCTGCGTGCAGATTTTGTACAAAAAAAGACACCCACACCCACACAATAACAATTCCCAGCCCAGGAGCCGAGGGGCGAGGGCCCGGACCGTGCCGCAGGCTGGGTCGGGCGCGCAGGCCGGCGCCTCGGGCTTGTACATAGCGGTGTTTCTCCTCATCCCCAGCGTCCGTCCTGTAACGTGCTTCTGTTTGTTATGGTTAGAACAGCTCTGTGTTAATATATCGAAGTCACTTAAAAAACCAGAAACCCAACCGCATCCAGTTCTCGTTATTTCTCCTCCCTGTGGCTCCCAGGCTGCTGTCGTGGAGGAGGCAAGTGTTCAGTTCCTTTGGGGCAAGCCAGAGCCAGGGAAGGGGCTCCCTCTACCTCGGAAGGGCAAGTGCCTGCCGCTGCTCCCCACGCAGGGTGGGGTGGGCGTGAGGGCCCCAGGGCTGGAGTGGAGGCTGCTGAGGCCCGGGCCCAGCTTGTGCCTGCCCCACCGGCTGCCTGTGAGTTTCCTGGTAGCTCGATGGAGTCCAGGGGGTGGGGGGTGGGGGCATGGCATGAATGGTTTTCCCTGGCTGTAATTAATTGTAATAATTTATGAGTACACGAGATCGGAGGGAAGAGATAGGTGAAGATGAAAGTTGGGTGCTGGGTGAGGGCCCGGGCTGGATACTTGCCTGCCTGCATTGGTGCTTCGAGGGATGGCTGGGAGGGAGGGAGGGTGTGCGGTGAGCGGTGAACGGTGAGGGAGAAGGCTGAGCAGGCCTCAGGGAGCCGAAGAGGCACTGGGGACTGCGTTGAGAGTAAAAGAAGGGAGAGAGAGAGAAGGGGGAGAGGGAGGGAGAGAGGGAGAGAAGGAAGGAGGGAGAGAGGAAGTAGGGAGGGAAGAAAGAAAGGGAAGGAAGGAAGGGGGAGAAGGAGGAAGGAGAAAGATGGCAAAACCAATACAATCTGAATTAGATTTTGTTTCAACTTCTCAATGCATTCTCAGCTTCTCTCTCTCTCTCTCTCTCTCCCCCTCTCCTAGTTCTCTTTCCTTCTCAGTCTCTCTCTCTCTCTCTCTCTCTCTGGTGGTTAGTTTGAATGTTGATTTGGGGGTAATAGGGTTATGCTGAGTGGCTGCAGCGTTTCTGGGGGATGACATGGCCAAGGCCTAAGGAAGCTGGTCAGGGATTAGCCTGGAGTGGGGTGTTCCCTGATGGTGGTGGGACCCCAGGCATAAGAGTAGAGGCCCATATGTGCAACAGCCCATTGGGGCTGGTCAGTGGCACTGCACCCCAGAGCGCCTTCCCCAGCGCCGGCAGTTTTCATCTGCTAATCAGAAGCAGACACAAGCTGCTGGGTATGCCTCGGCCCCGGTGCCCCCTTTCTCGGAAATCCCCCAATCTGGAAACTATTAAACTCAGACGACTTGAAATATAGCGCTTTAATATCTCAGGCTGCCCATTCTGGCGAGGGTGCAGGGTGTTGTTCTGAGTACTTGGGGAATACCACCATAAAAGAAAATCATTGGGGATCCCAGTCCTTCTGCAGCTTCCTCCATCGCATGGCCTTACAGGATTGGTGAGGCACTTGGAGGGACCAGCCCCTTCCCCATCATTTGAATCTCCTACCCCCTCCTTCCATTCAACACTCCAATTTCGGGGACTGGAGGAAGGTGGGAAGGCACAAACATTTTGTTTCGATGATATTTTGAGGGGGGCAATCAAAAGTCGCAAACACTGGTTTTCCCAGTGGCTGAAGCACCCTCTCCTCTTTTCCCACTGAAGAGACCTCCTCCTTAATTCCAGAACCAGTTGTTTCCTTGCTCCTTTTGAATGCTGCTTTGCCTGTAGTTTATCCTCGTTTCTCAATCCTCACTCCCCTCTTTGGCCATTTCGCTGTTCTGGGACCCTGGCCTCAGTTTCGCTCCGGGCAGAGGCCAGGGCACCCGTGTCCCTGGGTCCTGACTGCCAGTCCTGACTGCGGGGACTCAGGCTTTTCTCCCAGACCAGGCTCCGCTGCGTTTCCGGGCCTCCACCCCGCCCCTGCTCCAAGGCCCTGTCGCCTCCCCTCGTCCGTCAGCGCGGCCTGCTTCCTGCAGCCCGCGGGAGAGCGGCCTTACTCCGGACAGGAAGGAGGGCCGCAGGGCTCGGGGCTCCGAGGGCCCTGGCGAGAGCATGGGATCCAGAGCAGGCCCACCCGGCCCAGCCCACTGTTCAGTTCCAGCTCAGCCTCCAGCCTGCAGGTCAGGATTGGATTCCATTTTTTTTATTTATTACAATTTGTGAATTAAAACCATAACACAACACACATCTAGAAAGAAACGAAAGCTGGCGGGGTGGGGGGAAAGAGGGGCTAGCAAACGCCCTCCTGCCCTAATCTTCCCCTCCCACCTCTCCTCTGCTCCTTTGTCAGAATCACAAAACCCTAAAGGTTGTTCCACTTGGGAAGGCAGCGGATAGGTACATTTCCGCAGCCCCGAAATGCCACTTTTATGGCGTTGTTTGTCTCCCTGCGTTGGATTCTGAATGGGGCCGAACAAAACAGCAGCGCGGAGCTGGCTAGACGTCTGGGCTTAATTGTTTTATGGTTTAAATAAGGTGGACACTCTTTCCTTTGAAATCGGATTATAGGAATGTTTTGTCTATGGCCCACGGAGAACAGGACCTCACTGGCTGGGAGGGAGAGGTGGAGAGAGCGCGCGCATGAGAGAGAGAGAGAGGGAGAGAGGGAGAGGGGTGGGCTACAAACCAGGGGGCAAACAGTCGGGAGAAGTCAGCGTCCCACCCCAAAGTCCTGCAGGCGGCGGCGGAATAGGCGGTGCGGAACCAGCGGCAGGGTAAGAGGAGCGAGGAGTTTAGGGTGCGCGCCGCGGGCAGGAGGTCGCGGGAGCCTCGGAGCGTGCATCTGCGTGAGCGGAGATGTTCCGAGCCCAGAAATGCGCCTGAATAGGGGGGAGATCGCAGCAGGTCCTTTGCACAGTGTCTCTTAATGCGGGGAGGGAGGGTGAGAAAAAGAAAATAGTGTGAAACCTTTGAGAAGGTTTATTTGGAGAGCTTGGAAAACAAAAGGACAGCGGCCCCGGGGGAACTTCCTTCCAGGGACCCCTCTCTCTCTCGCACCCATTTGGAAACTCCTTCCTCTCACTTCCCACCTTTGGGCCAAGGCTGGGACCTGCTTGCTCTATCTGTTGGCTTTTTCCCGGCCGGACTGCATTGGAGCAAGTGGACGCGAGGTGGCGCTGTTGCTCAATGTTAGAGGCGGCGGCGGTGCCCCTGGCTGGCCTGGCGGCACTGACATTTGAGGCCGGGCCCGGAGGAGCAGCGGGGAGAAGGCCCCGCGCCCCGGCCCCAGCCCGGCCCCACTGGCTCTGAGCAAATCAATCCTCTCACCTGCGAGGTGTAAATAAATCGCGAGTGGCGGCGGGAGATGGGCCCTCGCTCTGGCAGCAGGCTCGAGAGGCTCAGGAGGGCGGGCGTCGAAAATAATCGCTTTGCGAAGGAGATAAGCACCAAGCAGGCAGCGCGTAATTAACACAAAAAGGCAGAATGACCCGGACAAACGAACATAAATCCGTGGTACCTAGGAGGGCGGAGCAGGCCTCGGGGCGAGGGGCAGAGACGCCCCAGCGAGGATGACTGCTTGCAGTTCCTTTATTTCCAAGCCCCGGGAGCGAAATCAACCAGATACGTGTAAAAGAAAAAAAGGCGATCAAATGAAAAAAAAAAGAAAAAGAAAAAGAAAGAAAGAAGGAAAGAAAAAGCGAGGGACCCCCAAAAGGGGAAATCGAGTCCAGCCAGGGGTTTCAGGACTGGTGGGCTCTCAGAGCAGACGGTGGTGGCGGCACACTCGGGACAGTCGCATTCCAAGACACAAAGGCCTGGAAGAATAGCTCTGTGGCAGGGTTTTCGCTGGACCATAAAATGTCGAGATATCCCCCCACCCTCTAAAAGATAAGGCACAGGCCCCAGAGCGGATCTGGCCTGCCGAGCCTCCTCTTTGCAGGCAGGGAAGGGAAAATATTTATGACAGTCCCCAATGACCCAGATGCTGGGAACCCAGAGCCCATCTCGTTCAGCTTGGTACTCTGAGCAGAGTAGGCTCAGAGAAGCCAGGGCTGAAACCAAGGCTGGAGCTTGCTCTGGTAGTGGAGGAGACCCCTGTCATGCCCCCCACTGTCCTGGACCCTAGGGAGGCCTGCAGCCCTGGCACAGTCCTCTTCTGATCCTCCCCTCCTGCTGCTCCAGGGCCAGAGTTCTGGACATTGCAGAGTTTGGGCAGTCCTTAATTCAGGTGGAGGTGGGTTCCTCCATATTCAGGGATCCTGGAAGTGTCCTTTGCTGGGGCACCAGTGACTCTTCTTTGGGAATTGGCTGAGAGTGGCCATCTTCCCAGCAATTATTTAGATAATAGAGGGACTGGGTGGAGGGTGTTATTCTACACCATCCTTTCCTGCACTACCATTCCTTCATCCATCCCCAGAGCTGGGCTCTGGCTGAGGAAGAAAACGATCTGGTTTTCTAACAGCCTCCTTCCTCATCCAACCCTGAAACCCCAGGATGTGGAAAGAAAATAGGTAGCAAAATTTTTTCATGATGCAAACAGCTAAAGAGGCACGTGTGTTTGTCAGGTATCAGTCCCCTGTGTGCCCGGGTTCACAGTGTCTGTGAGGTGACAGGGATGCTTCCGGGCATACATGATGGTTGAGGGAGCGTGCATTCGACGTGTTTCAGGGTGGGAGGTGGCACATCCAGGATGTGTGTATCCCAAGTGTGCCCCACTATTGCCCTGTGTACAACAACCTCACACACCGCGGAAGGGGAGGACCGGAAAAATCCTTCTAATTCCTCTTCCTCATTCGTATGCACACAGCACACGTATTCACAGCTCTCTCACTTTCTCCCTTTTCTCTCTGTCTCTGTTCAGCCCCACATAACTGTACACACTTATGGCCAGAGAAGGGTGCTGATGGACTAAGGTTCTTTTATCCATTAGAATTACCTTGAATTTACCTAGTCTTGGGGATAGAGGAGGAACCCCCTAGAGAAACTGTGGGTAAATATTTAAAGAGGGTCTGTTGACAGTTCCCATCCACATCCTGGCCTGGGCAGCCTGCCTGGGGAAGTAGGGGGTGCAGTGAAGCCAGGGGGCCCCTCCAGGCTGAGCTGGCATTTCCTATAGGGCTTGAGTATGTGGGGACAAGTAAGAGGCCTGCTCCAGTCCCCTCCAACCCAGATACAAATAGTCTCCCGAGAAGAAACATCCTGGATCAGCCCAGCCGGAAACCAGGGACCCGCCAGCTGCCCTCTCCTCTGTCCCCATAAACTGCTTGGCTCTCAGAGCCCCCAGCCAAGCTGCAGGGCAGCCCCGCCTGGGTATGTGGAGTGCGCCCCACCTCCAGCCCTCTCCTCTACCCACGGCAGGCGGGCAAGAGAATCTTGGGGATGGGGGAAGATGGGGCAGCTTCCCACCCTGAGGAGGGGCAGGAGACGTGGAGGGTTGGGATGCCTGAGGTATTTGGGGATATGCTGTGCTGACATGCTTGCCCCTTCTGAGTCCCAGGCTTAAGGACGCCCTGGGGAGCCCATCTTTTGGGTTAGGGGACCTGCTCTCTTGCTGGCATTCAACCGCCTGGGGGGAGGGTCTTCTACCTGTTGAGGTAACCTGAGTTGACCTGCTGGCTCAGGTGTCTCTGTCTGAGAGGAAGGGAAGGGGAAGAGGGGAGAGGCACCTTCAAATCTGAATGCGCACCTTGGAGAAGCTGGCCCCAACCGTTAGCTGGGGCTGGCTCACCGCTCCCCCCCCACACACATATACCACACCCCCCTCCCTCCCCCTCCCTCTCCTCCCCTTCCTCCAGGTCCCCCCAGCCCTGAACCCCTCAACCCCCCGCCATCCCTCCTTCTCTCTCTCTCTCTCCCTCTCTCTCT